>NC_084840.1:65730729-66049434 GCF_033115175.1 Lepus europaeus | reverse complement strand
AAGCATGAAAGCCTGAACAGATCAGTAATGAGTAATGAGATTAAATTAGTAATGAATTTTGCCAGAAAAGAAAAACTCAGAACTGAGTGGTCTTGGCTGCTGAATGTTACCACTTAAAGAACACTGGTTCTTTTTTAGATTTATTTATTTATTTGAAAGGCAGAGTTACAGAGAGAGAGAAGGAGAGGCAGAGAGAGAGGTCTTCCATCTGCTAGTTGACTCCCCAGTTGACCGCAGTGGCCGGAGCTGTGCAGATCTGAAGCCAGGATCCAGGAGTCTCTTCCAGGTCTCCCATGTGTGTGCAGGGGCCCAAGGACTTGGGCCATCTTCCACTGCTTTCCCAGGCCACAGCAGAGAGCTGGATTGGAACTGGAGTAGCCAGATCTTGAATTGGCATCCATATGGGATGCTGGTGCTTTAGGCCAGGGCGTTAACCCACTGTGCCTTAGTGCCGGCCTGAGAACACTGGTTCTTCTCAAAGTGTTCTGAAATATTGACAAGAGGATATTCTTCCAGATACATTCTGTGAGGTTAGCATTGCCCAATGCTAAAACTAGGTAAGGACATAACAACAACACCACCACTACAGACCAATATTCCTGATGAACATAAAGATGAAATTCCTAACCAAAATACTAGAAAACTCAATTCTAACAGCACATCAAGGATTGTACACTATGATTAATTGGAATTTACCTAGAAACACAAAAGATGGTTTAACATATGCAAATTAATATTTTAAAAAAGATTTATTTATTTATTTGAAAGAGTTACACACAGAGAGAAGGAGAGGCAGGGAGAGAGAGAGGGAGTGAGGATCTAAGTTCATTCTTATGATGTGGATTTTTCATTTTCCCAGCACCTTTTGTTGATTATCCTTTCCTCATTGAATGGTCTCAGTACCCTTATTGAAAACAGTTGACCACACATGGAAGGGTGTATTTCTGAATTCTGTTTTTTTGTTTAAACATTTATTTTATTTATTTGAAAGAGTAACCAGAGAGAGGTAGAGACAGAAACAGAGAGAGAGAGAAAGGTCTTCCGTCTGCTGGTTCACTCCCCAAATGGCTGCAGCAGCTGGAGCTGAGCCAGTCCGTAGCCATGAGTCAGGAGCCAGGAGCTTTTTCTGGGTCTTCCACATGGGTGCAGGGGCCCAAGCCCTTGGGCCATCCTCCTCTGCTTTCCTAAGTGCATCAGCAGGGAGCTGGATCATAAGTGGAGTAGCTGGGACATGAACTGGCTCCCATATGGGATGCCAGTTCTGTGGGACAGGACTTTAACCCACTTCGCCACAGTGCTGGCTCCTGGATTCTATTTTATTCCATTGTTTATGTTACTACCATACTGCTTTGATTATTGTAGCTTTGTTAAATTTTGGAATCAGGAATGTGAGACTTTCAACTTTGTTCTTCCTTTCCACATTGTTTTGGCTCTTCAGTCTGTTTAGATTCTGTATGAAGTTTAGGGTGACTTTTTCAATTTCTGTTAAAAATGCCATTGTAATTTTTAGGGGTTGCTAAGTCTTCTAGTCCTGAATTTGACTTCCCTTTTCACTTCTTTAGGCATTTTAGATTTTTTTTCTCCAATATTTTGAGGTTTTCAATGCAAGTCTTTCTCTTTGGTTAAATTTATTCCTAAGTACTTTGTTCTTTTGGATGATACTTCAAATGGAATTTGATAAAAAATCCTTTCCTGATTGTTCATTGCAAGTGTATAGAAATAGATAACAAGTTTGAGTTTGATATTATTGGTTCTAATTTTTTTTTTTTTAATTTATCTGAATGAGTTACACACAGAGAGAGGAGAGGCAGAGAGAGAGAGAAAGAGGTCTTCCATCCACTGGTTCACTCCTCATTTGGCCGCAACGGCCCAAATTGCCGATCCGAAGCCAGGAGCCTCTTCCGGGTCTCCCATGTGGGTGCAGGGGCCCAAGGACTTGGACTATCTTCCACTGCTTTCCCAGGCCACAGCAGAGAGCTGGATTGGAAGAGGAGCAGCCGGGACTAGAACTGGCATCCATATAGGATACTGGTGCTTCAGGCCAGGGCGTTAACCTGCTGCGCCACAGTGCTGGCCCCAGTTCTAATATATTTTAAATCCTTACATAATTCTAATTGATTTTGACTGGTTCATTAATAGTTGAGGATATGTTTTTACATTTTGTATTGAAATTTGATTTAAAACTTTTTATTTTGGGCTGGCATTGTGGTATAGTGAGTTAACCTGCCTCCTGCAATGCTGACATCCCATATTGGCACCACTTTGAGACCCCGCTGTTCCAGTTTTGATCCAGCTTCCTGCTAATGTGCCAGGGAAAGCAGTGAATGATGGCCCAAATGCTGGGGCCCCTGCAACCATATGGGAGATCTCGAAGAAACTCCTGGTTCCTGGCTTCAGCTTCGCCTTGCCCCAGCCATTGCTGCCTTTTGGGGAGTGAACCTGGATGAAAGATCTCTCTTCTCCTCCTGCTCCTGCTCCCCTCCCGCTCCTCCTCCACCCCCCCCCCCCATATATATATGGAAGCTGCAAGAATAGAATATTTTTTAGAAAATTTTTATTCAATAAATATAAATTTCGAAAGGACAACTTTTGGATTATAGCAGTTCTTCCTCCCATAATCACCCTCCCACCCGCAAACCTTCCCATCTCCTACTCTCTCTCCCAGCCCACTCTTCATTAAGATTCATTTTTAATTATCTTTATATACAGAAGATCAACTTAGTATATACTAAGTAAAGATTTCAACAGATTGCACCCACACTGACACAGAAAGTATAAAGTACTGTTTGAAGACTAGTTTACCATTAATTTGCATGGTACAACACATTAAGGACAGAGATCCTACATGGGGAGTAAGTGCACAGTGACTCCGGTTGTTGATTTAACAACTGATACTCTTATGTATGATGTCAGTAACCACCTGAGGCTCTTGTCATGAGCTGCCAAGGCTATGGAAGCCTCTTGAGTTCACAAACTCCGACCTTATTTAGACAAGGCCATAATCAAAGTGAAAGTTCTCTCTTCCCTTCAGAGAAAGGTACCTCCTTCTTTGATGGCCCGTTCTTTCCACTGGGGTCTCACTCACAGAGATCTTTCATTTAGTGGTTTTTTTGTTTGTTTGTTTTTGCCACAGTGTCTTGGCTTTCCATGCTTCAGAAACTCTCATGGGCTTTTTAGCCTGGTCTGAATGCCTTAGGGCTGATTCTGAGGCCAGAGTGCTGTTTAGGACATCTGCCATTCTATAAGTCTGCTGTGTATTCCGCTTCCCATGTTGGATTGTTCTCTCCTTTTTAATTCTTTCTTTCTTTCTTTTTTTTTTTTTTTTTTTGACAGGCAGAGTGGATAGTGAGAGAGAGAGAGAGAGAGAGAGAGAAAGGTCTTCCTTTTTGCTGTTGGTTCACTCTCCAATGGCCGCTGCGGCCGGCTCTCCTTTTTAATTCTATCAGTTACTATTAGCAGTCACTAGTGTTGTTTATGAGATCCCTTTGACTCTTAATCCTATCATTATGATCAATTATGAACTGAAACTGATCACTTGGACTAGTGAGATGGCATTGGTACATGCCACCTTGATGGGATTGAATTGGAATCCCCTGGTACGTTTCTGACTCTCCCGTTTGGAGCAAGTCCAAGAGAGCATGTGCTGAACTGTACATCTCCTCCCTCTCTTATTTCCACTCTTATATTTAACAGGGATCACTTTTCAGTTAAATTTAAACACCTAAGAATAATTGTGTGTTAATTTGGCCGGCGCCGTGGCTTAACAGGCTAATCCTCTGCCTTGTGGCGCCAGCACACCGGGTTCTAGTCCCGGTTGGGGCGCTGGATTCTGTCCCAGTTGGCCCTCTTCCAGGCCAGCTCTCTGCTGCGGCCCAGGAAGGCAGTGGAGGATGGCCCAAGTCCTTGGGCCCTGCACCCACATGGGAGACCAGGAGAAGCACCTGGCTCCTGGCTTCGGCTTGGCGCGATGCGCCGGCCGCAGCGGCCATTGGAGGGTGAACCAACGGCAAAAAGGAAGACCTTTCTCTCTGTCTCTCTCTCACTATCCACTCTGCCTGTCCAAAAAAAAAAAAAAAAAAAAAAGAAGAATTGTGTGTTAATTAAAGAGTTCAACCAATAGTATTAAGTAGAATAAAAAAATACTAAAAGGAATAAAATAGTAAGTTATTCCTCGACAGACAGGACAAGGGCTGATCAAGTCATTGTTTCTCATAGTGCCCATTTCACTTCAACAGGTTTCCTTTTAGGTGCTCAGTTAGTTATCACCGTTCAGGGAGAACATATGATATTTGTCCCTTTGGGATTGGCTTATTTCACTCAGCATGATATTTTCCAGATTCCTCCATTTAGCTGTAAATGACTGGATTTTTTTAAACTGCTGTGTAGTATTCTATAGAGTACATATCCCATAGTTTCTTTATCTAGTCTTCCATTGATGGGCATTTAGGTTGTTTATTGAGCTGCAATAAACATAGAGGTACATATGTCTCTTTTATTTGCTGATTTCATTTCCTTTGGGTAGATTCTGAGGAGTAGGATGGATGGGTTGTATGGTAGGGCTATATTCAGATTTCTGAGGTATCTCGAAACTGTCTTCCGTAGTGGCTTTACCAGTTTGCATTCCCACCAACAGTGGGTTAGTGTGCCTTTTTCCCCACATCCTGCCAGCATCTGTTGTTGGTTGATTTCTGTATGTAAGCCATTCTAACCAGGGTGATGTGAAACCCCATTGTGGTTTTGATTTGCATTTCCCTGATGGCTAGTGATCCTGAACATTTTTTTCATGTGTCTGTTGGCTGTTTGGATTTCTTCTTTTGAAAAACGTCTATTTAATAGGTCCTTGGCCCATCTCTTTAAGTGGGTTGTTTATTTTGTTGTTGTAGAGTTTTTTGATCTGTTTGTAGATTCTGGTTATTAATCCTTTATCAGTTGCATAATTTGCAAATATTTTTTCCCATTCTGTTGGTTTCCTCTTCACTTTCCTGACTGTTTCTTTTGCAGTACAGAAACTTCTCAATTTGATGTAATCCCAAATGTTAATTCTGGCTTTGACTGCCTGTGCCTCTGGGATGTTTTCTAAGAAATCTTTGCCTGTGCCTATATCTTGCAGGTTTTTTCCGATGTTCTTTAATAATTTGGTGGTGTCAGGTAGTAGATTTAGATCTTTAATGCATGTTGAGTGGACTTTTGTGTAAGGTGTAAGGTAGGGGGTCTATAAGAATAAGCTTTAATGAGCTCTCATATAATTTGCTAGATTTGCTTGTTTTTATTATTTTGCCATGTTTATGCTGCTCTGTGTCTACATACACATTTTTGCTGGATCATAGAAGAGTAATTGTAGATATTACCCTTTAAATATTTCTGTATAAGTTTTCTTAGAATAAAGGCATTCTGTTAGATACGTATGTTCAGAGTACAACTATCTATTCAGAAAATTTAACTTTGGTACATTCAATATTGAAATCTCACCAGTATCCCACTAATATCCTTTATGGTGATTTTTATCTTTTAAAAAAAATGGATCCAGTCCATGATTATGCTTTGCATTTAGTTGTCTTTTTAGTCTATTTTAATCAGGGGAAAATTTTCAGGCTTTATCTTATATATTTGAAGCTTGTCATGTCCCAGGATGGTTTCTTGTAGTTTGTTCCTCAATTCAAACTTGTCTGATCACTTCTTCATGATTAGATTTAGGTTATTCATCTTTGTCAGGTTTGTAGTTATAAGTGGAAATCTGTTCATTCTCTGTACATCGCACATGATAATGTTATTTTGTCCATTATTGTGATGTTATGATGTGCTGATCATATTAACCATTTCTCCCAGTAATCTAGGTTTTTTTTTTTTTTTTGTTAACAATGACAAATGGAAACTTAACATTTACTTTTAAATTTTCTTTTATTTTATTTGTCTGAAAGAGTTGCAGAGAAAGGTACAGCCAGAGAGTGGTCTTCCATTCAGCTGGTTTACTCCCCAAATGGCTTCAATGGCTAGAGCTGATCTGATCTGAAGCAGAGAGCCAGCAGCTTCTTCTGGGTCTTGCACATGGGTGCAGGGGCCCAAGGACTTGGGACATCTTCTGCTTTCCCAGGCCACAGCAGATAGCTGGATTGGAAGTGAAGCAAGCCAGGACTTGAACCGGTGCCTGTATGGGATAATGGCGCTGCAGGCTGGGGCTTTAACCCGCTGCACCACAGTGCCGGCCCCAGAAACTTAACATTTAGAGGCTATATGTTCACTGCTGTAGAGGGATGCTTGTGTGTTTTCGCTTTTGATGCCTACAGGTTGTGTATTGTCATATGTATGTGTGTGTGTGTGTGCACACGCATATGTATGTGTTTATATCTTTGGACTCAAAGTTTTTAAGGATTTCCCTTATGGAGAATTTTAAACTACTGATGTAGCTTATTTATTTTTTTTTTTTGAAATCCAGATTTTCTATTTTTAAATAATTGGATACTTTTTGAGGAATTTGTTTACTTGTTTGCTTCCAGATTTATTGGCGTAAGTTGTTCATAGATTTGCTTATTACCTCTTTAATTTCAGCCTGTCCATACAGTAGGGTTTTAAAAACAAAGGATTATCAGTCATCTTATTTCAAGAAATTTGAATTTTGATCAATGTATAACTTCAGAGACGGTATAATTAACAGCACTGAAAGAAGTAGAAAATAGGGGCCGGTGTTGTGGCATAGCAGATTAAACCATTCTTTGCTGCTTTCAATCGCATTAGTAGGGAGCTGGATCCGAAGAAGTGGAGCAGCTGTGGGCTGCCAGCATTTCAAGCGATGACTTTATTGCTTTGCCACAATGCTGGTCCCCACATTGAAATATCTAAGCAGGATTTTTCTTGAGTAGAAAAAGAGAGAAAGCACCCCATGGGAAACCAGGAGAGCACCTGGCTCCTGCCTTCGGATCAGCACAGTGCGCCGGCTGCAGCGCGCCGGCCACGGCGGCCATTGGAGGGTGAACCAACGGCAAAGGAAGACCTTTCTCTCTGTGTCTCTCTCTCTCACTGTCCACTCTGCCTGTCAAAAAAAAAAAAAAAAAAAAAAAAAAGAAAAAAGAAAAAAAAAGAAAAAAGAAAAAGAAAAAGAAAGCTACTCAACACATTTAATGAGAGTGGCTTATTGTTGGTATCAAACAGGGTGAAGACAGTATAGAAAAAAAGATAGCTGCAAATAAACTTTATGACCACAGATACAAAATTCCTAAATAAAAGCAGTGCAGTTTCAGCAGTGTATTGAAAAACGTATTACATGGCTGGCGTGCGGCTCACTTGGCTAATCCTCCCCCTGCGGCGCCGGTACCCCGGGTTCTATCCTGGTTGGGGTGCCTGGTTCTGTCCCGGTTGCTCCTCTTCCAGTCCAGCTGTCTGCTGTGGCCCAGGAGTGCAGTGGAGGATTGCCCAAGTGCTTGGGCCCTGCACCCGCATGGGAGATCAGGAGGAAGGACCTGGCTCCTGGCTTCGGATTGGCGCTGGCCATAGCAGCCATTTGAGGGGTGAACCAACGAAGGAAGACCTTTCTCTCTGTCTCTCTACAAAGGAAGACCTTTCTCTCTCTCTCTCTCACCGTCTAACTCTGCCTGTCAAAAAAAACCCCAAAAATGTATTACAGCTGAATAAGGTTTAATCTCAATATACAAAATGGTTCAACTGCTAAAGTCTGCTTAAGTAATAGTTCATATTAAGTGAATGAAAAAGAAAAGTCAAATGTTCTCAGTGGAGATTATAGTCATTAACAGTCACACCACTAATATTTGAGAATATTTGTTCTTCACTTTCTTGCAAATACTTGCTGGCTTAAGATTATTTTGTTTTTTTTTTTATTTTTATTTTTTGACAGGCAGAGTGGACAGTGAGAGAGAGAGAGAGAGAGAGAGAAAGGTCTTCCTTTGCCGTTGCTTCACCCTCCAATGGCCGCCGCGGCCAGCGTGCTGCGGCCGGCGCATGGCGCTGATCCGAAGGCAGGAGCCAGGTGCTTCTCCTGGTCTCCCATGTGGGTGCAGGGCCCAAGCACTTGGGTCATCCTCCACCGCACTCCCTGGCCACAGCAGAGAGCTGGCCTGGAAGAGGGGCAACCGGGACAGAATCCGGTGCCCCGACCGGGACTAGAACCTGGTGTGCTGGTGCCGCAAGGCGGAGGATTAGCCTGTTGAGCTGTGGCTCCAGCCAAGATTTTTTATTTTTGACCTATTTTTCTCATAAACTTTAGGCTATTGTTAATTTGCATTTATCTGAGTTCTGGTAATGTGACCATCATTTTCTGTTCATTAGCCATGTGTATTTGGTCTCATGGAAAATTTTAAATGGAAGTGTAGCATTTACTGCATAATTTGTTTATTTGAAGTTGTGGCGTGTGTTTTTCATTTCTGTGCCTCTAGTATTTTGGAAAATGCTTGGCATGCAGTGGATATTCAGAAATAATTTGAGTTAATTGAATAAATTATTAGTAAACTGAGCTTTCTGAATAAGCTTGTGATAGTAATAACTTACTTTTGGAACTATTATTTATTTTATTCAGAGGAACAGATAGAGAGAGAGAGAGACACTGAGCGAAAATATGCCCATCTGCTGATTCACCACCCAAATGTCTATATCAGCTGAGGCTGGACTTGGGGCCTAAACTGGAAGCCAGGACCTGAATGTAGGTCTTGCACCTTGGTGGCAGAAAGCCATCACCTTCTCTCAGGGTCTGCATCAGCAGGAATCTAGAGTCGGCAGCTAAAGCTGGGCGTTGAACCCAGGTACTCCGATGTGGGATGTGGGGGCCCCAAGTCATATCTTAACCACTAGGCCAAATACCTATCTTAACAACTCACTTTTGAGTGCTTGAAAATAGAATAGTTTTGTAATGTTAATGTGAGGAAATATTTATTCTTATAGGTTCCAAGATGTGAAGAATAGTTATAATTTTAATTTATGTTAATACTTCAGTTGTCCATAAAACTTGGATGTCAGACAAACTCTTTAGTTCTTTTTTATTTATTTATTTATTTTTATTATTATTTTTTATTTTTGACAGGCAGAGTGGACAGTGAGAGAGAGACAGAGAGAAAGGTCTTCCTTTTGCCGTTGGTTCACCCTCCAATGGCCGCCGCGGTAGGCGCGCTGCGGCTGGTGCACCACGCTGATCTGATGGCAGGAGCCAGGTGCTTCTCCTGGTCTCCCATGGGGTGCAGGGCCCAAGCACGTGGGCCATCCTCCACTGCACTCCCTGGCCACAGCAGAGAGCTGGCCTGGAAGAGGGGCAACCGGGACAGGATCGGTGCCCCGACCGGGACTAGAACCTGGTGTGCCGGCGCCGCAAGGCGGAGGATTAGCCTAGTGAGCCGCGGCGCCGGCCAAACTCTTTAGTTCTAATTGTGTGACCTTGCAATACCTATTTGCTTGTACTTTAAGGGTATATAAGTACTTCATGGAAATACAGTACTTATTTTTCAACACTGTCATCTTTTTGTAACTTTGTTAAAAGATCACTCTAATGATTCTGTGTGTACTTGAATTGCAGGTATGCTTTCTTTACTATTTTGCAGCAGTGTTGTAGAGGATTGAAATATCTAACTCTTTGGCCTTTTAAATAAGTAGGATGTTACCTAGAAGGGAAGGTATCCATAATATTATTTTTTTTATGATTTATTATTTGAAAAGCATAGTTACAGAGAGGCAGAGGCCTAGAGAGAGAGGGAGGTCTTCATCTGTGGTTCAGTCTCTAGTTGGCCGCAACGGCTGGAGCTGCGCTAATCTGAAGCCAGGAGCCAGGAGCCAGGAGCTTCTTCCGGGTCTCCCATGTGGATGCAGGGGCCCAAGGACTTGGGCCACATTCCACTGCTTTCCCAGGCCGTAGCAGAGAGCTGAATCAGAAGTTGAGCAGCTGGAACTCAAACCGGCGCCCATATGGGTTGCTGGCACTGCAGGCAGTATCTTTACCTGGTATGCCATAGCACTGGTCTCAGTATTATGTTTTAAGAACTACAAATACTTGTCTGTGATAAAATTCTGCATTTGCCTTTAGTGTCAATAATAAGGCAAGGATATAGTATACATTCTTTATTTGGGTGGCAGGTTGTTTGAAAACCTTGAAGAAAGGAAGATAAGTAGAAGCTATACTTAAAAAATTGCTAAATGTTATGTTGTAGGCTACTTTGTTACATCTTCCTAGGGACTAGGCTAGCGCTGGTCTCACACTGGTTTTGTGTTGATTTTTTTCTCCCCTAATTTTTATTTGTTTATTTGAAAGGCAGAAAGGTAGAGAAGAGAGCACAGCAAGAGTAAGTAAGCAAGCACTCCTTATCTGTTGGTTCACTTCTCAGATGTCTGCAGGGCCCTGCCTGGGCCAGGCTGAATCCAGTAGCTAGGAGCTCAGTCCCGATCTCCTGTGTGGGTGGCAGGAACCCAGTCACTTGAGCTGTCAACTGTGCAATCCAGAGTGTGCTGTAGTAGGAAACTGGAGTAAGGAGCCAGAAGTGGGCATGGCATTCCAATATCCTAGGCCAAACATCTGCCCCACGTCCATTTCCTTTTTTTTTTTTTTTTTTTTAAAGATTTTTAAAATTTATTTGAAAGAGTTAGAGGAGAGGAGAGGCAGAGATTGGAAGTAGAACAGCCAGGTCTTGAACTGGTACCCATATGGGATGCCGGCACTTCAGGCCAGGGCTTTAACCCGCTGTGGCACAGCACCTGCCCTCCCGCCCCCCTTTCCTAACCAAGTGTTTCTGCTCTGCTAGTAAAGAGTCTGGGAAAGTTAGGGATTACTGCACTATTCCTTATGATTCCCTTATAGCCCATGTACACCTTTGTAAATGGTCCAGTTACAAATAAACTTTCCTTACATTGGAGTAATTGGTTTCCTGTTTGGACCCTGACTGGTACACAGTGGTTACAGTCTTACAACTTATCCGGTCCAATTTGTTCAAAACCAGGATGCATTCGTCATTTGATCAAAATATTTGTTTCTGGGGCCAGGGCTGTGTTGTAGAAGGTAAGCCTCCGCCTGCAGCACCAGCATCCTATATAGCTGCTGGTTTAAGTCCCTACTGGTCCACTTCCGATCCAGTGTGCCTGGGAGAGCAGTGGAAGATGGCCCATGTGGGAGACCCAGAAGAAGCTCCTGGCTTAAGATCAACCTAGCTCTGGCTGTTGTGGCCATTTGGGGAGTGAACCAGCAGATGGAAGATCTCTTTCTCTCTCTCTCTCCCTCTCTCTCTGTAACTCTGTCTTTGAAATAAATTAGTAAATCTTAAAAAAAGCCAAAATGTTTATTTCTTGGCTATCATGTATACATCTCTTCTCTCACAGAATGAAATCCTTCATACCTTTATTCAAATCTTATCTATATCTTTGGTCTTTCTTAATTGTATGAATTCCAAATAGAGCTTAAATTTCAATTTCCTTTCTTTTTTTTTTTATAGATTTTATTTATTTATTGGAGAGGTAGAGTTATAGACAGTGAGAGGGAGAGACAGAGAGAAAGGTCTTCCTTCTGTTGGTTCACTCCCCAGATGGCTGCAACGGCCGGAGATGCGCCGATCTGAAGCCAGGAGCTTCTTCCGGGTCTCCTATGTGGGTGCAGAGGCCTAAGGATTTGGGCCATCTTCTACTGCTTTCCCAGGCTATAGCAGAGAGCTGGATTGGAAGTGGAGCAGCCGGGTCTAGAACTGGCACCCATATGGGATACCAGTGCTTCAGGCCAAGGTGTTAATCTGCTGCGCCACTGCACCAGCCCCATCAATTTCCTTTTCTTACAGTCAAAAACACTAATGCAGAAATTTCTGGTACACTGAGCTAATCTCTGTGGAATACTACTGTTTCTAAGCTGATTAAACCTTTAAATGTCTTCAGAGCTGGTTAGGCCTAAATGCCTTCAGACCACTGCAAGGCAGTAAGTCTTGCTGTGTGTTTCACTCCCCTAATGCTCAAACACTTTTCTTTGATCTTTTAACACTCTGGCTGCATGGAAGGAAGAACAGAACAGTACTCATAAATAAGGATCTTTTAATCATGTCATCTCCTTTTTATGCGAGAATAAAGGTAGACATGAAGAAAGGAAGCAGGTCTGAGTTTCTCTTGAGGCCAGCATTTACTTGATTTAATCATAAGATCAGTTTATTCTCTACTAGTACTAGGGTTATGTTGGGGTCTTAAGCCTAAGGCTGGCCCCTTATGAGCAGGGGCCAGTACAAGCACTCCTCGACAAGGCAAATGGGAGAGGTAAGGTCAACGGGTCAAGCACACCCGCAGCAAGCACCTGTGAGTTCTGTCGAAGCAGGAACTACTTTATTGAGGAAGTGTACAGCTTATAAAGCTTATGAAAGACATGCACAGTAGGGGAGCCAATCAGAGAAAAGGTCATGCAGGCATGGGTGGACCATGCACAGGGGCATATTGGGATTATGCACTGTCCATGTGTCCGGAACTAAAGTGGACCTATCCCTGCAGATGGTCTGATCTCACGTGACTTAACCGCAGCAGCCGCAAATACGCCCCCTGAACATCCGCCAGGCGCCATATTGTTAGGGACTATTTTAGGCAGTGCCCAATAGGGTTACATCTAAATTCCTTGGGTGACATTCAAGGCTGTCTCTGTTTTCTGGGTTCTATTTTTTTTTTTTTTTTGCATTTCTTCTTACAGTTCCATAACATCAATGGATTATTTACTGTTAGCATCCAAAATTGACTTCCTTACTCTCTTCATTTGCTTATATTGTATGCTTTATGTGGAAAGTGTACAGTGTCAAATGCAGGCAAAGGAACAAAATTCTACTTATTTATCAAAATTTAATTAATCAGTTAACTTTGTGAAGCTGTAGTGTTCACATAATTAGTGTTCTATTCTGAATCTGTTATCTCTGTTAGAAACTTTATCACATTTTACATTTTGTGTGTGGATGTGTGTCCTATGTGCACAGGCATACTTGTTCATCTCCTGTAAACTGAGCATTTCAAAGTGGAAGATATCATATTGTAATTATTGTTTTTAAAAATCCAGTTATTACTTTGTATACTTTAGACTTAGAAAAGATATATTGAAAGATTTAATAATCAAATGGGAATGCAAGAAATGTTAATTTACTTGGTAAGAATTGCTGAAGATTTCTCTGGTGCCATGAAATGTGCTTTTTTCTTTGAATGGACTTTTGTGTTAAAGAATATATATCTAGTATTGATAGAATACACAGGCTGTTTAAATTTTGAATAGACTGGTCATTTTTATATTCCTGTTGCTTTGCAGTATTTCATTTTTGGGGGTTTTAAAATGTTTTCCACCAAAAAGGTAATTCATGTATAACAAATAAAGGAAATACATTATTTTTTAGAGAAGTTAATTCTGTTTATCCTCATAGCTTGATGAAATTTTAAAATATTTTGGCTTAATTCTTAGTCATAATTTGAATTTTTACTGCAAAAGACACACTAATTATATGTAATTTGCATCAAATTTCATTAAGAGAATAACGATGTTCCTTTGTTTCAGCTAAACCATTTACTTCTAAAGTCAAACAAATGCGATTACATAGAGAAGACTTTGAAATATTAAAGGTGATTGGCCGAGGAGCTTTTGGAGAGGTAAGAGATAAAGATTTTATAGAAGGTCTACTGTTTTGGAAGGTATTTTATACTGTTGTGAAATAATTCAACTGAGATATTATTTATTTGCTCTTGTGATTAATATGGTTGATCAGAAAATCTGAGTATGTTAGTTTTGAATGAAATATTTATGCATGTGATTTTTCTGTTTTCCATTTTCACATGTACTTCATATCTGGACTTTTTTTTTTTATTCCATTGGTTCAATTTGTCTTTCCTTATGACAGTATGACATTATCTTTAATACTCTAGTTCATAAGAAGTTTTCATGTCTAGAAGTTTATGTACTCTGCCTTCCTCCTTCCTGTACCCACTCCCCTTCTTCTCTCTTTGTATTTTTTTAAGGATTTGTTTATTTATTTGAAGGGCAGATTTAGAGAGAGAGAGAGAGAGAGAGAGAAGAGAGCACAGGCAAGGGCAAGATCTTCCAACTTCTGGTTCACATCCCAAATGGCTGCAAATGCCGAGCTGGGCCTATCTGAAGCAAGGATCCAGGAGCTGCTTTTGGGTCTCTCATGTGGGTGCAGAGGCCCAAGCACTTGGGCTATCCTGTGTTGCTTTTCCAGGCACATTAGCAGGGAGCTGGATCAAAAGTGGAGTAGCTGGAACTTGAACTGTCACCTATATGGGATGCCAGTGCTGTGGGTTTTACCTGCTACACCATGCCATGTTGCCAACTCCCTCTCCCATTGAATTTTCATGTTATTTTGTTAGAGGGCTAGAGGAATGGGGGAGGGAATGGTGTGTGCCAGCAAGCTGTGGGGAGGGGTGAGAAAGAGAAAAAGAAAGAAAAAGTTACCATCACTGATTCTTTTCCCAAATGCCCCCAGCAGCTGGAGCTGGGCTAGGACCAAAGCCTGGGGCTAGGAAATCAGTTCAGGTCTCCCATGTGACTTACAGGAACCTAACCTTTCAAGGCAACACTACTTACTTTCTTTTTATTATTATTATTTTTAAAAATTTTTTATTTCATAAATGTGAGTTTACAAAGTGCAACTTTTGTATTGTGGCTTCCCCCACCAACCTCCCTCCCTCCCGAGGCCCTCCCCCCTCCCTCTCCCTTTCCCATCCCACCCTTTATCGAATTTCATTTTCAATTACCTTCATATACTGAAGATCAGCTTAGTATATACTAAGCAAGGATTTCAACAGGCTGCACTCACACAACCACACAAGGTACAGGGTACTGTTCGACTAGTAGTGTTTTTAAGTTTCGTAGTAAAACACATGAAGGACAGAGATCCTACGTGGGGAGCATGTACCCAGTGACTCCCGTTGTTGATTTAACAATTGGCACTCTTATTTATGATGTCAGCAATCACCCAAGACTCTTGCTATGAGCTGTCTAGGCTATGGAAGCCACTTGAGTTCACCGACTCTGAACTTGTTTAGTCAAGGCCGTATCACAGCAGAGGTTCCTTCCTCCCTTCAGAGAAAGGCACCTCTCTCCTTGATGGTCTGTTCCTTCTGCTGGGGTCTTGTTCACCAGGATCTTTCATTTAGATTGTTTTTTGCCACCGTGTCATGGCTTTCCATGCCTGTGAGACTCTCATGGACCTTTTAGCCAGATCTGAATGTCCCAAGGGTTGATTCTGAGGCAGGAGTGCTGTTTTGGGCGTTTGCCATTCTATGAGTCTGATGTGTGTCCTGCTTCCCCCGCAGGATCATACTCTCCCTTTTAATTCTGTCCTTCATTATTTGCTTACACTGGTCTTATTTGTGAAATCTCTTCGACATACACCCTCTCTTTTTGATCGGTTGTGTATTTATACTTATCACTTTACCAAGTGCGCTGGCATTGGTACCTGCCTCCTTGGTAAGACTGAGTTGAAATCCCCTGGCACATTTCTAGTTCCACCATTGGAGGTAAGCCCGAGTGAGCATGTGCCAACCTATATATCTCCTTCCTCTCTTATTCCCACTCCTATGTTTAACAGAGATCAATTTTCTGTTAATTTTAAATGCCTAAGAATGATTGTGCATAGATGCAAAAATACTCAACAAAATTCTGGCAAACCAAATCCAACTGCACATCAGAAAGATCATTCACCCGTACCAAGTGGGATTTGTCCCTGGTATGCAAGGATGGTTCAATATTCAAAAGTCAATCAATGTAATACATCACATTAATAAAATGAGAAACAAAAATCATATGATTATCTCAATAGATGCAGAGAAAGCATTTAACAAAATACAACACCCTTTCATGATGAAAACCCTAAGCAAATTGGGGTTAGAAGGAACATTCCTCAACACAATTAAGGCAGTCTATGATAAACCAATGGCCAGCATCATATTGAATGGGGAAAAGTTGGAGGCATTTCCATTGAAAACTGGCACCAGACAGGGATGCCCACTCTCACCATTGCTATTCAATATAGTCCTAGAAGTGTTAGCCAGGGCCGTCAGGCAAGAAAAAGAAATTAAGGGGATACAAATGGGAAAGGAGGAAGTTAAACTATCCCTATTTGCAGATGACATGATACTATATGTAGGGGACCCAATAAACTCCTATAAGAGACTATTGGAACTCATAGAAGAGTTTGGTAAAGTAGCAGGATACAAAGTCAATGCTCAGAAATCAACAGCCTTTGTATACACAGATAATGCCAGGGCCGAGGAAGAACTTCCAAGATTAATCCCATTCACAATAGCCACAAAAACAATAAAATACCTTGGAATAAATTTAACCAAGGATGTCAAAGACCTCTATGATGAAAATTACAAAATACTAAAGAAAGAAATAGAAGATGACACAAACAAATGGAAAAACCTGCCATGCTCATGGATTGGAAGAATCAATATTATAAAAATGTCCATTCTCCCAAAAGCAATTTACAAATTCAACGCAATACCAATCAAAATACCAAAGTCATTCTTCAAAGACCTAGAAAAAAATGATGCTGAAATTCATATTTACTTTCAGAGTCTATATTAGCAGGGAGCCTGCTGTAGGTGCTTGCTCGGCGCCGTCCTCGTCCAGCAAGAGACAGAGACCGAACACTTTGCACGGGGTTCCTTTATTGCTCGGCAAGCAGGAGATCCAGCTTCGATCTCTTCTGGGCAGGAACTTCCCTTACACCCGCGTAGCAAGGGTTTATATGCACAATACACGTCACAAATCAGGTGATAGGCTAGAAGCGCGGGGATAGGACAATCTCGTGGCAAGGCGGGAAGGAGCGAGCTAGAGCGGGAAATCTAAGGCGGGAAGGAGCGAGCAAGAGCGGGAACTCCCTGAGATGAGGAAGAACCCGGAAGCAGGGAGTCGGCGCCATCTTAGGGGCACGGTTCCTCCGGTCTGGTTCCCTACATCTCCCTCCTTTTGTTTTTGCACAAATCACATCCCCGACGGCCCTGGCTCATGAGGGCCGGGAGAATATTTACTAGGCAGAGAGTAGAGGTGCATACCCAGCGTGCTTGTGATCCGTTAGTTACGGAACTTCAAGGGCCTGGCCACAACCCCTGATGTCTCCGTTAGGGATCAGTTTTTATTCCCTTTTGCTGGGGCAGGCTGGGAATTGAACCTGCATGCATATGCATATGCTCTCCCAGGACCCCCGGAACCCCCGGGTGGACTCCTGCTGCAGTACCTTTGGTCTCGCATACCCAGTTTTCGCTCCCCGTCAGGGATGGGTGATACAGCCCAATGAATGAGAGGGGGAACAAGACAACTCGAGGAAGGTGTGTGCCTGATGGAGGCATTGTCCATATGTAGCCGCGTGGTAGGCCGGGGATCCCCTGGAGGGGCAGATATGCAGTTTTGTCCCCACAATCAGCTGTGGCGATGTGAGTACGCTGCAGTACGGTGTTGCTGGTCCCCCCCTTGCAGTCGCAAGGGTTGCCTACGTTCTGCAGTAAAGCAGTGGGGTTGGAGTTAAAGCCCGCATAAGAGCCAGGGAGCAAAGCCGCTGCCAGTATGAAGAAGCGGAAGGGGTGCATCTCACGTCTCGTTGTTTTGTTGCAATTTGTCGTCCTGTGAGAGCGTGGTAATCTCGGTTATCTCGGGGGAGATGTCGTCCGTAGGTGATAGAGGTGTATCTTGTGGCGGCGGGGCTGTTTTTCTGACCAATCTTTCCGGTATCCAGAGAGGTTCTCTTCCAGATTCCTGTGGGAAGACACAGACCGCGCCTCGGTTCCAGCATAATACCGGATCCGGGCCGTACCACTTTCCCGTGAGGACATCTTTCCAACGGACATAGCCTCGTGAAGATGGCTCCTTTAACATGTGTCTCTCAGCGGGGGACATAGAATGATCTGTCAAATTCAAAAAGTTTATAGTAAACAGTGCAAGGGAGAGGCGCATTCGAGGGGTTTTGCCCGTGGCAATTCCCTCCTTTTGTTTTAAGAGAAAAGCCTTGAGGGTTCGATGAGCCCTTTCAATTATGGCCTGTCCCTGAGGGTTATAAGGGATTCCAGTTTTATGTTGTACCTGCATACGGGTGCAGAAATCTTGGAATGATTTACTTGTGTATGCAGGACCATTATCTGTTTTTAAAGTTTTTGGTTTGCCCCAGGCTGCCCATGCAGCAAGGCAGTGATTAATGACATGGGTGGTACGCTCACCCGTCTCCAGAGAAGCAAAAATTACTTGGGAACAGGTGTCAACTGACACATGAACATACTTTAAGGTCCCAAACTCGGATATGTGGGTGACATCCATCTGCCAGATATGTCCTGGTAGTAATCCTCGGGGATTAACCCCCACCGAAGGCACAGGGGTTAAAGTAGGGCATGCGGCACAATGGCGAACAATATCGCGAGCGGCAGCACGAGAAAGACCGAATTTGGCGGCAAGGGTTTTTGCGTTTACATGGAACTCTGAATGAAACTGGATAGCCTGCTCTTCTGGGGAAGAAAATTGGAGTATCCAAATGGGGCGTGTGGCTTGATCAGCTATAGCATTGCCTGTGGTCATGGGTCCAGGTAAGGAAGAATGAGCTCTAATATGAGTAATAAAGAAAGGAGCAGACCGATTCCAAATAGATTTTTGCAGGGTGAGGAAAACTGTCGCTACGGAGGATGAAGAATTGACTAGTCCTGCGGCCTCAAGGATAGACACAGAATTAACCACATAGCGTGAATCAGACACAATATTGACAGGTCCGGGGAAATCAGAGAAGACTTGGTTAACTATAAGAAGTTCAGTTACCTGGGGGGAGTTAGTAGCGAATTGGAATGTTTTTGGCACAGATCCTGAAACAACATATGCACCGACTCCTGTTTTAGAACCGTCGGTATACACTACTGGGGCTCCCTGTAAGGGCTTTTGGGATGTGGACTTTGGAAAAATAACTGGGTGAGACTGAACAAAGGTTAGCAAAGGATCAGAGGGTGTTCTGTTTGTAATAGTTGCGGAAGTGGAGCAGACTAAAACCGCCCAAGCATCAGTACAAGCGATTAGCACACGTACCTGTTCCATGGAATAGGGGACAACAATGGTGGATGGTTCGCGTCCAAAATGTTGGATAGCCCTCTGAATGGCTAGGAGAGTTATCTCCGCCACTGCCACGGGATAGTAACTAATAGATCTAGTAGATGACATTGAGGGATGGATCCAGAGGAGAGGCCCATCCTGCCATAGGACCGCGGTGGGCTGTTTAAGGGTGTCGAGGACCCAAAGAGTAAGGTCTCCCGCAGGGTCCCAACGTTTTAGGGCAGCTTTACTAAGGGCATCGTTGACAATTGACAGTGCTTGTTTGGCCTCAGAGGTGAAGGTTCGGGGGGAAGCAAGATCCGGTCTCCTTTAAGTATATTAAAGAGGGGCTGCAATGCAGCATTAGGAATGTTAAGGTAGTGCCTAATCCAATTGATATCCCCTAAAAGTTTTTGTAAGTCATTTAGAGTGGAGATAGCATTGATTTTTATTTGAATTTTTTGAGGTCTAATTTGAGTAGGGGCGACTATAGCCCCAAGATAAGAAACTACAGACGACAATTGCACCTTATTAGGTGCAATATGCAGCCCTGCCCCTTCCAGCACTTGTTGGAGTGTACTGTATAAGGCCAGGAGCCTCTCTGCTGTGGGGGCTGCACACAGTAGGTCGTCCATATAATGTAGGCACCTGCAGTCGGAATATCGGTCTCTAAGAGGTTTTAGTACTTGGGCTACATAGACTTGACACATGGTGGGGCTATTAGTCATACCCTGAGGCAAGACTGTCCACTCCCAACGCTTGTCCGGTTGTTCCTGGTTCTGGGTGGGGACAGTAAAAGCAAAACGTGGGGTATCCTTTTTGTCCAATGGAATGGAAAAGAAACAATCCTTAAGATCTATTACAATAACAGGCCATTGGTTGGGAAGTGCCGAAAGCAGAGGAAGACCACGTTGCACAGGGCCCATAGGCTGCATCTGTGCGTTGACTGCCCTAAGATCATGTAAGAGTCTCCATTGACCTAATTTTTTGCGGATGGCAAAAATAGGCGTATTCCATGGAGAGGTGGATGGGATCAAATGACCAGCGTTGACCTGCTCCAAGACCAGAGTGTTGACTGCCTCCAGTTTCTCCTGAGATAGGGGCCACTGTGGAACCCAGACGGGTACGTCCGTTAGCCACGAGATGGGTAAAGGCTCCACTGGTTTAGGAGGCGAAACAGTGACCCCTAGGAAAAACCCAGGCCAACTTTACTTGGTCTTTGTTTTGGTTCAATGGGGGAAGGGTGGCCCTGGAGCTGGACACCGAGTCCCTTGCCTGGGACGTAACCCATATTTTGTAGCATAGATCGTACTGCAGGGGAAGTGGTGACCAAAGCAACATCCATTTCTGCCAGGACGTCTCTCCCCCAAAGGGAAATGGGTAGAGGTAAAATGAATGGAGAAAACTGTCCTCTATGACCCTCGCTATCCTGCCATGACAACAAGGCTGCACTGATTTTTGGGAAATGAGCAAAACCAAGTCCTTGCAAGGTTTGTTCCGCCACATTTGTAGGCCATGTACTAGGCCAGTCCTTTGTTGCTATAATGGATTTGTCGGCTCCTGTGTCTAAAAGTCCCTTAATGTCCTTGCCATTAATCTGCAACACTAAAGTGGGACGTTCATTTAAAAGCATATGTAAGCCGGTAAAATTAATGCCAGAGGACCCAAAGTTACCAGCGCCGCGAACGTGGTTTTTAGCTGGGATTAAAGAGTGAAGACTGGGCAGTAATAACATTTGTGCGATACGGTCTCCAGGATTGATTACTAAAGGTCCCTGAGGGGCCTGAACCATGATCTTTACTTTACCAGTGAAATCAGAGTCAACTACCCCGGGGATCACAGCTAGCCCTCGGAGGGCGGCGGAGGACCGACCCAACACTAATCCAACCGAATCCGGGGGCAGAGGACCGGAGCAGTCGCTCTCCACTAATTGTACCCCCATCTCCGGAGTTAAGAGGAGAGGGGAGGTGGCGCGGAGGTCCAGGCCTGCGGACCCGTGAGTGGCACGGGCTGAGGGTGCACTGGGTGTAGCGCAGACACGGGAGGTGGAACCTGAGAGTAGATTTGATTTTGGGGGCTCCTCGCTGGGTTGGGGAGCCCCCTCTGGCCGTTTTTTGGCCCCTGGGCGCTACCTGTAAGTGGGTTGCCATCGATATCGAAAGCAGAACGGCATACCTCTGCCCTATGAGGGCCCTTGCGGCAACGGCGACAAGGCTCTATGCCTGAAGGCTGTGCCGTGGAATACCCATGGCTGAGATTGGGGCAATCGCGTTTTCTGTGACCCGGTTGATGACATTGGAAGCAAAGTCCTGAAGATATGGGGGGTCGGGTCGATTTAGATTTTGGACTGTTTTCTTTGACTTTTGCCAGCATCGCAGCTAGGCCCGCATTAGTAAGTGGCCCACCGGTATCTCTGCAGTATTTTAACCAGGAGTCCAGAGATTTATGTCTATATTGTCGAAGAATGTTTTTGCACTCTTTATTAGCCTGCTCAAAAATAATTTGTTTGACCAGTGGCTGAACGTCAACCTCGGAAGGGAAAATACGCGACGCAGCCTCAAGTATGCGAGCGACAAAATCAGCGAAGGGTTCGGCCGTGCCCTGAACGATCTTGGTGAGGTGGCTAGCTGAGTCACTTGGATTGGACGCCTGCCTCCACGCACGTTGGGCACAGTTGGAAATTTGCCTGTATACTTGTCTAGGGAATTGGGTCTGGTCAGCCTGATAAGGTCCACGCCCTAAAAGCATATCAGCATTCCACGTAGGGTGGCCGTCCTCAGCATTTTCATCTGCCTGGTCATGACAGCACTCTGTATTCATAGATTGCCACAAAAGAAAGCCGCCTGGACTTAAACAGGCCCGAGCCAATTGGGTCCAGTCGCTAGGTGTTAAAATGGACTGGCCGACTGATTCAAGGAGTGACAATGTGAATGGGGCTGTGGGTCCATAGTCATGGACCGCAGCCTTAAGTTGTTTTAATACTGTCATGTCCAATGGTTCGTGCCGGGCCTCTCGCGTGCCCAAAGCCAAAACAGGGTAAGCCTGAGCGGGGGCAGCGGGAGCGCCAGTTCGCAACTGTTTCCAGGCTTGTTGATGAAACTGTCTGCCTGAAAAAGGTGGCACATTTGGGACGTTTAATGGCCATGGCGGCACGGGTGTTAGATGGGGCTGAGGCACGCCTACATGACCGCCAGTAGGAGGCGCTGCGTCTTTAATCTGATGGGCGGGCACGACATCGATAGGAGGAGCCGTAGGCACTAGAGGGCGTAAACAGGCATCTTTTAACTTTTGCCGCAGCTGCGCATACGTAGGAGGCGGGGATTTAGGATCGCCGTCCCCTTCCCCCTCAGACTCAGAGGAGGCGGAGCCACATTCGGAGCCTGAGGCCAGTGAGGAAGTCTGGCATCCCGTGTCCTTAAATTGTATGAGGTCCCGGGCGCCGTCCGAGCTCTGAGAACGAACTTCCTCGAGAGCCTCGCGAACCGCCGTAAGAGTCGGGCGGTCCGCTCCCACCGACCTCTCCTCTTGGAGGCACGCCCGCAGTAGTTCCCATAAGGGGAGAACAACGGGGTCGATATCGGGTTCCTGGGGATCGTTAACTGTGCGCCGGAGATCCTTTCCTAATTTCTCCCAAGACTCAAGAGTTATTTGGCCCTCGTGGGTGAGCCACGGCGCAAAGAAATCAACACTTCCAAGGAACCTGACAAGTGTGGTCTTAGAAACCTTAATCCCTTTGCTACGCAATAATGCTTTTAACGGATTAAGCAACATTGAATGGCTAGATGAATTTCCCATTTTCAGTTTAAAGCGGGAAGACACGTCCGCTATCTTATTTTCAGTTTAAAGCGGGGGAACAAGTCTGCTATTCTTTCAGTTTAAAACGGGGAAACAAGTCTGCTATTCTTTCAGTTTAAAGCGGGGAAACACGTCCGCTATCTTAGGGTGCGTCCACCCTCCAACCACGAGATATACCTCACTCGCGGGGCCCAGACGGTAAGACTGACCTCGCTTACCTTCTACTTACCGGGCAACGTAGAGGAAGCTCCCCGTACGGGCCACCAGCTGCTCGGCGCCGTCCTCGTCCAGCAAGAGACAGAGACCGAACACTTTGCACGGGGTTCCTTTATTGCTCGGCAAGCAGGAGATCCAGCTTCGATCTCTTCTGGGCAGGAACTTCCCTTACACCCGCGTAGCAAGGGTTTATATGCACAATACACGTCACAAATCAGGTGATAGGCTAGAAGCGCGGGGATAGGACAATCTCGTGGCAAGGCGGGAAGGAGCGAGCTAGAGCGGGAAATCTAAGGCGGGAAGGAGCGAGCAAGAGCGGGAACTCCCTGAGATGAGGAAGAACCCGGAAGCAGGGAGTCGGCGCCATCTTAGGGGCACGGTTCCTCCGGTCTGGTTCCCTACAGGTGCTGCTTGTCAAACCCAGTACTCTAACATGAGATGCAGGAATTATAATTGGTAGGATAACTCTTTGCTCCTCATATTTTGCCATCAAATTAAAAATAAACTTTTTTTAAAAAAATTTTTGACAGGCAGAGTGGACAGTGAGAGAGAGACAGATAGAGAGAAAGGTCTTCCTTTGCCGTTGGTTCACCCTCCAATGGCCGCAGCGGTAAGCGCGCTACGGCCGGCGCACCGCGCTGATCCGATGGCAGGAGCCAGGTGCTTCTCCTGGTCTCCCATGGGGTGCAGGGCCCAAGGACTTGGGCCATCCTCCACTGCATTCCCTGGCCACAGCAGAGAGCTGGCCTGGAAGAGGGGCAACCGGGACAGAATCCGGTGCCCCGACCGGGACTAGAACCCGGTGTGCCGGCGCTGCAAGGCGGAGGATTAGCCTAGTGAGCCGCGGCGCTGGCCTAAAAATAAAAATTTTACTGAAGAAACACACATGTACACAACACCTGTTGAAATTTGGATTAGGAATTGCATTGAAACTGGAGATCAATTTGTAGATAACTGACATCTCATTACTGAGATCGCTAATCCATGAATGTAGTATGTGCCTCCATTTATTTAAGGCTTTATAAATTTTTTCCAATAGTGGTTTCTAGTTTTCATTCTGTATATAGGAATTCTACATTTTTCAAAAGATTTATTCCTAGATTTTTGATGCTCTTGATGTTATTTTAATTAAAATTGTTAAATTTAATTCTGTAATGGTTTTCTTTAGTTACCAATATACTTGAATTTTGTGTGATCTCATACCCAGAAACCTTGTTTTTATACTTTTAAAATCATGAAATGTGTTGAATTTTAATAAATGATGTGTTTGCATTTTTCGGAGACATTCATGTTTTTCTCCTTGTCTGTGTAAATGTGTTTAATTTTACTGCTTTCTGTCCAAATGCTATACTAAATTTACATCACTGAAATGATCCCACCTTGGTTGTATTGTATTGTCCCTTTTATTTTTCAGTGGGTTTGGTGTGCTGTTTTTTCATGTGTCTTTTTTTTAAATAGAGATTTTTGCTCTTATTTTCTGGAGGAAAACTTTATTATTTCTTAAGTTCTGATCAGATTTTGGTGTCTTAGGCTGGTCTAATAAAAATAATAAGTGTTCCCTCTTTTATTGTTCATTATAAGAGTTTGTGAAAATTATTTTTTCCTTATGTGCTTATAAAATTCCATTTGTAAATCCTTCTGGGCCTGGAGGTTACAAATGAGGAAATTTTAAATAATGTATTTAGTTTCTTTATTGTAAGCAAAACGACTTGGATTTTCTGTTTTTGTGTATCAGTTTTGCTAGGTTTATCTGTGTCATCTAATTTTTCAGGCTTATTACTATATTATGTATATCTATCACTTTTTGATTTGCTAGGTGTTTATCAGTTTTATCTTTTCAGTCAATTCTTGACCTTTTGGGTTTTGCTATTGTAGATTGTTTTCTGTTTCATAAATTTCTGTTCTTTAATATTTTCTTCCTTCTATTCTCTGAATTAATTTGCTGTTCTTTTTCTGATTTATTGAAATAGAGTATTGATTTCTAGGTCTTCTTTTCGCATCTGTATTTCAGGCTCTTGTTTTTCATTAAGCAGTTTTGCTACAACTGACAAATTCTGATACGTTGTATTTTCATTATTATTTTGCTTAAAATACTTTGTGGCTTCAAATGTGATTTTAAATTATTGTTATAATTTTTTAAATCTTTAGTGTAGGAATTTATAAGTATTTAGAGGACTTTGTAGTTGTTCTCGTTTGTACATTTTTTTTGCAACAGAATAAATGTATCTTTTAATTACATTTCCCATGAATTTTTTGCGGTACCTTCATATTTCTGTTGTTGAGTTGTAATGTAATCTTTGTATGAGCAGATTGTGTACTAGAGCGATTACAGTCCTTTGAAATATGCCATGTAGTATTCTGTAAATATCAATGGTCAGATTCATTAATCTTGTTGTTTAAATCTTTCACATCATGGTGTTTTCTCTGCTTAATCTATTGTTTCCTGAGAGAGAATTTGTTTATTTTTCTATTTATTTCTATTTTAGCTAATATAAATATTGTTATATCTTTCTGCTGATGACTATTTTATCATTATGGAATGTTTCCTGTTATCTTAGTAATGCTTTTTGACTTAAATTTTCTTTAATATGATGTTATAGCTACTTCCACTCTTTTTTTAGTATTTATGTTAAATATCATTTCATTCTTTTAGTTTCAGCTTTCTATAATGTTACAGTATTGTTACTGTTAAGTAGAATATAGTTGTTTTGTTTTTATATTCATTCTGATGATCTTTTATCTTTTAATTGGAGTATAATTAGTATAATTAAATATAATTACAGTACTTATTACTGTTTGTTTTCTATTTGTCTTGCTCATTCTGTATTTTCTTCTGTTGCATGCTTTGTCTTGGATTCATGGAGTATTTTAAATAAGACTCTCTTCCCCATTAATTTCTTTGTTTTGCCATTTTTTATTGGTAACACCTAAAGATTGCTACTTTCATCCTTAGTAAATTGGTATTTTACTAGTTCCCATTTGCCCAATTTCTACCTTAGTTTTTTGTCATTGCTCACATGTATTTTGGTTCTGCTCATACTTGAAACCACAAAATCCATGATTTTGCTGCCCACTATTAACTTAGATTTATCCACATGCTGACATTTTCAATTGTTCTTTGTATTAGTCTGCTTTTCTTTTTTTTTTTTTTTTTTTTTTTTAATTTTTTTTTGACAGGCAGAGTGGACAGTGAGAGAGAGACAGAAAGGTCTTCCTTTGCCGTTGGTTTACCCTCCAATGGCCGCCGTGATCGGCGCACCACGCTGATCCGAAGGCAGGAACCAGGTGCAAGTCTGCTTTTCTTTAACTAAAATGCCAGAGAAACTTCTTGGGAAAGAGAAGGTTTATTTTATTGTACATTTTGGAGGTCACAGTTCAGGATTGGGTGGCCCCATAATGTGTTGTCCATGGAGGCTGGTCATGGTGGGTGTGGAGAAACAATCACGTGGTGAGCCAGGAAGCAGAGAACAGCTCTGCTGACCTCGAACTCAAAAGAACCAGTCCTCTTGGAAGAAGCACCTTCTGAGGGAACTTCCCTGATGACCTCAAGGTCTACCATACTCCTTTCAGGCACCATAATTAAATCAAGTCTGTACCCTTAATCTTTTTTTTTGTTTTGTTTTGTTTTTTTGTTTTAATTTTTTTTGACAGTTAGACAGTGAGAGAGAGAGACAGAGAGAAAAGTCTTCCTTTTCCGTTGCTTCACCCCCCAAATGGCCGCTACGGCCGGTGCGCTGTGGCTGGTGTGCTGTGCTGATCCAAAGCCAGGAGCCAGGTGCTTCCTCCTGGTCTCCCTCATGGGAGTACAGGTGCAGGGCCCAAGCACTTGGGCCATCTTCCACTGCACTCCTGGGCCACAGCAGAGAGCTGAACTGGAAGAGGAGCAACGGGACAGAATCTGTTGCCCCAACCAGGACTAGAACCCGGGGTGCCGGTGCCGCAGTCAGAGTAAGATTAGCCTAGTGAGCTGTGGCACCAGCCAGTACCCTTAATCTATCAGCGATTAACATTAATACTTTGGAGTTTAAACACCTTCATGAGTTTTGGGAAGGCAATTCCTACTCAACCCATAATGTTATAATTCCCTTTGAGATAATTTTTCTTTTGACTTAAAAATTACTTTTAGTATTTCCTTATTACAAGTCTGCTGATGATAAATTACTTTTATTTTTAATAAATATATTTTTTGAGATCTTAAATCTTTTTTTAAAAAAGATTTTATTTATTTATTTGAGAAGTAGAATTACAGACAGAGAGAGAGAGAGAAGGAAAAGTCCTCCCTCCGTTGGTTTACTCCCCAAATGGCCACAACGGTTGGAGCTGTGCTGATCCAAAGCCAGGAGCCAGGTGCCTCTTCCCAGTGTCCCATGTGGATGCAGGGGCCCAAGCACCTGTGCCATCCTCCACTGCCCTTCCAGGCCATAGCAGAGAGCTGGATGGGAAGAGGAGCAACCGGGACTAGAACCGGCACCCACATGCGATGCCACCGCCACAGGTGGGAGGATTAACCTAGTGCGCCACGGCGCTGACCCCAAGATCTTTTAAAAATTGAGGTATGCATACAAAAGACCTCAAAAAGTTCATGACAAATGCATATTATGGAAAAGCTATGCATTAATTTCAAAACATTTTTCACCAAAATAGTATCTTTTAATTCAATTTTTCACAAACTTTTCGAAGCTCGTGTGTGTGCTTAATTTCATTTGTATGAACTTAGGTAATCATGGTGCAGATCAAGGTAAAAAACTTTTCTAAAATTCTGATATGCTTTTATTACTCCGTGTGTTAATTGCTTGCTTGTTAGATATGTATTCTGATGTCTGTCACCATTGATTTATTTAGCTTGTTTATGAGTTTTATATTAATATAATTATGTAGTATATAATCTTCTGGCTTTGGCTTCGTTTGAACATTATACTTAGGTGATTCATCTTTGCTTTTCATTGACTTACAGTTTTTCTTTGTATAAATATAACTATTTAGTGAGAGTAGTTTTGGTGGGTATTCAAGTGTTTGTGATTTTTGGCTGTTATGAATAATGCTGTTATGAACATCCTTGGCCATGTCTTTTCTGAGATTTAAGTTCTGTTGTGTTTGATATATATTTAGGAGTGGAACTGTTGTGGGAAAAGTGGTGAGATGAGTCCGGGTTGATAATCCTGGTGCTGATGACAGTTTACAAGACCAGACACAATGGTGAGAGGAGAAGAAGCGGAAGTTTTATTTGAGTAGGAAACAAAGGAGCTCCCAGCAAAGGGAGGGGCTGGTGAAGAGAGAGAGAAAGAGAGAGAGACCAAGCTACTGAGGTCTCACAGTCGAAGGGTATTTGTTTCTTTAACACATCATCTCCAAAGAGCGAATGTAGTGGCTATACATTAGTTTTTGTGAAGGCAGGGACAATGTTGATGGAATCAGCACTTACCTGTACTGTCAAGGGACTATGGGGTATAGTTATTAGTTATTCGTCTGGCTTCCTTCTAGTCCCAGGCTCCCTCATAATTGCTGGGTTACAGGGTGGGCATATTTAACTTTAGTTAATAGTACTAAATCAATTTCCCCTATGGTAACTGATACATATTCTCACCAATGATGTATGAAGTTCCAGTTGCTTTACGACCTCACTAGAGTTGTTTTACTTTAGAGCTGTTGTATTTTGATTTCATGTTTGCATTTCCTCATCACTCTTAACATTGAACACTTTTTTTTTTTTAAAGATTTATTCATTTATTTGATAGAGTTACACAGAAAGAGGAGAGTCAGAGAGAGGGGTCCTCCATCCGATGGTTCACTCCTCAACTGGCCACAGTGGCCAGAGCTGTGCCAATTCGAAGCCAGGAGCCAGGAGCTTTCTCCAGGTTCCCACGTGGGTGCAGAGGCCCAAGGACTTGGGCCATCCTCCACTGCCTTCCCAGGCCATAGCAGAGTGTTGGATCGGAAGTGGAGCTGCCGGCTCTTGAACCGGTCCCCACATGGGATGCTGGCACCTCAGACTGGAGTGATAACCTGCTGCACCACAGCACTGACCCCCACATTGAGCACTTTTTGATACTACTTCACATTACTTAGGTATCTGAATTTTGTGAAGTGCACATTTTGCGGTTGGAGGAGTAAAGAGCCATGTAGGTGGGTTGTCTGACTTATTAGTATATTCTGGATACCAGTCCTTTGTTGGAGATACACACATGTGTGCATGTAATTTTAGAAAGTCCTTCCTTTTATAGGCCGGCGCCGTGGCTTACCAGGCTAATCCTCCGCCTTGCGGCGCCGGCACACCGGGTTCTAGTCCCGGTCGGGGCGCCGGATTCTATCCCGGTTGCCCCTCTTCCAGGCCAGCTCTCTGCTATAGCCCAGGAGTGCAGTGGAGAATGGCCCAAGTACTTGGGCCCTGCACCTGCATAGGAGACCAGGAGAAGCACCTGGCTCCTGGCTTCGGATCAGCGAGATGCGCCGGCCGCAGCGGCCATTGGAGGGTGAACCAACAGCAAAAAGGAAGACCTTTCTCTCTGTCTCTCTCTCTCTCTCTCTCTCACTATCCACTCTGCCTGTCAAAAAAAAAAAAAGTCCTTCCTTTTATTTTTAATTTTAAGATTTATTTATTTATTTATTTTGACAGGCAGAGTGGATAGTGAGAGAGACAGAGAGAAAGGTCTTCCTTTTTGCCATTGGTTCACCCTCCAATGGCTGCCGCGCTGTTCCGATGGCAGGAGCCAGGTGCTTCTCCTGGTCTCCCATGTGGGTGCAGGGCCCAAGGACTTGGGCCATCCTCCACTGCACTCCCTGGCCACAGCAGAGAGCTGGCCTGGAAGAGGGGCAACCGGGACAGGATCGGTGCCCCGACCAGGACTAGAACCCGGTGTGCCGGCGCTGCAAGGTGGAGGATTAGCCTAGTGAGCTGCGGCGCCGGCAGATTTGTTTATTTATTTAAAAGGCAGAGTTAGAGAGAGACAGAGGCAGAGAGAGAGAGATTGGTTTTCGATCCACTGGTTCACTCCCCAAACAGCCAGAACTGAGCAGATCCAAAACCAGGAACCAGGAGCTTCTTCTGGATCTTCCATGTGAGTGCAGGGGCTCAAGCACTTGGGCCATCTTCCACTTCTTTCCCAGGCCATAGCAGAGCTGGATCGGAAGAGGAGCAGCTGGGACTCAGTCGGTGCTCATATGGGATGCTGGTGCTGCAGGCATCAGCTTTATCTGTTAACACCACAGCGCTCTCTGTATGAAGATTTGTCAGCTTTTTATTACTGCAATGAAATACCTGTGGCAGGCTACTTTTGAAAGAAAAGAGATGTATTTAGTTCACTGTTTGGTAGGAAGGGTGTCCAAACAGCATGTTTTAGTGTCTTGTGAGGGTCTTCCTTGGCTACATCACATTATGGTGGAGCATGTGTCTATCTGTCCATCTGTCTGTCTCTCCTAATAAAACCATTGGGATTCAGTCATGGAGTATCTACCCTAATGTATTTATCCAATCTCAGTAATTTTTAAGTACAACACAAAGGGTACCTTTCTGAGCTCCTAATGCTGTTCAAAGGAGGCAAAGTTTGGTGGGGCTTGAATACCTCTCACTTTTGTGTCCCTTTTTTCGAAATCTCAGAAGTGTTGTGTTTCCAAGTAGGTCTGGAGTAAATGTAGTTATCTCTGTTATCTCTAGGAAAACGTTATGATGTCTTGTGCATGATGAGAAGTGCGGCTCAGGTGCATGATGGGGAGCCTGTAGTAGTTGAGCCTGTAGTACCTTGAGTATTTCCAGCTAATGCACATGGAAGGGGTTGGAGTTTGGGGTACATGTCCGTCTGACATACAACATACAATTGACTCATCTCCAGTATAATTCTAAAGTCTTAACTCTGGCATTTATTCAAAAGTTAAGTGTCTCTTTCAACTTTGAGTCATCTGTGCTAACAGTGGGACAGTTACACAGTATACATTCCCATTTCAATTGGGAGGAATAGACACCTAAGGAAGGAGTAGTTGACTCAAAGGTTGAGCAAAACCTAGCAGGGTAGACATTAAATCCCAAAGCTCAAGTATGGTATTTTTTGCATACTGCATCAAGGTGGGCCCCCAAGGCCTCGGGTTGTTCTTTCACTTTACAACAACTTTGTTGTTTACTACTCAGTTGGCTTCTCTCTGAGGCTGCATGCTTGTGTTAGTGGCTTTTTGAGGCAGGTGTGGCACATTACTGGTCATTCTTCCTTTTTTTTATTTTTATTTTTTATTTATTTATTTTTTTTTTGGCAGGCAGAGTTAGACAGTGAGAGAGAGAGACAGAGAGAAAGGTCTTCCTTCCGTTGGTTCACCCCCCAAATGGCCTCCACGGCCAGAGATACACCGATCCAAAGCAGGAGTCAGGTGCTTCTTTCCAGTTTCTGACGAGGGTGCAGCTGCCCAAGCACTTGGGCCATCTTCCACTGCCTTCCCGGGCCACAGCAGAGAGCTGGACTGGAAGAGGAGCAACCGGGACTAGAACCCGGTGCCCATATGGGATGCCTGCACTGCAGGCAGAGGATTAACCAGGTGAGCCATGGTGCCGGCCCCTGGTCATTCTTCCTATCCAAAGTCTTCTCTGTGGATTTGTTAACAGAGATGGCTGGAATGCAATTTCTTGTGTTTGTGCAAGAAATAATTCAGGCGTGAGACAGAGGTAGTGGTAAGCAAGGTAGTCAGGTTTAATGGGGTAGGGCATCATCAGAATGGATGGGTACCTCTCCAGACAGAATCTGAGAGAGTATCCAGTCATTCAGCAAGATTGATAGTGTAAGCAAGATTACATAGTTGTATGGAGAGAATGTATCTCAAAGGTAAAGTTGGCATCTCAGCAAAACGCTGAGAGCTAAGAGTGCTGAAAGCAGGGAGAACTGAGCTAAGAGATATACACCTGATCGGTCAGGAAGGCATCTCAGTAAAGAGCTTAGTGTAATGTCTATTCAGACTGGGCTATAAGGGAATAGGGGGTACTGTTCATTTCTCTGTGGTTTTCCTCCCTGTCTCCATCACACTTCTGCGCAAAGGATTTGCTGGGTGTGAAATATGGAAAGTTCCTCCCAAGATTTTGTTACCCAGTGTTGTCAGACTGGGTAGCCCACTTGGCACCAGGCAGAGAGGATGTTCTGGGACCACCAATAAAGTTATTGGGGGTTTGTGCAGGACTTTGTAGTGTAAAATACTAGGCTGCTTCTGAGGCTGCTACATTCCTTTCCACCAGTGCTTTGTTTTCCTTAGGCTCCAGTAACCCTCATATGCTAATATCTAACTTCCTACTTAGCAGCTTCATTCCCTCAGCTTCCCTAGGCATTGGCTCAGTGAGTGCTTTCTGCAGGAGCTCTGATTATGACAAACTTGTTCCTAGCCTCCAAATATTTACTTTAAAATCTTGGTAAAAGCTGCTATGGCCCTATAATTATTGCGTTCTATACACTTAAGAAACCAGCATCATTTGAAAGACACCAGGATCTGATGCTGGTGTGAGCTGTGCCTGTAGTTGGCTTGGGGCTCTGCTAGCAAACCAGAATCTCAAAATGGCTGTAGGCTTTCAGAGTGTCCTAGGCTCTTTCTAGAAGCTGTTTTTCCCTAAGATCTTGAACACAAACTCACACTTTTAGGCCTGTTGGTATCTTTCCTATCTTTCTGATGCAAAGAGCTTGGCATCTTTTATCAGTGAGTGCTCAACAACACCCTCCTTGACTGCACTCTGAGATGCTTTTTCTTTCTTCCTTCCCTGACTAGGGGTACAGATTTTCTAAGGCTTTCTATCTTGCTTCCTTTTAATTATACATTTTATCTTCAGGTCTCCTCCCTGTTACAGAGGGTAAAGCCTGTGCAGCTTATTTAACTTTCTGCTCCTACCCTCCTGCTGTTTCTTTTTTCTTTTTGACAGGCAGAGTGGACAGTGAGAGAGAGAGAGACAGAGAGAAAGGTCTTCCTTTGCCCTTGGTTCACCCTCCAATGGCCGCCGCGGCTGGCGCGCTGCGGCCGGCGCACCGCACTGATCCTATGGCGGGAGCCAGGTGCTTCTCCTGGTCTCCCATGGGGTGCAGGGCCCAAGCACTTGGGCCATCCTCCACTGCACTCCCTGGCAACAGCAGAGAGCTGGCCTGGAAGAGGGGCAACTGGGACAGAATCCGGTGCCCCAACCGGGACTAGAACCCGTTGTGCCAGTGCCGCAAGGCGGAGGATTAGCCTAGTGAGCCATGGCGCCGGCCTTTTTTTTTTTTTTTTTTTTTAACTTTTATTTAATAAATATAAATTTCCTAAGTACAGCTTTTGGATTACAGTGGTTTTTTTTCCCCTGCTGTTTCTTTTGAGAACAGGTTGGCTTGCAGTCAATAGTTCCCCCTTAAGCTCACCAGCCAGCACCAGCAAGATGTAATATGGCTGCCTAAGCAACCTTCAGAAGACCTGGAACTTTATTATAATCTAAATTTCCATTCTAATTGACAATTCCACCAGCAGCATGACAGTTAATCATCACTATGACAACCACAGAAAGAGACCATAAAAGGACAAAAAGAAGGGGGGTTTCTTGATTTGAAGAATTATACCACTGTTTTCCCAGAAGACCCATGAATATTTCTCCCATTTACTAGCATATTCCACTCCCCTTTTCTGTTGCTCTGTATCTGTGATTTCTTGGTCCAGGCAGATTAAGATGTTGATTTTTGAGCTAGGCTCCTGCTTCTCCATTCCTTTAACCACTGAATAAAGCTCATGTTGTTGATGCTCAGCTTTGGGTTCTCAGTTGGTTTTGTGTCACCGAATGGACCAAGAGCCTATTTTTGGGGTCCCTCCCCACATAACAAGGGCCCCTAAAAAGAAGGATAACACTGTAGTTCCGAATCCTATTTTATCTATTACCAGTGATGGCAAGGATTAGGATGTGAGAGAGGAAGTAGCAGTAGGCATCTAAGTCAGATTTAATGAAGGGGGTACACCTGGACAGCATATCTTGATAAAGAACTAAGAGCCCAGTCTGTATTCAGGGATGTTGCTGGGTTGAGGGCTTCCTGGGCATGGAATTATTGAAATTCCTCCCAAAACTTTTTTAGCACAGTGTATAGAGTGGGGAAGATTCCCCTAAGCTGCCTCTGCAAAAGAGCTAAGATCCACTAACAACTTAATGAACAAGGGCAGGACTTGTCAAGTGCAAATGCTAGTCTGTTTCCAAGGCTGGCTTCTATGTTTTCCCCTCATTTAACTGCACTGGTATTCCCATTTTTGTTCTACAGCTCCTCATATACACACACAGATGAATGTCTTTCTTGCTGCACAACAAATGTAGTTAGAAGTAACCAAACAGCAACCTGAATGCTTTGTTATTTTAAAGATATTTTCTGTCAGATGTCTCAGTTCATCACTTGAAGACTTAGAGTATATATACAGTGCAGCCAGATTCTTTGCTATGGTGTAACAAGGGTGGTCTTCAGTCCAGTTTCCAATAGAATTCTGGTTTGTATTAGCATCATGGGCATGGCTTCTCCTTATACATATTATATTGAAGAATTCCTAGTTTTAATGAAGTGCAGTTAATTAAACTGTCTTTATGGGGCCGACACAGTGGCTCACTTGGTTAATCCTCCGCCTGTGGCGCCAGCATCCCATATGGGCACCGGGTTCTAGTCCCAGTTGCTCCTCTTCTAGACTAGTTCTCTGCTGTGGTCCAGGAGGGCAGCGGAGGATGGCTCAAGTGCTTGGGCCGCTGCACCCGCCTCAGAGACCAGGAAGAAGCACCTGGTTCCTGGCTTTGGATCGGTGTATCTCCGGCCGTGGCGGCCATTTGGGGGGTGAACAAACAGAAGGAAGACCTTTCTCTCTGTCTCTGTCTCTCTCTCTCTTTCACTGTCTAACTCTGTCAAATAAAAAAGAAAAAACAAAACTGTCTTTATGATTATTCCTGTGTTCCTTTTAAGAAATTTTTCCTAACCCCAAGATTATGAACATATTTTTATAGTGTTTTTTTTTTTAAGAAAAATTTAGATTAATTTTCATTTTATTTGAAAGAGATCAACAGATGTAGAGAAACCTTCTATTTCCTGGTTTACTCCCCACATGTACACAACAGCTAGGACTGGACAAAGCTGAAGCCAAGAGCCTGGAAGTCAGTCTGGGTCTGCTACATGGGTGGACCCAAAGATTTGAGCCATCACTTTCTGCCTCCCAGGGTGCAGATTAGCAGGAAGCTCTATTGGAAGAGGAGTAACTTGGACTGGAATTGACTTCAAGCCATGTGCATCACTCAAATCCCATCATTTTTCATGCCTGTTCAAGGTAACTGAAGACTTGGCACACTCGCTCATGATGCATCTAAGCCTCATCAGGCACTTTACATTCAAATCCTGTCTCCCTTGGATATCATTCCCTGCCATGAGTACTGGGTGGGGACAATTCTCTCTCTTGGGGTTGTCACACTGCCCTTTGCATATGCACTATCTTTGTGCCTTTCAGTAAACCTTGCCCTTCTGTTCACCTCTATCTGCGTCTCATAGTTACATTTATACATGCTACAACAACTTGGACAAAATTTAGCTGGGGATCTCTGCAGTCCCAACCAGGGCTTTTGATCCCAACAACATAATTTGGGGATCCCCACCCCCACAACAGAATCAGGTTCAATCTATATGGAATGTGGGCATCCCAAGCAGCATCTTAATTTTTATGCCAAGCACCTGCCCTATAATATTTTCCTAAAATCCTTTTAAAAATGTGTAATCTTTTTTTTTTTTGGACAGGCAGAGTGGACAGTGAGAGAGAGAGAGAGACAGAGAGAAACGTCTTCCTTTTTGCCATTGGTTCACTCTCCAATGGCCGCCGCGGCCGGCGCGCTGCAGCCAGTGCACCGCGCTGATCCGATGGCAGGAGCCAGATGCTTCTCCTGGTCTCCCATGGGGTGTAGGGCCCAAGCACTTGGGCCATTCTCCACTGCACTCCCTGGCCACAGCAGAGAGCTGGCCTGGAAGAGGGGCAACTGGGACAGAATCCTGCGCCCCGACCGGGACTAGAACCCGGTGTGCTGGCGCTGCAAGGTGGAGGATTAGCCTAGTGAGCCGCGGCGCCGGCCAAAAATGTGTAATCTTTTAAAAATGCCTTTCACATTTAGGTCTGTCTGCTTTGAATATTGTATTTTCTAATAAATTGGTCAAACTACATTTTATTCTTTGTGATTTCTCAGTATCCATTTATTGTAAAGACTACCTTTTCCATAATTCAGTACAAAAAAACTTTTAATTCGGTTGACCCCGTGTGGGTTACTTAGTAATTTTTTTTTTTTTTTAGTAATTTTCAATATAGAAGTCATATTTGTTTTTTCCTTTTTTTTTTATAAGATTTTATTTATTTATTTATTTATTTATTTATTTTTTGAGAGAGAGTTACAGACAGTGAGAGGGAGAGACAGAGAGAAAGGTCTTTCTTCCATTGGTTCACTCCCCAAATGGCTGCAATGGTCAGAACTGGGTTGATCAAAGCCAGGAGCCAGAAGTCTTCTGGGTCTCCCATGAGAGTGTAGGGACCCAAGCACTTCGGCCATCTTCTTCTTTCCCAGGCCATAGCAGAGAGCTGGATGGGAAGAGGAGCAACCGGGACTAGAACTGGCGCCCACATGGGATGCCTGCACCGCAGGCAGAGGATTAACCTACTGCACCACGGTGCCCCCTCCCCCCCCTTTTTTTAAGATTTATTTATTTGAAAGAGTTACAGAGAAAGGTCTTCCATCCACTGGTTCACTCTCCAGATGACCACAGTGTCTGGAGCTGTGAAGGCAGGAGCCAGGAGCTTCTTCCAGGTCTCCACGTGGATGCAGGGGCCCAAGGACATGGGCCATCTTCTACTGCTTTCCCAGACCATAGCAGAGAGCTGGATTGGAAGAGAGCAGCGCGATTAGAACTGGCGCCCACATGGGATGCCGACACTTCAGGCCAGGGCTTTAACCCGCTGCACCACAGTGCCGGCCCCTATATTTGTTTCATAAAATTTATTTATAAGCCTTTGCTGTTTGTTGATGTGTTTGTTGATGATAGTTTTTTTAATTATTATTTATTTATTTATTTATTTATTTATTTTTGACAGGCAGAGTGGACAGTGAGAGAGAGAGAGAGAGAGAGAAAGGTCTTCCTTTTTGCTGTTGGTTCACCCTCCAATGGCCGCTGCGGCCGGCTCATCGTGCTGATCTGAAGCCAGGAGCCAGGTGCTTCTCCTGGTCTTCCATGCGGGTGCAGGGCCCAAGGACTTGGGCCGTCCTCCACTGTACTCCCGGGCCATAGCAGAGAGCTGGCCTGGAAGAGGGGCAACCGGGATAGAATCCGGCGCCCCAACCGGGACTAGAACCTGGTGTGCTGGCGCCGCAAGGCGGAGGATTAGCCTATTAAGCCACAGCGCCGGCCTGTTGATGATAGTTTTTGAATTTTCTTTTTATAAAACTGTTATTTGCCACAGTACCCCCCCCCCCTTTTTTTTTTAAGATTTATTTATTTATTTTAAGGGCAGAATTAGAGAGAAAGTGAGTAAGATCCTTCTGTCTGTTGGTTCACTCCCCAGATGGACACAACAGACAGAGCTGGGCCGATTGGAGCCAGGTGATTCTTCCAGGTCTCCCACATGGATAGCAGGGACCCACTCAGGTTATCCTCCACTGCTTTCCCAGGCTATTACCAGGGAGCTGGATCAGAAGTGGGGCAGCCAGGACTTGAACTGGTGCCCATATGGGATGCTGGCGCCACAGGTCATGATTTTACACACTATGCCAAGGCACCAGCCCCTAGAAACTTATTTTCTAATTTTGTTGCTAAGATAGAAATATAATTAATTTTAATATATTAGTCTTTTACTTAAAGATTTGACATATTAATGTATTAATTCTAAGTTATACCCAAATTTTCTGTATTTTCCATATACACTCAATCATATCATCTCCAAGTAATAACATAATTTTCCTCTTCTTTCCAATATTTATGCCTTTTGTTTCGTTTCTTGTACTGTAATAGAGAGGATCTTCAATAAAATATTGAAATCAAGTGATGAGAATGGATGTCCTCAAGCTTGTGAGTTCAGGATAGTGTTTAGCATTTTATAATGAGTGGGAAGTTTACTACTGCTTTTTAAAAAATTATTACTGTTTCTCCTTCTAGCTTAGTTTGTGTAGAGTGTTTATCATGAATAAGAGTTAGCTTTTATCAAAAGCTTTGTCAATATTGTTTTGATGTCATGATTTAGCTATAATTTTTGGTTAATATGGGAATCATACTGATAATTTTTTAAATGTACCAATATTGTTTTACTATATAAATCTTGTTTCCGAGGTATCTTTTTTTTTTTTTTTTTTCCTTTTAATTTGACAGGTACAGTTAGAGAGAGACAGAAAGAAAGGTCTTCCTTCCATTGGTTCACTCCCCAAATGGCCGCTATGGCTGGAGCTACACCGATCTGAAGCCAGGAGCCAGGTGCTTCTCCCTGGTCTGCCATGCTGGTACAGGTGCCCAGGCACTTGGGCCATCTTCCACTGCCCTCCTGGGCCACGGCAGAGAGCTGGAGTGGAAGTGGAGCAACCAGGACTAGAACCCAGTGTCCATATGGGATGCCAGCGCCGCAGGCAGAGGATTAACCAAGTGAGCCACGGCGCTGGCCCCCGAGGTATCTTTTAAATATATAGTTGGATTCTGTTTCCTACTGTGCAGATTTTTTCTTCCCCTGAATTTTTAGACATGTTACAGTTCTTTCCCTTTGTTGGATTTTTCGTCTGTTGACCAGGAAGAATTAGGCCCATGGAGAAGGAAGTGTGAGCAACTTGAAGGAAGTATTAAGTGAAAGAGAAAGCGAAAGAGAGTCCCTGGGTGCCACAAGGAGTCCCAAATGGAGTTGCCAAAGAAAAGGTCATGTGTAGGTTTTTTTGTTTTTTTGTTTTTTTTTTCCTATGTATTTTAAAGGGGAAGCTTTCTTGATTGGTGGCTATGTATGTTAATAAGGTGCAAACCTCTAGTAATAGAGGCCACTCAGGGAACAGCTGCCAGCATCCCCTTTTTACACAGATACAATAAGCAGATGTAACTGAAGCACTCAAAGAGGCATTCAGAAGTCAGAATTTGAGTAACTCATTTTGTATAGGGCAACTGATATAGAGTGCTTCAACAGGTCTACAGTGGTTGGGACCTTTGGTTGATGTAACCTTGTCCAGTGATTGCAGTTTTCTTTCTTGGGGCCCCTAGTTCTTCTCCTGTCTCTAGTACAATTATTTTGCTAAGAAATTTGTTTATATGCATGAGGGAGATTGGCCTTTATGTATCCTCTAATTTCTTATATCTGGAATGACATACTTCGCTCATAAGACATTTTAATAACATTTTAATAAGTTCGTTTCTCAGTTTTCTGCCAAGATTTGTGTAATATAGGTATCATTTTTTTAATTTTTATTTATTTTTTTTTATTTTGTTTTATTTTTTTTTTGACAGGCAGAGTGGACAGTAGAGAGAGAGACAGAGAGAAAGGTCTTCCTTTTTGCCGTTGGTTCACCCTCCAATGGCCGCCGCGGTAGGCGCGCTGCGGCCGGCACACCGCGCTGTTCCGATGGCAGGAGCCAGGTGCATCTCCTGGTCTCCCATGGGGTGCAGGGCCCAAGGGCTTGGGCCATCCTCCACTGCACTCCCTGGCCACAGCAGAGAGCTGGCCTGGAAGAGGGGCAACCGGGACAGGATCGGTGCCCCGACCAGGACTAGAACCCAGTGTGCCGTCGCCGCAAGGCGGAGGATTAGCCTAGTGAGCCATGGCGCCGGCTTTTTTTTTTTTTTTTTTTTTTTTTTGACAGGCAGAGTTAGACAGTGAAGAGACAGAGAGAAAGGTCTTCCTTTTGCCGTTGGTTCACCCTCCAATGGCCGCCGCGGTAGGCGCGCTGCGGCCAGCGCACCGCCCTGATCCAATGGCAGGAGCCAGGTATTTATCCTGGTCTCCCATGGGGTGCAGGGCCCAAGGACCTGGGTCATCCTCCACTGCACTCCCTGGCCATAGCAGAGAGCTGGCCTGGAAGAGGGGCAACCGGGACAGGATCGGTGCCCCGACCGGGACTAGAACCTGGTGTGCCGGCACCGCAAGGCGGAGGATTAGCCTAGTGAGCCACGGCGCTGGCCTATAGGTATCATTTTTTTTAAGATTTATTTATTTATTTGAAAGGCAGGGTTACAAAGAGGCAGAGGCAGAGAGAGAGGGAGAGTTCTTCCATCCGCTACTTCACTCCCTAAATGGCTGCAACGTTTGGAGCTGCTCCGATCTGAAGCCAGGAGGCAGGAGCTTCTACTGGGTCTCCCACAGGGGTACAGGGGCCCAAAGAGTTGGGCCATCTTCTACTGCTTTCCCAGGCCATAACAGAAAGCTGGATCGGAAGAGGAGCAGCCAGGATTCGAACCAGCGCCCATATGGTATGCCAGTACAGCAGGTGGCAGCTTTACCTGCTATGTCACAGCACTGGCCCCATCATTTATTTTTTTTTAATATCTAGAAAATTTTACTCAAGAAGCCATTAGGAGTGCAATTATTTCTACATCTTTTGAGGTAAAATTTATATGTGTTGAATTATACTAATGATACATAATTCCATGAGTTTTCACAAGTGCATTCAAATGCACAGTATTTCTAGGAAGTTCCCTTTTCTGTCAGTTACCTGTAACTTTCATCCAATGACATCTACTGTCTGAATTTTAACTGTAGGTTAATTTTGGTTGTTTGACTCTTTCTAGATAATATAAATATAAATGGAATTTGCAGTATGTGCTCATTTGTTCAGCTTATTTTGCTTAGGATTGTATTTGTGAGATTTATCCTTTTGACTGCATGTGTTAATACTTTGTTTTTATTTCTGAGTAGTATACCATTTTATCAATATACCACTTACTTTATCCATTCTCCTGTTCGTGAACATTTTGATTTCTAGTTTTTTGACTATTAGGAATAAAACTGATGTGAATATTCTTGTTTAAGTTTTTATGGAACTGTGTTTTCATTTTTCCTGGATCAATACCTAGGAATGAAACTGCTATACTAAATGGCAGTATATGTATATTTAAAATTAAGAGAAACTGGCACACTTCACCTATGGGATTGTGCCATTTTATGTTTCTGCCAGCTTTTTCATGTTCTCACCAATATTTTTGTTGTTAGTTTTTTCTATTATTCTATTATTTCTATTATTATTATTTATTTGAAAGCAAATAGAGAACACGTACCTGGATCTCCCATATGCTAGTTTTTTCTCCAAATGACTCCAACAGCTAGGGATGGAACAGGCCAAAGGTGGGAACCAGGAACTCAATCAGGGGCTCCGTGTTGATGGCAGAGATGGGAGGAATTGAGCCATCATCTGCTGCTCTCAGAGTGCCCATTAGCAGGAGGGTAGAATGAGAAGTGAACTGGGACTTTAACCCAAGTATTGTGATATGGAATGTGGGTGTAACAAGTGGTATGTTTAATTGGTTTACCAAATGTCTGCCCAGTGTTTTTTTTTTTTTTAATGTTAGCCATTCTAATGGCTGTATAATAGTATCTTGTAGTCTTAGTTTTTTTTTTTATTTGTGTTAATATCGTAATCAGTTTTTGTATGCTTATTCATCATTTTTAAACTTTCATCAGGTGTATGTTTGAATTTTTTGCTTAGTTTATTTTTGTTTGGAGTGTTTGTTATTATTGAGTTGTAGGAGTTCTTTATGTTTTATGTTTATAGAAGTCATTTGTCAAACGTGTTTTCTCAGTATTTTCTCATAGGCTGTGTGGGTGGCTTGCCTTTTTTTTTTTTTTCTTAAAAAAGATCTTTTGACCCATGTCACAAAGATGTCACCTTTCCTTTTTCTGTTTTTATTTTTTTTAAGATTTTATTTATTTATTTGAAAGTTAGAGTTACACAGAGAGAGGAGAGGGGGAGAGGGGAGAAGAGAGAGAGAAAGAGAGAGACAGGTGTGGGGGGGAGAGGTCTTCCATCCGATGGTTCACTCCCCAGTTGGCTGCAACGGCCTTAGCTGCTCTGATCCGAAGCCAGGAGCCAGGAGCTTCTTCTGGGTCTCCCACGTGGGTGCAGGGGCCCAAGGAGTTGGGCCATCTTCTACTGCTTTCCCAGGCCATAGCAGAGAGCTGGATCAGAAGTGGAGCAGCCGGGTCTAGAACTGGTGCCTGTATGGGATGCTGGCACTTCAGGCCAGGGCATTAACCTGCTGCACCACAGTCACCTTTTCTTAAAAGCTTTTGTAGTTTTGCCGGCGCCATGGCTCAATAGGCTAATCCTCTGCCTGTGGCGCCGACACACTGGGTTCTAGTATTGATTGGGGCGCCGGATTCTGTCCCGGTTGCTCCTCTTCCAGGACAGCTCTCTGCTATGGCCCGGGAGTGCAGTGGAGGAAGCTGAATTGGAAATGGAGTGGCTAAGACATGAACTGATACTCTGAGTGGAATGTCAGTGGCATTGCAAGCGGAGGCATCACAAGTGGTGACCTTATCCACTGTGCTGTAATGCCAGCCTCTTTTTCATTGTTGTTTAAGGTTTAATTTAGAATTTATTCAGAATGTTTTTTTAGTTCCCATTTATAGGTCCTCTTCGTATTTTGTTAGATTTATTTCTGGATATTTAAGTTTTTTGATACTATTGTAAATGATATTTTAAAAAATTTTATATTCAGGGGCTGGCATTGAGGCATAGCAGGTAAAGCTGTGGCCTGCAATGCCAGCATCCCTTATGGGCACCAGTTGGCTGCTCCATCTATGATCCAGTTCTCTGCTAATGTCCTGGGAAAGCAGCAGAGGATCGCCTAGGTGCTTGGGCCTCTGCACTCACCTTGCAGACCAAGGTGAAGCTTCTGGCTCCTGGCTTCGGCCTGGCTCAGCCATGCTCTGGCTGTTCAGGCCAACTGGAGAGTGAACCAGTGGATGAATAATCTCTGTCTCTCTTCTTTCTCTGTCTCTCCCTCTTTTTCTGTAACTCTGACTGTGAAATAAATAAGTCTTAAATTTCTTTTATATTCAAATCGAATACTGCTAATATGTTGATATCATTGATTTTCCTTTATGACTATTTTCTTGATCCTTCTACATACAAGTATTATTTAAAAATAGGCTTTTTTATTGTTGGGTACTGCTTTCTTAGTTTTTGTATAAGCATTCATATTGTCTGAGAATAAGGATAGTTTCCTTTTTGCTTTTCCTACTTTATACTTTACTTATTGCACTAACTCGGACATCTAATACAATGATGAATAGTATCATCCTTGCTTTATTTCTGAACTTAGGGAAAAGGATCCAGTGTTTCCCTAAGCGTGATGTAAGTATTTTGGTAGATGCTTTTTCTGATTGAAGGAATTGTGTTCTATTACTATTTGCTGAGAGTTTTTAAACCTAATCACTAATTAGCATTGACTTTTTAGCAGTTTTAGATTCATAACAAAGCTGATCAGTAAGTATAGAGTTCCTATACACCCCTTGCTCCTCCCCATGCACACACTATCCCTTCACTATCAGCACCCTGCCACAGACTGACATATTTGTTACATTCCCTGAAACTACTTTGACACACTTTTGTTTCTCAGTCTGTAGCTTTTATTAGGGCTCTCTTGATATTGTGCATTCTATTGTTTTTGTTTGTTTGTTTCTTTTTTTGGACAGGCACAGATAGAGAGAGAGAAAGGTCTTCCTTCCATTGGTTCACCCCCCCAAAACGGCCAGCGTGCTATGCCAATCCGAAGCCAGGAGCCAGGTGCTTCCTCCTGGTCTCCCATGCGGGTGCAGGGCCCAAGCACTTGGGCCATCCTCCACTGCCCTCCTGGGCCACAGCGGAGAGCTGTATTGGAAGAGGAGCAACTGAGACAGAATCCGGCGCTCCAACCGGGACTAGAACCTGGGGTGCCGGTGCCACAAGCGGAAGATTAGCCTAGTGAGCCATGGCACCGGCCACATTCTATTGGTTTTTGCAAGTGTGGAAAGACATATCGACCATTGTAGTAACCACATGTTATAATTTCGCTGTCCAAAATATCCTCTGTGCTTCTCCCATTCATCCCTCTCTACCCATAACCTCTAGCCACCACTTTTTTTTTTTTTTTAATTTTATTTGACAGGTAGAGTTACAGACAGTGAGAGAGAGAGAGAGAGAGACAGACAGACAGACAGAAAGAAAGGTCTAACTTCCGTTGTTTCACCCCCCAAATGGCCACCATGGCCAGAGTTATGCCGATCCGAAACCAGGAGCCAGGTGTTTCCTCCTGGTCTCCCATGTGGGTGCAGGGCCTGCCCAAGCACTTGGGCCATCTTCCACTGCCTTCCTGGGCCACAGCAGAGAGCTGGACTGGAAGAGGGGCAACTGGGACTAGAACCTGGTGCCCATATGGGATGCCGGCGCTGCAGGCGGAGGATTAACCTAGTGAGCCATGGCGCTGACCCCCAGCCGCCACTTTTGACTCCCTTCATAATTTTTCCTTTCCAGAATGTCATATGGTTGGAGTCATATAGTATGTAGCCTTTTCAGATTTGCTTCTTAATAATAGGCATTTAAGATTCCCCCATGTCTTTTCATGGCTTGATAGTTCAGTGTATTAAATTTCACTGTTTAGATGTACCACAGTATCCATTTATCTCCAAAAGTAAATTTTGGTTACTTGCAAATTTTGGCAATTATGAATCAAGCTGCTATCATATCCATGTACAAATTTTGTGTGGCAACCCCTTTGAATAAGTATCAAGAAACTCGATTTTTGGAATATGTGGTAATACTACATATAAATTATAAGAAACCCTTAAACTGTCTTGAAGAGTGTCTGAACCATTTTGCAGTCATACCAGCAAATGAATAGAGCTCCTCTTGTTGACATCTTCACCAGCATTTGATATTGGGAGTTTTGTATTTTGTCTGTTCTAACAGTTATGTAGAAATGTATCATTGTTTTAATTTGCAGTTCCCTGCTGACATATGATATAGAATATTCACAGGCTTATTTGCCGTTTATATAATATTGTGGTGAAGTGTTTCTTCAGATATTTTATCTGATTTTTAAATGCGTTGGTTTCTTGTAGAGCTCCCTTTTCCTTTTTTTTTTTTTTTTAAAGATTTATTTATTTATTTGGAAGAGTTACACAAAGAGGAGAGGCAGAGAGAGAGAGGTCTTCCATCTGATGGTTAACTCTCCAATTGGGCGCCGGAGCTGTGCTGATCCAAAGCCAGGAGCCAGGAGCTTCTTCCAGGTTTCCCATGCGGGTGCAGGGACCCAAGGACTTGGGCCATCTTCTACTGCTTTCCCAGGCCATAGCAGAGAGATGGATTGGAAGTGGAGCAGCTGGGACTAGAACTGGCACCCATATGGGATGCCGGCACTCCAGGCCAGGGCTTTAACCTACTGCACCACAGCGCCGGTCCCAAGTAGAACTCTTTTTTAAAAAATTTTTTTATTTGTTTGAGTGGTAGAGAGAAAGGTCTTTCATCCTCTGGTTCACTCCCCAGATAGCTGCAACAGCCAGAGCTGAGCTGATCTGAAGCCAGGAGCCAGGAGTTTCTTCCAGGTCTCCCACAAGGGTGCAGGGGCCCAAACACTTGGGCCATCTTTCACTGCTTTCACAGGCCATAGCAGAGCTCGATCGGAAGAGGAGCAGCCGGACTTCAACTGACATCCAAATGGGATCTTAGCACAGCAGAAGGAGGCTTAACCCACTACGCCACAGGGCTGGTCCCTCTTACAGACTTTTAAGAGCTCTTTGTATATTTTGTGTGGTCATCTTTTATCAGATAAATTGTTTATAAATTTCTTTTGCCCCATCTTGGCAAAAGCATCTTGGCTGCTTTCTCATTCTCTTGACAGGATCTTTGACAGAGTAGTATTCTGGAATTTTAATGAAGACCAATGTACTAATTAATTCTTATATGGATTGGTATTTGGTGTTGTATCATTTATTTTTCAAACATTAAAGCAATCCCTAATTAAACCCCATTTGGCCATGTTTTACTGTCTTTTCAGTATTTTGCTGATTCAGTTTATTCATGTTTTCCTAACTGTTCATCTGTATTATTGGGAAATATTATTTAGAGTTTCATAGTTTTTTATAATATCCTTTCAGATTTTTCCATTAGGTTTGGCATTTGTGCTGACCTGACATAATCAGTTGAGGGATGTGTGTTTTTTTTCTTTTTTTGGAGTTTGCGTAACATTAGTTTAATGTTTATTATGTAAATGTTTGATAGAACTTATCAGTGAATATATCTGAACTTGACTTTTCCTTTGTGGGAAATTTAATACTAAGAATTTAATCTCATGATGGCAATGGAGTATTTCACCTTTTCAGTTCATCTCATCTCATCCCAGTAAGTTTTATTTATTATGAAATTTGTTATCAAATTAGTTTTCATAAAGTTGCTCATAATACCCCCCCCCCCTGCTTTGATATTTGTAGGATCTGAGGTGATGTTCCCTCCATTATTGCTGATATTCATCATGGGTGTCATGTATCTAATTATATACTACTCCTCTTGAAAAGTTTTGGTAGAAGTTTTTCAGTCTTACTAATTGTTAAACAAACCTGCTTTTGGCTTTGTGAATTGTCTGTATTTTTGCCTTTTTAACTTCCTGAGTTTCTGTTTTTATCTCTTATTATTTCCTTCTTTTTACTTTCCTCTGGATTTAACTTGTTCATCATTTCCCCTAATTTTCAAAGTAGGAATTTAGATGTTTGATTCTTTTCCATTCTGATTTAAGCATTAGAGCTATAAGTTTCCCTTGGAGCAGTGATTAGGTCCATCCCAAGACTTTTTTTTTTTAATTTATTTATTTATTTGAAAGAGTCATAGAGAGTGAAAGAGAGGGAAAGACAGACAGAAAAAGATCTTTCCATTTGTTGGTTCATTCCCCAAATGTCCACAAAGGCTGGAGCTGGATTGATAGGAAGCCAGTAGCCAGGAGCTTTCTCGGGGTTTCCCACATGGGTGCGGGGCCTCAAGGACTTGCAGTATCCTTTGGTGATACCCCAGGTGCATTAGCAGGGAGCTGGATCAGAAGCAGAGCAGCTGGGACTCGAACTATATGGGATGGCTGTGTTATAACAGGTGGCTTTACCTGGTGTGCCACAGTGCCAGTCCTGAAAGATTGTTTTTACTTTTATTTTTTAAATTTTTTTTTTATTTTTATTTTTTTTAGGATTTATTTATTTGTTTGAAAGAGTTACTTAGAGAGAAGAGAGGCAGAGAGAGAGAGGTCTTCCATCTGATGGTTCACTCCCCAAGTGGCTGCAACAGCTGGAGCTGCGCCAATCCGAAGCTGGGAGCCAGGAGCTTCCTCTGGGTCTTCCATGTGGATGCAGGGGCTCAAGGACTTGGGCCATCTTCTACTGCTTCCCCAGGTCATAGCAGAGAGCTGGATCGGAAGAGGAGCAGCCGGGTCTGGAACCGGTGCCCATATGGGATGCTGGTGCTTCAGGCCAGGGCTTTAATCTGCTGCACCATAGTGCCGGCCCCTTTACTTTTATTTTTATAAAGTAACATTGGAAGGAATTAAGAAGGGATGGGGGTTTATGCAGATAAGGGGTGATACATCTAAACAAGCATCCTTTAATTTTTGTATTGATTTTTAAATGTATATACATGTGTTTTTCATGAAAAGAATAATTTTAAAAAGTGTCCCAGGTTGAGATGAATTTAACCACAAGCTTTGTAGACTGATTTAAGCAAAAAGTAATTCTAAACTTAAACTTCCCCAGATGATAGAAGAACAAAAGACCACGACCTGACTCATTTTATGGGGACAGAATAACCTTGATTTTAGATGTTTAGTAGGAAACAACACAGGAAACAATACATTTGGTACGATTTTATGAAAAAACGATAATGATTGTCTCGGGAAGGTAGGAGTTGTAAAGCTAAAGGGAGCGAGGGGTTCTAGATTGTTTCAGTGCTCTAATTTCTAATCTGGATTTTATTTATATTTGTTGATTTTATATTGTACATTCATTTTTTCATGTAACAGTTTATAGAGGTTAAAAATAATTTTTAAAAGAAGTTATTAGTAATCATGAAAATGTTTATTGAACAGATTAGCTTTAAAGTATATAAAGTAACACTATAGAAATTTAGGTTGTGGAATATGAGAGTTTTAAACAGCTTAAGATAGAGCTTTTAACACTACCACCTCGGAAATTGTTAAGTTAATACTTACATAAAAAAAGAAATCAAGACTTAGAGGTGTTTATTTTTGAAAGGTGGAACCTTACTATGGCACATTTTAAAATGATTGGTAAAGTTGTGATTTATAAAAACAGTAAATCTGGTTTATCCAACCCTATTTTTTAAACTTTTATTTAATAAATGTAAATTTTCAAAGTTCAGCTTTTGGATTAAAGTGGCTTTTTCCCCCCCATTACCTCCCTCCCACCCGCAACCATCCCATCTCCCGCATTCCTTCTCCCATCCCATTCACATCAAGATTCATTTGCAAGTATCTTTATATACCGAAGATCAATTTAGTATATACTAAGTGAAGATTTCAACAGTGTGCACCCACACAGAAACTCAAAATGTAAAGTACTGTTTGTGTACTAGTTATACCGTTAATTCACATAGTATAACACATTAAGGACAGAGATCCTACATGGGAGGTAAGCGCACAGTGACTCCTGTTGTTGATTTAACAATTTACACTCTTGTTTATGGCGTCAGTAATCACCTGAGGCTCTTGTCATGAGTTGCCAAGGCTATGAGTTCGCCAACCCCGATCTTTTTAGACAAGGTCATAGTCAAAGTGGAATTTTTTTCCTCCCTTCAGAGAAAGGCACCTCCTTCTTTGATGGCCCATTCTTTCCACTGGGATCTCACTCACAGAGATCTTTCATTTAGTGGTTTTTTTTTTTTGTTTTTGCCACAGTGTCTTGGCTTTCCATGCCTGAAATACTCTCATGGGCTTTTTAGCCTGGTCTGAATGCCTTAGGGCTGATTCTGAGGCCAGAGTGCTATTTAGGACATCTGCCATTCTATAAGTCTGCTGTGTATTCCGCTTCCCATGTTGGATTGTTCTCTCCTTTTTAATTCTATCAGTTATTATTAACAGTCACTAGTGTTGTTTATGAGATCCCTTTGACTCTTTATCCTATCATTATGATCAATTATGAACTGAAACTGATCACTTGGACTAGTGAGATGGCATTGGTACATGCCACCTTGATGGGATTGAATTGGAATCCCCTGGTACGTTTCTGACTCTCCCGTTTGGAGCAAGTCCAAGAGAGCATGTGCTGAACTGTACATCTCCTCCCTCTCTTATTTCCACTCTTATATTTAACAGGGATCACTTTTCAGTTAAATTTAAACACCTAAGAATAATTGTGTGTTAATTAAAGAGTTCAACCAATAATATTAAGTAGAATAAAAAAATACTAAAAGGGATAAAGTATTAAGTTGTTCCTTGACAGGACAAGGGCTGATCAAGTCATTGTTTCTTATAGTGTCAGTTTCACTTCTACAGGTTTCCTTTTAGGTGCTCAGTTAGTTGTCACTGATCAGGGAGAACATATGATATTTGTCCCTTTGGGATTGGCTTAATTCACTCAGCATGATGTTTTCCAGATTCTTCCATTTTGTTGCAAATGACCGGATTTCATTTTTTTTTAAACTGCTGTATAGTATTCTATAGAGTACATATCCCATAATTTCTTTATCCATTCTTCTGTTGATGGACATTTAGGTTGATTCCAGGTCTTAGCTATTGTGAATTGAGCTGCAATAAACATTGAGGTGCAGACAGCTCTTTTATTTGCCAATTTAATTTCCTTTGGGTAAATTCCAAGGAGTGGGATGGCTGGGTTGTATGGTAGGGTTATATTCAGGTTTCTGAGATAGATTTCACAGCAACTAGAGGATTATTGAACTGAAGAAAGAAATGGGCAGAAAATTACAAAGTGAAGATTTATATTAGTTATAGTGAAAAATTAACAAGAATTCTATGAGGAAATGAAAAAGACAATACAACAGAATACTAATTTAAAATTAATGGTTGATAGTTTTTCAAAGCTAACTAAAAACATAAATCCATACATAGATTTATGAAGTCCTGTGGCTCCATTGTACAATAAATATGTCTAGGCATATAATAGTAAAACTAGTGAAAACCAAAATTAGAAAATTTTAATAATGCCTGGAGGAAAAAGGACATACAACTTTCAAAAAGCAATGAGAAGACAGTTTACTCTATAATGGAAATTATAGAAGAGGATAATAATGGAAAATAAATCAGATCTTTTAACTGCTGAAAGAAGAAAATTTATCAAATTAAGATTTTATATCCAGTGGATATATTTTTAAATGAAGGCCCAGACTTATAAGATACTGTTGAAAGAAATTAACAAAGATCTAGACAAATAGAAAGACACCTCATGTCTGTGGATCAGAATACAGAGTATTGTTAAGATGGTTATATTTCGCAAATTGATCTACATATTTAGTGCATTCCCTATCAAAATCTTACTACCTTTTTGATGGAATTTCACAGGCTGGTTCTAAAATTTATGTAGAAATTCAAGGGATCCAGAATAGTAAAAACAGTTTTGAAAAAGAAGAGTTAGAAGACACATACTTCATTATTTTCAAACTTACTGTAGCAGCAGTAATCGAAGTTGAGTGTTACTGGCATAAGGATCAAATATAGATCAGTGGAATATAATTGGAGGTCCAGAAATAAATATAAACATGATTGGACTGTTATTTTTTTAAAAAAGTATTTGAAGGACAGAGACAGAGAATTAGAAATTTCACATCTACTGGTTTACTCTCCAAATGCCTGGAACAGGAACCCAATCTGTGCTTCACATTTGGATGGCAAGGAACCAAGTACTTGAGCCATTATCTGCTACCCACCAGCTTGCTCACTGGTGGTAATGGAGAACTGGGAGCAGAGCCAGGACACAAACCTTGGCACTCAAAATGGGATGTGGGCATCCCAAGTGGCGCCTTCACTGCTCTGCCAAACACCCACCCTGATCGTTGATTTTTGACAAGGATGTCCAAATGATTCAAACTAGTAAAAAGACTTTTTCAACAAATGGTACAGGGAAGATTGGATATTCATATGGAAAAGTAGTTGGATTCTACCTTACACTGTATAGGAAAATTAACTCAATATAGATTGACTTATAAATGTAAGAGCTAAAGCTTTGAAACTCTGTGAAGGAAATATAGGTATACATTTTTGTGATGTTAGATTAAGCAATGATTTTTTAAATATGAACCAAATTCTAAAGCACTAAGGAGAAAAATCAGTGTTAGATTTCATCAAAATTAATTTGGGTATCTAGAAATCAGTATCAGGGAATGGGAGAAAACATTTGAAATAATGTATCATGGAATGAGAGAGAACATTTAAAGTCATGTATCTGATAAGAGTCCAGTATCTGGAATACAAAACTACATAATTCAATAAAAATACAAATATTTGAAATTTGACAAATGATTTGAATAGACATTTCTCCAAAGAAGAAATATAAATGGACAGTACATGAAAGTATGTTCAGCATCAGTAGTCATTCAAGAAATGCAAAAAAACAAAAAAACAAAAAAACAAAAAAACAAAAAAAACCAAAACTATAGCGAGATACTGCTTCTCACTAAGATGGCTATAATTTAAAAAAGGAAGACAGTCACAGTACTGACAAGGATGTGGAAAAATTGAAACTCTTATATACTGTTGATGGGAATGTAAAACTTCATATGCTTTGGAAAATGAGAGTTCCTGAAAATGGCACGTGGGTGGCAGGGGGCCAAGCACTTAGGCCAACCTCTGCTTCTTTCCCAGGTGCATTACCAGGCAGCTGGATGGGAAGTGGAGCATCTGGGTATGGGGCCAGTGTCACAGGCAGTGGCTTAACTGTGTTGCCACAGCACTAGCTCCAGTACATTGTATTTAAGACCAGTGTTAGTAGATGTTTTCAGAGAAATCACAGGTCCCACTGGCTTAATAAAATGTTGTCATATTTTGCTTCTTTAAAATTATTCCATTTTTGGAATCAGTGAGAGAATTGATTGCAGAAAACTGAATATAACAATAAAATCAAGAGAATGTCTGAATTTATAAAAATGGGAGTAAAGATATAATTATATCTTCCTAATGGGGAAGATGAGAACAGCTAAACAACTTGTCCTAGCATTTATACTTGTAACTATTTTTTTTAACATTTTATTTATTTTTATTTATTTTTTATTTTTTGACAGGCAGAGTGGATAGTGAGAGAGAGAGACAGAAAGGTCTTCCTTTTGCCGTTGGTTCACCCTCCAATGGCCGCCGCGGCCAGCGCATCTCGCTGATCCGAAGCCAGGAACCAGGTGCTTCTCCTGGTCTCCCCATGGGGTGCAGGGCCCAAGCACCTGGGCCATCCTCCACTGCACTCCCTGGCCACAGCAGAGAGCTGGCCTGGAAGAGGGGCAACCGGGACAGAATCCAGTGCCCCGACCGGGACTAGAACCCGGTGTGCCAGCGCCGCAAGGCGGAGGATTAGCCTAGTGAGCCGCGGCGCCGGCTTATACTTGTAACTATTAAGTTCCTTATTTATGTGTTTAATGTTTTTCTTCACCAGTAGACTAAGTTCTGTGAGATCAAGGAGTGAATTTTCCGTAGTCCTTATATTTAATACTTAGTACAGTGCTTTTAAATGTAGTCATTTTCCTTATAAGGGGTTGGAAATTGAGGTTCTCTTTTCTTTCATGCTTCCCTTTTTTCATTAATTAAAATAATACTTCTTGGTTATTTACCATATTCCAATTATGTTCCATGCTGGTTCCATTGGTTACAGTCACAGCTTAATCAGTAACAGGGTAGTTTCCAGCACTGATGACCACTTTTGTACTTTTGTAGTACAAAAGTATTTTATCTCTTTTTGTTGGTAGTTGGGGTAGTTTTGTAAACACTGATGAGCTTTTCTTATTAAATATTTTGTCTTTTTCCTATGTATTACAATATTTCTTTGTCAATCTGATTTCTCATGGCTCCATAGAATTTCATTATGTGAATAGTCCATAATTTACTTATCCATTTTCTTATTAAAGTAGAATGTTTGCTCTATTGGTACAAGAATTTTTTTCCTTTGTTAGAACATTGCACTCCTCAGCAATTAACCTAATGTCTTTTGTTTTTCAAACTTGAATTTACTTGTTTTCCATGAACTTTTTTTTTTTTTTTTTTTTTTTTTAAGATTTATTATTTGTTTGAAAGGCAGAGTTAGAGGGAGAGACAGAGAGGTCTTCCATCTGCTGGTTCACTCTCCAAATGGTTGCATCAGTTGTGGCTGGGCCAGGCCAAACCCAGGATCCAGGAGCTCTATCCAAGTCTATGTGGTGCGGGGGCCCAAGCAGTTGGGCCGTATTCTGCTGCTTTCCCTGTCCCATTAGCAGGGAGGTGGGTCATAAATGGAGCAGCCGAGACACAATTGATGCCCATGTGGGATACTGGTGTCACAGACAGTGGCTTTACCTGCTGGGCCACAATGCCAGTCCCTAACCCAGTATCTTGTATGTAGTAGATGCCTAATACATGTTTCTTGAATGAATGAACAAATAAAAGGTTGGTTTTTTTTTGTTTTGTTTTTGTTTTTTACCGTGTTATAAATGTTGTTTAGAGCATTTTTATTCATAGTGTTTTCATTGCATTTCAGGTGATTTTCTTAGACTACATTTGTAGAGGATGAGTTCCTTGTTGAAAAGATACAGAAAAGGTTCTTAAATGATGTTCGTTTTCTAATCTTAAGTAATATTATCTGTGGATGTTTTTATTATAATTTTGTGAATATTCTGTAATATATTCTCTTGTTTTTCTTTTAAGTGAATTTCTTTTTATTCAGGGATCTGTGCACGATCTTGTGACTAGTTTTTGTTGTTAGTGGTGAAAGATAAGCATTGGAAGGTTATTTCGGCAAAACAGTGAGTGAGTTGTGCTATGCTAAGAATCTTTATAAGAATCTTTATAAGAGTCCTATCGAATGTTAATAAGCAGAGTGGTGATATAATTAGAGCTTTTTTAAAAAGATAAAATTGGTGATGGTGTTGAGGAAGGATTGGACAGAGAAGAGAACAAAGCCAGGGCAGTCATGGGTTTCTCACTCTCTGGCCTCTTATCTCATCAGTCACCAACGTCTGTATCCTAAGTGTTTCTTGGATTTCCTCCTCTGTTTTCTAGTTAAAGCATCTTACCTGAACTGCTGAAATTTTCTAATTGCTTTCCTTGCCTTCCAGACATTTCCACAAGAGCTGCTGGAGTAATCTAGCTAAAATCATTTAGGAAGGGCAATCCCTGCATTTTTAAGGTTCTACTTTATTAATATGACATGCAAGTTCTTCTGTGTGGAGCGATCCACATAATTTTTTCCTCTTCCCTGTGGTGCTCTGTATGCTCCTAGAAAAGAAAACTCCTTACTGTCCCTGAACATCTCCTTCTACCTACACTGGGATTTCTTGACTCTGCCATGCTCATGCTGTCCCCACTTCTCAAATAACGCCTCTCCTCAGTCACATCCACTTTGTTAGCTTTTTCTGGAGTGCACTATCTAATACTTAGGTGTCACTTCTTCCAAGAAACTTAACATACAAGTACATGTTCACATATTACATATTACATATTACACACCTCCCTCCCCCACTTTTACTTTTTGGATCAGGAATCTATCTTTGCCTTTTATGGGACTTGGTCTCATTTCCACGTGTTTTTGTCATGGAACTGGGCAGCACATATTTCTGTTTAAGTACATTTCTGACACTGGACTGTGAAATTTTTAAGGGCAAGAAAGCTTTTATTTGACTTCATATTTCTAGAAATTAGCATAATCTGGCCTACAAATAAGGTGGTCAAAAAGTAACTTATTAACATGTTTCTGATGAGGGTGTAGTCTAGGTTATCGGTAGTAGAAAAGGAGGGTGGATGGGAGAGATTGGAGAGAAGTGACTTTGGATATCACTAGTGAGTTAAAGGTAAAATTCATAGATGATTTAAGTCTGCAGCTTGACTAAATGAGTATGGTATACAGGTTTTTGACTCATTAAATTTGAGATGTTTGCTGAAGCAAGTAGAAATTTGGTTCTAGATGATGAGAGAAAAGGATTTAGGAGTATTTGTATATAGCTGTTAATTGAGGCTTTTGGGAAGGAGATAAAGAAGTGAAGTAGGGATCTTAGGGGACAGTGTTTAACAAGTTACAGAAAAAGAAAAATTAGGGAACTATATGGATTGTCAGCAGTGCATGACAGGTTAAAGCAGATGAGAACTGAGAACAGTATGTTTTATTTGGAATTTAGGTCACTATTGATCTTTGAGAGAATCATTTTTGTCCAGTAGAATGAAATAGAAACTAGATTGACATAGGTGATTGAAAGAGTTGAAGAAGCAGTAAATCATGAGCAAGTGGAAACAGCAAGCACATAATGCCCATTCAAAATGTGCGTTATGGAAAATAATGCTTTTGGAAAAGGAATGCAGTATTTGTTCCTCAGGGGGAAGGTAGGATGAAGGTAAAGTTTTTGTTTTATTTTTCATTCTTCAATGTTCTTGGGAAAGTTTTTCACTTAATATCCAGGTGAATGGGACTTAAAGATGGGAAAGCAATCGTTAATAGAACAAGGTAAAAAGAGAAGGAAGGGAGGGCATAGAATCAAGATCTCACATGAGGCCGGTGCCACGGCTCAATAGGCTAATCCTCCACCTGTGGCGCCAGTACCCCAGGTTCTAGTCCCGGTTGGGGCGCCGGACTCTGTCCCAGTTGCTTCTCTTCCAGTCCAGTTCTCTGCTGTGGCCCAAGAGTGCAGTGGAGGATGGCCCAAGTGCTTGGGCCCTGCACCCACATGGGAGACCAGGAGAAGCACCTGGCATAGCGCGCTGGCCGCAGCGGCCATTGGGGGGGGGGTGAACCAATGGAAAAGGAAGACCTTTCTCTCTGTCTGTCTCTCTGTCTCTCTCTCTCACTGTCCACTCTGCCTGTCACAAAAAAAAAAAAAAAAAAAAAAAAAAAGCCATCACCTATGACGCTAGCATCCCATATGGGCACCAGTTTGATTTCTGGCTGCTCCATTTCTGATCCAGCTCTCTGCTAATGTGCCTGGGAAAGCAGTGGAAAATGGTCCTACTGGGGCCCTTGCACCCTTGTGGGAGAACTGGAAGAAGCTCCTGGCTCCTAGTTCAGTCTAGCTCAGCTCTAGCCATTGTGGCCATTTAAGGGGGTGAACATAGAAGATCCCTTTCTCTCTCCCTCTCCTTCCCCCTGCCTGCCTCCAAACTCTGCCTTTCAAATAATAAATAAATAAATAAATAAATAAAGGGCTCAAATGAAAGTGTTAGTCTTAAAAGGCAAAGGGACACCTCTTCTTGGGGATCAAAAGGAAAAAGAAGTAAGAAGAAGTAGAAATGTAGGTAATATGAAGGAATATGAAAAATATCTTATTCTTTGAAGTAGGCTACCAGGTTTTTAATTTTGAGGTGAAAGGTACATGGGACAGGCGTGGGATAGAAAGGAACAGAAGGTGATGTCAAGGTGGTACAGGGCATTTTAGAAGACTGGTAAAAGGCCTATTGAGAATGACAAAGAATTAATGGTGGGACTACAGATTGATTTGAAGTCTTAATTGAGATTGAACTATGGAAAAAAACAAATCCAGGTAGTATTATGGTATAGTGGATAAAGCTCCTGCCTGTGACACCAGCATTTCATATGAGTTCTGGTTTGAGTCCTGGCTCCACCACTTCCAATCCAGCTCTTGGCTGATGGCCTGGGAAAAGTAATGGAAGATGACCCAAGTGCTTGTACCCCCTGCCACCCAAATGGGAGACCTGGAAGAAGCCCCTGGCTTTTGCTTGGTCTATTCTTGGCCGTTATGGCCATCTAGGGAGTGAACCAGTGGGTATCTCTCTCTGTCCCTCCCTCTCTCTTTTTTGAACTCTGACTTTAAAAAAAAAAAAAAAAGGAAGCCATCATACAATTCCTAAATAACATGAGACCACTTCAAAATTTTATAGAAAATGTTCACTGTGAAAAAAAAATGCTGAAAATGTTTTACATCATAATAAGCTTATCTTCTAATTTCATGTTTTACTAACTTTTTTTACTTTTTTTTTTTTTTTTTTTTGACAGGCAGAGTGGACAGTGAGGGAGAGACAGAGAGAAAGGTCTTCCTTTTCCGTTAGTTCACCCCCCAATGGCCGCTGCGGCCAGCGCACTGCAGCGATCTGAAGCCAGGAGCTTCTCCTGGTCTCCCATGTGGGTGCAGGGCCCAAGCACTTGGGCCATCCTCCACTGCACTCCCGGGCCACAGCAGAGAGCTGGCCTGGAAGAGGAGCAACCGGGACAGAATCCGGCGCCCCAACTGGGACTAGAACCTGGTGTGCTGGAGCTGCAGGCAGAGGATTAGCCTATTGAGCTGTGGTGCAGGCCTGTTTTTTTTCTTTTTGAGAGGCAAAGAGACAGAAAGAAATTGCTCCCAACTGTTAGTTCCTTCCTCAAATGCTTGCACCTGGAAATGCAATCCAGGTCTTCTAAATGGGTGGCAAGAACCCAACTACTTGGGCCATCACTATTGGCTCCCAGGGTCTGCATCATCAGGAAGCTCGAACAGGGAGCTGGAACTGGGTATTGAACCCAGATATTCTGATGTAGGATGCCAGCATTCTAACTAGTGTCTTACTGATTATGTTAAATATCTGCCACTCCTTGAACTTTCTGAAGTATTCTTGTGTACCAGCACATATAAAAGGGATTGTCAAAAAGGACAAGGCATTGAAAAATTACTTGTTCATGAGTATCTTAGGTTGCTCATTAGTGTAAGGGGAGCTGATAGTTAAGGGACAGCAAATTACTTCCCAGTTCAGAGGTGTGGAAGAATTGAAGAAAGGGTGCAGGGCTGATGAGTGAGTGGCAGCAGACAGCAGTCCAGTAGTCAGTTAAATAGGGCTATCTTGCCTTGTCACAGGCCAGTGCAATTAAGACATCTGGAGTGAAATCTCGAGATTTAGTGTGAGATGATGTCTTTCTTTTTTTCTGTGTTGTTGCTCTACATGTATATTGCTTACAGTTTATGGAATAAAGACAACAAATAGATTGCTGGTAATTTATTCTTTTTTAAAAAGATTAATTTTGTATGGAAACTAGTATGGACTGGATTATGAGCTTATAAAGCTGAGTTATTATCATCCACATTAAAATATCTGCTAGGCTTATATAGCCTGTGGTGTTCACCTGCTAATATATTTAGAAATACGAAGACCCTAGAGAGATAATTATTTCATTCAAGGTGTTTTAGATTCTACCAGAAACTGGTAAATAGGTAGATAGGTCCAGTGGATAGACTCACCTCTAGCTTGGATATCTTACAGGAACATTTCTATCAATTATGCTTTTTTAAAAAAATACAAAAACAAAACCATGAAAATAAAAGCACAATTTATGTAACTCTTAAATACATAAATCATGGAAAACAATCAGAAGCAAGATATAATTGAAATTCAGCATCTCTGTGATTTAAGAACCTTCTTTCTAAAACTCAGTTGTCAGTTACTGCTTAACTTAACGCTGGGTTTTCCTTTTTGCTTTCAGGAAAACCTTTAACTTACGCCCTGGGTGTTGCCTGTCCACAGTTTCCTGGTGGCTCACCGCTTCTGCCTGCTCCAGCCTTGCTCCGGCAGCTTCAAGGCTTCTGGGCTTCAGAGCTTGTTGTGAAAGCTTGCTGCTTTGGCCTGCTACCCCTGCTTCAGGTGTCAAAAGCTTTTAATTAGCTTGCTTCCTCTAATTACTATAACTAGGGCCGTATATGTCTGCATAATCTAGTTGTAGGGTCTGAAAGGTGAATTACTTTTAGCCATTCATTCATCTTTAAAATCTCTCTTACTCTGGCTGTTCTGGGATTCATGGGAGAATAAAAGAAATTTGAAATTACACTGCATGGTTCATCTTTGATGGCGCTGTTCTTCAGTCCATAAGCACACACTGGTGTGGGCATATTTTATTTTCAAAGCCAGTGACTCTTCTGCCTGGTTGATGCCCATGTTGTGCTAATTTTCAAAAGATTTTGACCATTGCTGCTGCATATGTGAATTTTGTCTCCATAGAAAGGATACCTCCAGCTATTTTGTAAACTCTGTAATGTTTTTAGTTTGCTTGTTAAAAAGACTTAATATATTTTATATTTTAAATATTTAGAACTTAATAGCAGGTTTTAAAAACACAAATAGTACTTTCCACACATATTAATTATCACTATTAATGTGTCACTAGGTATCAAAATTATAGGCATGGTAAGTAGGAAGAACTCTTGAGGACCTAAACAGGTATTCAGTACTTACTGAAGTAAAGAACACTAGGTCTGTCATCAGGTAGTTAGAGTACATATCCTAGTTGTATTATTTATTGTATGACTGGAAGTTAATTAACTTCTCCCTACCTTAGTTTACTAATTCATTATGATGTAATTGTAGGACCTACTTTGGATTGGTGTAAGGATTAAAGAGGTAGTATATGACATGTGGTTAGCCCAGTGCCAGACACAGAGTAAATTTTCCATAAATAATAGTTTTATTATTTTATTATTAATTATAAATGATGGAAAAAGAAACAGTAATAGTCCATGGTAATGGGCACAAGATAATAAAGGCCAGATGGGGAAGTTCAGACTTTGAAAACCTGTTAAGGGAGCAGGATGAGCTGGAGTAATCTGTTGACACTTAATAAGTCCTAAAATATACAGTTGTATTTCTTTTATTGTAATGCCTGATATTTGAGTTTCAGTATTAGTGTAATAGTATACTTAGAGCTGAAAATATCAGTAGTTTACAACTTTCCATGTGTACATATCCTCATAGCGTATAAATCATCCATCATTTATTTAGCAATCACTTACTGAGTATCCCAAGTACTAGGTATGTATTAGTCAACCAGTGAGGAAGAAATCCCTGCTGTCATAGTAGACTGTAGTCTAGTGAGAGGGGCAAGCAATAAGCAAAATATATAAAATGAAGTACGGGTGTATAGTTCATTAAGGAGAAAAGGGAGCAAAGAAGTGGCATGAAAACTCTCAAGCGGAAGAATGGTATTTCAGTGAGTGAGTGATTGAGGTAGGAAGATGTGTGGCTGTGGACAGACGGAATATTCCAGGCCTAGGGAACAGTAAGCACAAGGGCCCAAAGGTGGGTTTGAGCAAGGTGACTGTTGTGACTACTAGAGCAGAATGAGTGAGGGGAGGGGACTATGAGATCAGGGAGGGTGGAGGGCCAGAACATGTCAGCTTTCTAGGTTCTGTCAGGAACTTTGACTTTGACTAGCAGAGACATGGGAATCCATTGGGAGTTCTGGAGCAAAATAGTGTCTTGATCTGATTTACATTTAAATGGGAACACTGTGGCAATAGTGTTGAAAATAGGTTGTTAAGAGGTAAGGGCAGGGCTCCTCCTGCTGTGCCGGCATCCCATATGGGCACTGGGTTCCTGGTCCCAGTTGCCCCTCTTCCAGTCCAGCTCTCTGCTGTGGCCCGGGAGGGCATTGGAGGATGGCCCAGGTCCTTGGGCCCTGCACCGATATGGGAGACCAGGAGGGGGCGCCTGGCTCCTGGCTTTGGATCTGTTCAGCGTCAGCTGTAGCGGCCATTTTGGGAGTGAACCAACAGAAGGAAGACCTTTTCTCTCCCCCCCCCCCCCCACTGTCTGTAACTATACCTGTCCAAAAAAAAAAAAAAGGTAAGTGTAGAAGTAGGGAGGATGGGTAGGGCAATCCAGGCAAGCACTGATGGTAGTTTAGAATTGATTGGAACACAGGAAATACTGTGAATTCTGAATATACTGAAGGTAAGACTAGATTTGCAGAACTCTAACAACTTGAATATTGAAATACTGTTTGGTGTGGTGTTACAAGTTGTAGCTACGAATGGTGATTCTTAAGTTGTGTTTAAGAATTGCTCCACATGTATATGTCACATACTGATTCTTTCTATAGTGTCTATGTTTTCATAATATCATAGTGCTTTTACTGTGAGTTGAAAGAAACATGTATTATAAATATTTTTGCTGTGTTACATTTATAATTTCCAGGCCATGATTCACTTTGATAAGATTAAACAATAAAGGATATTTTAATGTATTACTTTCATATGTCAGTTAGCTATGCTTCTTGAAATTATAGTACCCAGAGTGCTAAAAGAATCCTCTTTTCCTTTGTTGCCTTCTACTGAAATGAACATGAAAATATTTTTTAGTGCTAAAGGAGACAAGCAAGCTTAGTTTTTATTATATGTTATCTTTTATAAGTCATATTATTTTCTCGTCATGTTATCCATTTCATATAATTCAAGAATATTTTCTAAAGCTTTATTTTAAAGAAGTTTTTAGTTCATGAAACTGTTAAAAGACAGTTTTGGGAATGTGTTCTCTCCTGCTGCGGGAGGGCATTCCTGATTCCCACACATGAAGACTAAGGTCTTATTTTGGCCCTTGTCAGTCATGCTACAATACCTTAATAACTGGTAGTCATTTTATGACCAGGATTAGCTGGTTTTCCCCACTATCCCATTCCATGCTTGAAATCTTACATGTTCCATATAGAAAATGTAGAAAGACAAGTAGAAATCATATCACCTAGAAATACTTGGTCTTTTGACGTTTTGGTGTTTCTCTATCTTAAGATACATAAAGCATAGAAATTTATGGTACATATTTTATGTTCATGTTTAGAAAAAAAATCAGTGTTCAAATTGTAATAAGGTTCTTTGTTTCATTTAGTATACTGTGAATTTTTCCTGTTAAATAGCATTCCTCAGCTTTTGTTTAAGCATTTAAGTACTAATTTGTGTTAAACCATCTTTAGTTAATTTCACCTTTTAGAACATTTGTCTCCATATTTTGCTGTTGAAAACCACACTATTGGGGCCGGTGCTGTGGCATAGTGGGTTAAGTCGCTGCTTGCAGTGCCGGCATCCCATATGAGTGCTGCTTTGAGTCCCGGCTGTTCCACTTCTGATCCAGTTCTCTGCAATAGCTGGGGAAGCAGTGGAAGATGGCCCGGGTCCTTGGGCCCCTGCACCCATGTGGGAGACCCAGAAGAAGCTCCTGGCTCCTGGCTTCGGATCAGCTCAGCTCTGGCCATTGCTGCAAATAAATAAATAAATCTTTAAGAAAAAAAGAAAAAACCATACTATTATAAATATTGTGGGTTTTCTTTTGTATATAGACATGTTCAATATAAGGGTATTTTATAATTATATTTTTATGTATATATATATATATCTTATGTATAAGATTATAGAAAGAAGTTGAAGAAATGAAAATTTCTGTTTTTGTAGCTGAAGAAAACGAGGGGTATACTTTTTTTCTTTCAATGCTAATACTACCACTGTTGGTGGCTACTGTTTTTTGTTTTTGTTTTGTTTTGTTTTGTTTTTTTATTTGAAAGGCAAAGTTACACAGAGAAGGAGAGTCGGGGTGGGGGTGTCTGCCATCTGCTGGTTCACTCCCCAGTTGGCCACAACGGCTGGAGCTGCACCGATCCAAAGCCAGGAGCCAGGAGCTTATTCTGGGTCTCCCATGTAGGTGCAGTGGCCCAAGGACTTGGGCCATCTTCTACTGCTTTCCCAGGCCATAGCAGAGAGGTTTATTGAAAGTGGAACAGCCGGCACTTGAACTGGTGCCCGTATGGGATGCTGGCACTGCAGGCAGCAGCTTTACCTGCTAGGCCAAAGTGCTGTCCAAGGAGTATATTTTCTGCTACATATATTAGTGATAGTGGAAACAGTGGTTGAAAATTGGGCTATAATGTACTTAATGTAGTGCTTGGTATACAAAACTATCTAAAACTTACTGAAGGCTTATTAAGTACCAGATCTTGTTGTAAGCACTTTATACTTACAGTAATTCTTTTAAGTTTTAATACAAGTAAATGAAAATAAGGTAAGTACTATTATTAATGTCATTGTATTGATGAAAAAATTGAATTATCACAAGGTTTTTTTTATCCCTTTTTTGAAGATTTATTTTATTTGAAAGGCAGAGTTACAGAGAGAGAGAGAGAGAGAGAAAGAGAAAGAGAGATCTGCCATCCACGGGTTCACTGCCAAAATGGCCACAATGGCTAGGGCTGGACCAGAGGCCCAAGGACTTGGGTCATCCTCTGCTGCTTTCTCAGGTACATCAGCAGGGAGCAGGATCAGAAGTAGAGCAGTCGGAGCTGTAATCAGTGCTTCTATGGGATGCCCATACTTCAGGCTGTGGCCCAACCTGTTAATGCCACAACCCTGGCCCTATGAGCTTAAGTTTTCTACTCAGAGTTATATGCTTAATGACAAAATGAAGATTTAAACTTCAGGTTGTCTGGCTTCAGTATCTGTGCTATCATCACTCCCCAGAAGAGTCACAATGCATGCTAGCTAAGTGTTAGAGTGTTCAGTAAATGCTGGGGATAGTCATCATTATTCCTGTTGGGCAATGTAGAATCCAGTGTAATTATGATTCTAATACATGTATTGTGGATTTTAGAAAGATAATTTAGTACATCTACTCTATTTTATTTCATACCCCTTTGAGGTTTTGAGTGATACCCCAGAGCAAATGCATTTGTGTTTCTTCAGTGAAGCATGTTTGTGTTTACACTGAGATTTCAAAAAAAAGGCTGTTAGTAACTTGATGTCAGTACATGCTACCAAATGAGTTATCAAAAACTTGGCTTTTAGAATTATAGTTATGGGATTGTGGATGTGTTTACAGCATAGTAACTGGCATTTGGAACACACTTAATATGTGTTGATGGGTTGTTCTACTAGTAGTTCTCTTCAGATAGCTGTCTACTCAAACATATAGAAGATTGATGAATGTGCTAATTGATGAATGTGCTAAGGGTGCTTCATTCCTCTCTGAGAAGAGGAAGTTGCTGAAGTGGGAGTCTGTTAGTTGTTCTTCTCTAAATCAGAACAAGAGAGGGCAAAAAGTGATAGCCTTCCATGTCTATTCCCCAAGTGTAGACTTGTCTTGCCTAGTGGACCTGTCCTTGTGGCCATGTGCACTTCCAAGGGTGCAGCATTTGATTTCAGAATCTACAGAGTAGCTCAACTTGTGTTTTCACTGTTCCAGAGATCATAGTGAAACAATGTTTGGAGTATTTTCTTCTTTTTTATTACAACCCCTTTTGTTTTTTAAATGAAAAAACAAATTTCTTTGAGAGAGGGAGACGATGTTTGAGAGAGCTAACACTCCCTTCTGCTAGTTCACTCCCCAAATGCCTGCAACAGCCAGAACTGGGCTGGGCCAGGAATTCAGTCCATGTCTTCCACATGGGTGGCAGGTATCTAATTACTTGGGCCTTGTCCTGTTGCCTCCCAGGATCTGTTTTGGCAGGAGCTGGAATCAGGATCCTGAGCTAGGATTTATCCCCAGGTACTCTGATGTAGGATGCAAGAGTGACTAAACCAGAGTCTTAACCATCAGGCTAAATTTCTGCCCTTCCAGTGCCCTTTGTTTAAACATGAGTTCATGAGGAAGAAAGAACAATATAACGGATCTGCCATTTCTCCAGGTGTGAAGAAAGACTGAAGTGATTAAATTTGAAATTGGGATACTCCCTCTTTCTTTGCAGCATTTAAAGTATTGAAAAACTGTAACTGCAGTCATTATAACTATTTACATAACTAAAATCTATATATATTACTGAACATTTCTTGATAAGAGTAATAAATGGTTACAATGAGTGTGATTAGAGTTTTTTGGATTTTGGCACTGAAGTTGAAAACTGTTGTCCATCCTGATTTGAACGATTTGTAGATCTGTGTATATACATATATAGATATATATATGTATATATATTTCTGTCCTGTGTAGTAGGATAATATTTGTATTCTCCACCCCTGTCTCCAATATCAGGAAACATTATTGTTAAATATTTGTCTTCCTCTTCTGTGGTTGAGCCTCAGCCGTACAGCAAATCCAACCAGCAGGAGGGTCCCTGAAGATGATATAGGCAAATGGAAACAGAAAGGTAGAGGCAGAAAGTAATTATGTGGTTTTACTTGTATTTGATAGTTCGTATTTGATATTTTTTCTGAAATATACAGAAATATTAGTTCCATTTTCTTCTTGGAAGGGATATCTGAAATCTATAACTTATAGAACTATTAGTCTTCATTGTTCTGGAGGTGTGTGTGTGTGTATGTTGGGGGTTGTGGTATAGTAGGTAGTAGGATATAGAATGAAAAATGGGATCATGTTCAGTTTCTTTTCTATCAGTTATGTCCTGTACGGAAGATACTGTTTTAGCAGCGGGTGTTCCTATAGCATCATATGGGAATTTGGCATGCATTATTTAATAAGCTCTAGTTCTTTCATGTTGTGCTTATCAGTCAATTTCTCAGTAACAGTAGATGTTGAGTTTAAGTTCCAGAGCAGAAAACTTGGAAAGGAGGATGTTCACAAATAAAATTACTGGTTTGGCCTATATTGGCTGATGCAACGTTTTACCTCACAACATTGTTTAATTTAGGATCTTAGAATTTGAACTGAATTGAAATAATTGATAATTGGTGTTTTTCTTTACAGACAGGAAAAAGGAAAATGGGTAATTGAAAGTATATTTATTACATTTTAAAAGTTGCATTTCCTTTGTTTTATAGGTTGCTGTAGTAAAATTGAAAAATGCAGATAAAGTATTCGCCATGAAAATACTAAATAAATGGGAAATGCTGAAAAGAGCTGAGGTAAGAGTCTTATGTATTTTAAGGTTGATGGGCATTTAGATTGTTACATTATTTTTACTGTTTTAAAGCATGTTCAATGTAAATTCTTTGTGTTTCTGTGTTTTGCAATACTTATGTGAATTTATCCAAAAGAGAAATTCTTAGTAAGGTCAAACTATCGATCATTCAATTATTACTTGTTTAATTATTTAAACTATTTCACCAAATTTAATTTTGTGTGTTGGGCAAAGGGAGGTTTCAGAACAGAGAAAATAGTACACCAGAATTAGCCATATCAGTCATGAAATACATGCAATGTATTTTTTTTCAAACAGAATATATTGTGCTGTTTATCAGAAATATTGCTGTTAGCTAGTCTGAGATACTCCCGTTTGTGTTCATGCATTCTGAGGTTGAAATGAGTATAAGGATGATTTTTACATTAAGGGTGTTGTGTTGACTCCAGAACTTACCCATTCACCAAATTAAACTCCTTACTAGTATAGTTCCTGGTTTGGGAGCTAGGGGAGGGGAAGAACACATTTAAATTTTGATAGCTATTGCTTCAAAGAATTGTCTTCTATAAAAATGGGACCCATAGCATGTGTCTTTTTTCTCACATACTTACCAATTGTGTATCAAATGATTTCTCTTTGATAATCTTAAAAGATTTTTAGTATCAGATAAGTTTAAAAGTGGTGTATCTATCTCATTATTGGTTTGTCCACCAATTATATGTTAAAATGAAGACTTAAAAATAAATTGATGCTTTGCTGTATATGTGACCTGATCATTGTAATATTTGTTTTTTATAAGTGAAAATTCTACTTGTTTTTTATAAAAGAAAATTTTGTTTTTCTTCCTCAAATATTAGATAAGAGAAAGATTGAGTTAGTATCTGAAAGAATTCCTTTGAGGTGAAACTTTATGGATGAGAGAGTCTTTATTCCTAATAAGAGAAGCCAAAGTGTATGTAGTCTGCAGTGGATTTTCCAGTATCCATGCAATATTGCTGCATTAGATTAATTTAATGAATGCACATTATGAATATGATAAAGATTCAGATGACAGCTTTGCAGAATTGTTATTGATGTATAGTTCTTATTCTATTTCACCCTATTTCTATTTCACCCTATCTATTATTATTTCTGTTTATCCCAATAGTCCATTAAGGATAAAATGTAAGAACATATGACTGAATATAAAAATCATAAAACTGTATAACGGTTAAAAATCTTGCTGTGGCAAGCAGAATATTTGGTTCAACACTGGATTGAGAAAGTGAGTGATTAAATCTGGGGAAACTGTGATCTCCAGTAAAGCCTCCTTCACGTTGCTTACATTCGTAGGGACTCAAATACCCTGTTTTTAAAGGACGAAAATTAAAAAAAGAAAAACAGAAACTTGGTCAGTTTGTTCATGAAATGTAGTTAAAGTTGATGTTACTGTAGCCTTTTTTGTTTAAAAAAATTTATTTTATTTATTTGAAACAAAGAGTTAGAAAGTCTTCCACCCTCTGGTTCACTCCCCAAATGGCCAAAATGGCAGGAGTTGGGCCAATCTGAAGCCAGAAAGCAGGAGCTTCTTCTGGGTCTCCCAGATGGGTGCAGGGGCCCAAGTACTCGGGCCATCTCCCACTGCTTTCCCGGATGCGATAGCAGGGAGCTGGATTGGAAGTGGAGCAGCCGTTACTTAAACTCCTTCAAGATGGGATGCTGGTGTTAAAGTGGCAGTTTTACCTGTTATGCCACAGTGCTGGCCCCTACTATAACTTTTTGAATCACTAGAACACTTTTATGCACCCCAGGATGTGCAGGCATCAGGGTTTGGTTAATAGTTATTTGGGGCAGGTGCCGTGGCTTAACAGGCTAATCCTCCACCTTGTGGCGCCGGCACACTGGGTTCTAGTCCTGCTTGGGACACCGGATTCTATCCCGGTTGCCCTCTTCCAGGCCAGCTCTCTGCTATGGCCCGGGAAGGCAGTGGAGGATGGCCCAAGTGCTTGGGCCCTGCACCCACATGGGAGACCAGGAGAAGCACCTGGCTCCTGGCTTCGGATCAGCAGGATGCGCCGGCCGCAGCGGCCATTGGAGGGTGAACCAACGGCAGGGAGGAAGACCTTTCTCTCTGTCTCTCTCTCTCACTATCCACTCTGCCTGTAAAAAAAAAAAAGTTATTTGTAACAGCATTTCTCAGTAGGGACACTATTTGACATTTGGGACTGAATAATTCTTTGTTGTAGGGGCTGTCCTGTGCATTATAGGTTGCTTAGCAGCACTTCTGGGTTTTACCCCCGATATGCCTATAGAACACACGCCAGCCACTGCAACTTGTGACAACTAATGGAGGACAGTGTGATGTTTGAAGCAAATAGAGTAGATTGTGTCTTCCTCAGTACCTGAGGCATTATATTAATACCTTAATTGCTAAATATATAAAGATAAACCATATGATATCTGAGATTGGCCTTAAAATGTTATGTATGTGCACTCACAAATGTACTTGAAGCTAACAGATGGTAGTAATGAGTGAGGGTATAGATGAAACAGTATTGATCAACAGCATAATTGTTTAAGTTGAATGATACATACAGTGGGAGAGAGGGTTGTTATATGAAGCTCTCTACTTTTGTGTATGTTTGAACTTTGTATCAAGCAGTTTATAATCATTTTTAAAAATTAATTTTTTTACTCAACCATTTAGTGTAGGTTAGAACTGAAAATCAGTTGTCTTGACTAGTCTTAGAGCTTTTAGTTTGGAGACATCAATCAAATGAAGTAATGGATATTTATTAGATTCTAGCTGGAAAGTCTGTAAAATTTCAGATAGCTATCATAGTAAGATAAAACTGGAAGAAGGGAGGCTCCCACGCTCTTAGAGCTTTTATAACCTCTCAAATGTTAGTAGTAAACTATGACCTCAGGTCACTTAAATTATAAAACAGGACTTAATAGTAATAGTATGTCAAGTGATTGTTTTTCACGAAGCCAACCAAAGCATAATGTTGCTCATTTAAAATTTTTATTTATTGATTTTATTTATTTGAAAGGCAGAGAGAGAGAGATCTCATATCTGCTAGGTCACTTTCCAAATTGCTCTATCACTTGCTACCTCCTAGGGTGTGCATGAGGAAGAAGCTGGAATTCGGGATGGAGGCAGGATTGAAACCTAAGAATTCCAGTATGGGAATGTGGCATCCCAGTTAGCACCTTCATTCCTAACCAAAATACTCACCTTCCCCAGATGTTGTATATATATATATTTTTGTTTTTTATTTTTTTTAATTTGTTTGACAGGCAGAGTGGACAGTGAAAGAGAGACAGAGAGAAAGGTCTTCCTTTTTCCATTGGTTCACCCCTCAAGTGGTCATTACAGCTGGTGCTGTGCCAATCTGAAGCCAGGAGCCAGGTGCTTATCCTGGTTTCCCATGTAGGTGCAGGGCCCAAGGACCTGGGCCATCCTCCACTGCACTCCCAGGCCACAGCAGAGAGCTGGACTGGAAGAGGAGCAACCGGGACAGAATCCGGTGCCCTGACCGGGACTAGAATCTGGGGTGCCAGCGCCACAGGTGGAGGATTAGCCTAGTGAGCCACGGCGCCGGCCTGGTTTATTTCTTTAAGTTTTTTAAAATGGAAGAATGAGAGAGGGTAGAGGGGAGAGAGAGAGAGAAAGAGAGAGAGAGAAGAAAATACATTACACCAGCTGGTTTATTTAAGTGCTTCCAACAACCAGGGGGTGGCAGGGACCTAAGCTTTAGAACTATCACTGCCTCCCAAGGTGTGCATTGGAAGTAGAACGAGGAATTGAACCCACACACTTCAATATATGATGCCGGCATCCCAAGTGGTGTCTTAGCTGCTGCTCCACAGGCATTCCTCTAATGTTGTGTATTGTGGATGACATTGTAGTGTAGCCAGTAAAGCTGTTACCTGCGATGCCAGCATCTTACGTGAGTGCCAATTCGACTCCAGGATGTTTCTCTCCCTATCCAGCTCCCTACTAATGTGCTTGGGAAGGCAGTGGAAGATGGTCCAACTGCTTTGAGCCCTCCCATCCATGTAGGAGACCAGGATGGAGTTCCAGGCCCTGGCTATTACGGCTATCTGGGGAGTGAACCAGTAGATGGAAGATCTTGCTCTCTCTGTCTTTTCTTCTCTAACTTTGACTTTCAAAATAAGTAAATAAAAATTTTAAAAAGTTATATATATTTTGATAATCTAATTGACAAGTGAACTGTCTATTCATTTGGCTTAAGCTATTTTTGTTGTAATGTCTTAATGTCTGGCTTTGGGAATTCTATTTGGCCAAGTAAAATTATGGATATATATAAGTACACACACCCTGCACACAAATGGAGAATATTAGAACTCATTGCATATCAGTATTAATTGCTTTGTATATCATGGCTATTTCTCTTATGGAAAATAATGATTAAGTACTTGCTTATATGGTGTACTGTGTGATGATACATATTTTCATTATGTATGGGATATAGTATAGTTAAGAAAATTTAGATAGGTTTCTGTGTACTGAGTTGAAAAGATATCCAAATGTATTGTTACTGGGGGAAAAAACTCAGAGCACTGTGATCTTACTTGTGTAAAGAAAAAGAAAAGAAAGGTGGGATATCACATGAGTGAGTGTGTGTGCATGCACACTTATGTAAGCAGATATTTTCTGAGAAGATACTAAACGGAGTTCATGGTGATAACTCTGGATATAATAATGGATCAGTGAAACTTGGTGTGATTCTGAGAGACTTCATTTCTTTCTTTCTTTCTCTTTCTGTTTCTCTCTTTCTCTCCTTCTCTCCTCTTCTCTCTTCCTCTCTCTCCCTCTCTCTTTCTCTCCTTCTCTCCTTCTCTCCTTCTCTTTCTTTCTTTCTTCTGTTCTTTTCTTTAAGATTGACTGATTTATTTGAACGGCAGAGTTAGTGAGATCTGCTGGTTCATTCCTGAAATGACTACAACTACCTGGGGCTGGGCCAGGTAAAAGCCAGGAGCCTAGAACTGTATCTGGGTATCCTAAGTGGATGCAGGGTCCCAAGTACTTGGGCATCTACCTCTGCTTTTCCCAGGAGCATTAATAGGGATCTGGATCAGAAGTGGTTCAGCCAGGATTCAAACTGCCGCCCATATGGGATGCCAGCATTACAAGTGGCTGTCTATTGTACTTTTCAGTTCTTTTTGAAGTTTCTGCCATATTGTTAATTTTTGTTCTTTAATGAAAAAAATCTAAGGTAATGTATTAATGAATTATATAAAATTTTTATGTTTTTATTTGTAGTTTTATGGTTTTCCAGATACATTTTTATAACAATGGCAACACATTCTGATGCTAAATTAAAACTTCCACAAATCTATAAGAAAAAAATCCATTAAAGAAAATGGGCAAGGAGACATTCAAATAGGAAGTTCAGGTATCCAGTAACTGCATAAAAAATGATCAGTTGGCACTTGTAACTGTGGCATCTAAAAGAGCAGTGATATAAAATTTTACACCCATCTTTGTGATGGAAGCATGTGATTGAGTAATTATTTTCAAAATTTTGATTATATCTTGGTGCTAGAATGAGACAGAATTGGGAAGGCTACTATGAGTACTTATACCTTATTTCTTTAAAAGTAAAAGCACGGGGGCTAGCACTGTGGTATAGTGGGCAAAGCCGCCACCTACAGTACTGGCATCCCATATGGATGGCCGGTTTTGAGTCCTGGCTGCTCCACTTCTGGTCCAGCTCTCTGCTATGGCCTGGGAAAACAGTAAAAGGCCCAAGTCCTTGGGCCCCTGCACCCGCATGGGATACACAGAAGAAGCTCCTGGCTTTGGATCAGTGACACTCCGGCTGTTGTGGCCATCTGGGGAGTAAACCAGCAGATGGAAGACCTCTCTCTATCTCTCTGCCTCTGCCTCTCTGTAACTTTGCCTTTGAAATAAAATAAATAATTTTTTAAAGATTTCTTTATTTGAGAGGTAGAGTTATAGACAGTGAAAGAGAGAGACAGAAAGGTCTTCCTTCCATTGGTTCACTCCCCAAATGGCCGCAGTGGCCAGAGCTGCGCTGATCCAAAGCCAGGAGCCAGGAGCTTCTTCCGGGTCTCCCACATGGGTGCAGGGGCTCAAGCACCTGGGCCATCTTCCACTGCTTTCCCAGGCCATAGCAGAGATTTGGATTGAAAGAGGAGCAGCCAGGACTAGAACTGGTGCCCATATGGGATGATGGCGCCACAGGCAGAGACTTAACCCACTGTGCCGCAGTGCCGCCCCAATAAATTTTTTAAATAAATAAATAAAATAAAGGACAGGGGCAGGTGTTATGGGCCAGTGAGTTAAACCACCTTTTGAGACAGATCTCTGCATCTCATGTCTGAGTGCTCGTTCTAGTTTTGTTTACTCTGCTTCCAGTCCAGCTTCCTGCTAAGGCATTGTGGGAAGCAGCAGATGATGGCTCAAGAACTTGAGTCTCTGCTACCCACCCGGGGGATTGAATGGAGTTCTGGGCTCCTGGCTTTAGCCTGGTGCAGCCCTGGCAGCTGTGGACAGTTGGAGAGTAAACCGGTCATGGGAGAGCACTCTCTCTCTCTGTCTTTTCCCCTCTCTGTGTACTCTGCTTTGCAAATAAAATATATTAAAAAATCAGAATTAAAGATGGCATTTTAAATAAAAGATTATTTATTTGAGAGAGAGAGAGGGAGACACTCAGAGATAGATATTCCATCTGCTGGTTTACTCCCCAGGTTGCTGCAAAGGCTGGGGCTGAGCCAGGCTGAAGCCAGGAGCTTCATCTGGGTCTCCCACATGGGTACAGGGGCCCAAATACTTGGGCATCTGCTGCTGCTTTCCCAGCAACATTATCAGGAAGCTGGATGAGAAGTGGAGTAGCTGGGACATGAATTGGCACACATATGGAACACCAGCATTGCAGGCACTGCCTTTATCTGCTATGCCACCATGCTGGTCACACAGATGGCATTCTTTATTGTTTGTATTATCTGGATGATAGGTAGTCTGTGGTTGTTTTTGAAATTTTTTGGTACTTTTCTGATTATTTTGAACCCTAATAATGGTTTTCATATAAAATATTTTTGTTAAATATGGTGTTTAAGTAGTTTCTGAGGTTGCTTGGAAACTTGAGTGAGTGAAAAGTCATGGTATATTGTATATATTCTTCTTTCTTAACAGAAACAATATAATAAATATAGTAAGCAATTGTTTGCATTGTATATTTCCTAGTCTTAATATCTAGTGTTTTCTGAAACATTTTCTTTTCCTTTTCCAGACAGCATGCTTTCGTGAAGAAAGGGATGTGTTAGTGAATGGAGACAATAAATGGATTACAACATTACACTATGCTTTCCAGGATGATAATAACTTAGTAAGAATCATTTTAATATGACTTTCTGTCCTTATTCATTTGTTTGCAGAATTTAGCATTATTGTCTCAAAAGCATTGTTTACATATAGAATTTAAATAGATAATCACTGTACTTCAGAGGATAAGATGTGATATTTTTCTTTGAGTAATTTGAGATATCATTGAAGTTTTTTTGTGTGTGTTTTTATGAGAAAATCAAAACTAAATCCAAACACTTAATATCTGTCAGCTAAATTGTATAGAATGTGTTCAGGGCTTTTTATTTTCAGGATTTCTTCAGTATATTTTACTGATAGCATTCGATTGCTTTTTAGAATTTTAAATATTTTTCAGAGTTGTCATGTACTGTGTTAAATAGAGCCCACATTTAAAACTTATGGCCTATGTTTTCGTATGTTGACATCATAAACTGCATCATAAAAGTTGGAAAGGAGCAAGAGAGGAAATCAAAATATTATTGCCACCGGCAATTAAAAATAAATAAGAATGATAAGATAAACAAGTGAATAGGAAAATAATACATCTGCCACATTTCTATACAACTTCTTGCCCTATTATTAAACGCTATTTATTGTCTGACCCCAGTTTTTATTTCAGGTTTATGTTTTAGCACATACGTGTTGGGATCCTGCTATGTGCTAGACACTGCACTAAAAACTGAGGTATAAAAATGAATAGGACATTTTCTCTTAATTTGTAAAATGTGTACTGGATATGTGCTATTTGTTAGGTGCTCTTCTCTAGATCCTGGAGATTCGGTGGTGAGTAAGACAGTAGCTCTCTTCTTCTTCTTCTTCTTTTTTTTTTTTTTGACAGGCAGAGTGGATAGTGAGAGAGAGAGACAGAGAGAAAAGTCTTCCCTTTTGCCATTGGTTCACCCTCCAATGGCCGCTGCAGCCGGCGCATCGCGCCAAGCCGGAGCCAGGAGCCAGGAGCCAGGTGCTTCTCCTGGTCTCCCATGTGGGTGCAGGGCCCAAGCACTTGGGCCATCCTACACTGCCTTCCCGGGCCATAGCAGAGAGCTGGCCTGGAAGAGGGGCAACCGGGATAGAATCCGGCGCCCCAACCAGGACTAGAACCCAGTGTGCCGGCGCCACAAGGTGGAGGATTAGCCTGTTAAGCCACGGCGCCGGCCTGTAACTCTCGTCTTAATTTTACATTCTCATAGAGGGAACGAGACAAATTCAGAATCAAATCAGGCTCCATCTACTTTGCCTGATTAGGCACACATCTCACATTTTCAACTGATGGAAAGCAGTAATCAGAAAAAGTAGAACAGTTGAAACCAATCATCTTATAGCTGAATTTCTTCATAAAAATAAAAAAAAATTGAAAAGGATTCTGCTGCTGTAGTAAGTTTCTGAGTAGTTCATTAGTTAGGCTTCAACAGCCAATTACCAGTATTCACTTAATTAAATCATGTTTTATTTTAGCAGCCAAATAAATGTGTCCAGGGAAAATAGACTATTAGCCTTTTGATAGGAACAGTTACTCAAATAATTGAGAATATTGAGAACAGCAGCAGTGGTTCATTGTAAAACCAGGGAAGCGTGTGGAAATTTGTTTTCTCTCTTATCATATGAAGATACTTCACAGTTGTTTTGTAGAATTAAAAGACAGATTTATTTTGTTGTAATTGAAACTACACAAAATTTTTTTCATAATACCCGTTTCCTATGAATCCTTTGAAGAACCCCTCATAAAGTAACTCCTAATGTCTTCTATGCTGCTCTGTCCCTTCAAGCCTAAACTATTTGGCCCCTTTGAGAAAAAGTTGTGAATAGCAATGAATAAAAGGAAAAGTGAGAATAACTAAACATTGCATGTTAAATGTCAGAACAAGTATTCTTGAGAAGACAGAAGTAGAGATAGTCAGGAAGAAGAAAATGAATGGAAATGGTCAGAGGCACCATGGAAAATGAAGGAAGGGGTGTTGGTGGAGGGAAATGGTCTATAATACAAAATGTGGTATTTGACCTTTTTATTTTTAAAGTACTTACCAGAAATACTAGTGTAACCACAGATCTTATTTCAGTGGAAGTGGAGTACCCTGCATTGTTGAATGTACTCTCTGCTTGGTAATATTTTGCCTTTATTGAAAAAAAAAATAATAATAATAACTTGTTGGTGCTAGCTTTGTGGTGTAGTGCATAAAACTGCCTGCTGCCTGCATTGCTAGCATCCCATATGGGTGCTGGTTCATGTCCCAACTGATCCATTTTCAATCCAGCTCCCTGCTAATGGTCTGAGAAAAGCCATGAAAGATGGCCCAAGTACTTGGGCACCTGCCCCCACAGTGGGAAACCCAGAAGAAACTCCTGGCTCCTGCTTTGGATTAGCCCAGCCCTGCCTTTGTGGTCACCTGGGGCATTAACCAGCATGCTAATGGATGGAAGATGTCTTTCTTTTTCTGTCTCTACTTCTCTCTCTGTAACTCTGACTTTCAAATAAATAAATAAGCCTTTAAAAATCTTATTTAAATAATAATATTATAATTATGTAATAATGTTTGTTTAAAAGGCATAGGAACACACACACACACACAGAGGCAGAGAGGGAGAGAGTTAGTTCCCATCTGCATTTTACCTCCAAATGGCTGAACTAATTAGTGCTGGGAGAGGGCCATTGCTGAGAACTGGGAACTCAATCCAGGTCTCCCATACAGATGGGAACTTAAACTGAAAATTGAACACAGGCATGTGATTTGGGCCACAAGCATCTAAACTAGTAGGCTAAATGCCTGCCCTCCATTTTGCCATTATTTTTATTATTCATTTTACTATTTTTTTTTGACAGGTAGAGTGGACAGTGAGAGAGAGAAACAGAAAGAAAGGTCTTCCTTTGCCGTTAGTTCACCCCCCCAATGGCCACTGTGGCTGGTACACCGCACTGATCCAAAGCCAGGAGCCAGGTGCTTCTCCTGGTCTCCCATGTGGGTGCAGGGCCCAAGCACTTGGGCCATCCTCTACTGCATTCCCCGGGACACAGCAGAGAGCTGGACTGGAAGAGGAGCAACTGGGACAGAATCCGGCGCTCCGACCAGGACTAGAACCCGGTGTGCTGGCGCCGCAGGCGGAGGATTAGCATATTGAGCCACAGTGCCGGCCATTTTTTAATTTTTTTTTTAAAGATTTTTATTTATTTATTTAAGAGGTAGAGTTACAGTCAGTGAGAGGGAGAGACATAGAGAAAGGTCTTCCTTTTGTTGCTTCACTCCCCAAATGGCAGCAGTGGCCGGAGCTGTGCCGATCCAAAGCCAGAAGCCAGGTGCTTCTTCCTGGTCTCCCATGTGGGTGCAGGGACCCAAGCACTTGGGCCATCTTGCACTGCTTTCCCAGGCCATAGCAGAGAGCTGGATGGGAGGAGGAACAGCCGGGACCAGAACTGGCACCCATATGGAATGCCGGCGCCACAGGCAGAGGATTAACCTACTGTGCCATGGCACTGGCCCCATTCATTTTACTACTAATACCAGTCCCATTTCTCCTTCCTTGCTCCTTTTGGAGTCTGGTTAATTTTTTTAAAAAAGATGTATTTATTTGAAAGAGTTAGAATCAGAGGCAGAGAGAGAGAAAGAGAGAGAGGTCTTCTATCGCTGGTTCATTCTCCTGGTGGCCACAATAGCCAGTACTTCACCAATCTGAAGCCAGGAGCCAGAAGCTTCTTCTGGGTCTCCCACAACACACACTTGGGCCACCTTCTACTGCTTTCTCAGCCCGTAGCTGAGAGCTGGTCCTGAAGTAGAGCAGCCAGGACTCGAATCAGTGCCCATGTGGGATTTGGTCCTGCAGGCAGTGGCTTTACCTGCTGCACAACAGCAGCCCTGAAATCTGGTTAATTCTTTAAAATTGTGTTCAACTTCTGCATCTTAAAGTAGTCACTTTCAGAGAATTCTCAGTTGAAATTCATCTATCTTTCTCATCTTATTTTAGCTTTACATACATTTAGTACTGCTGTTGTATGACTAACATGTATGTTCATATCTCCAATGTTTTGACATCTTAAGGGGTTTACGTGGCATGAACACTACTACCTTTAGCTAAAATAAAATTACATGGTTTATGTAACACTGTAATAGTTGTTGGCGTGGCTGGTGAGGGCTATTTATCACATTTCAGGCCGGATCCAGGTATTCCAGCAATGTAATTGTATTACTTGTCTTTATATCACTTACTTCTTGGGGAGTATAATATGTTTATCAAATTGTAGGTTGTAACCCATTAGAGAGTCATAAAATCAATTTAGTGGGTTAAGACAGTGTTTACCAAATTTAAACAGAATAGAAAATTATACAATTCATGTTGTTTCATGATGGTTTTTTAATATAAAATTCTAGTCAGAATTGTTTTAAAACTGTAGGCTAGAATTTCACATTAATTGCTCTATTGTTGAATTGAGTGGAGTAATGTTTGAATTGAAGTAACTGTGTCTATATAAATTATATATGGTGATATTCATGGGATAAAGCAGAGTTTTGTTCCCATGTGAGGTTATTTTTTCTACATCTCCTGTCCCTAACACCACAATCCAATTGCAAGGATGGTCCATTTTTAACTCATTTTCTGTCTCTTGAGGATTTTGTGTTTTCTGTTCTCTATCCCACTTGCTAAATTTTTTTTAAGATTTATTTAATTATTTGAGAGGTAGAGTTAGATAGAGAAAGAGACAAAGAGAAAGATCTTCCATCTGCTGGTTCACTCCCCACATGGCCACAATGGCCAGAGCTGGGCCATCCTGAAGCCAGGAGCCAGGAGCTGCTTCTCGTCTCCCATGAGGGTGCAGGAAACCAAGCATTTGGGCCATCTTCCACTGCTTTCCCAGGCCATAGCAGAGAGCTGGATTGGAAGATTAGCAGCTGGACATGAACTGGCACCCATATGGGATGCTGGTGCTGCAGGTGGATGCTTAGCCCACTATGCCACAGTGCTAGCTCTGCTGAATTCTTACTAGTAGCAACTCATTTATTTCTGAGGCCAAGATAGGGGAAGCATATAAGGAGTCAAAGCCAGAACTCATTTTAGCAGGCAAGGAGTCTAGAAATACTTTTTTGTTAGTTGTTTTCAGTTCTGTCTCAGGGAGGTTTGTTTACCATGCATGAGTTTCAGTAACGCAGATTGAAACATTGAAAAGGAAGCGATCCATGGAATTTTGGTTTTATTGAGAGAAAACATACAGTGGTATGCAGATGAAGAAAGAAGATACATTATGACTGGAGAAACTTAAGTTTTGAATGATGACGATAGGTGGCAAGAATGTTAAGAAAGAAATATTTTTATCAGTTCCATGGTGTCCTCAGATCTTGGGGTCTGGTGTGACAAGAATCGAGTATGGTGTCAGGAGGAAGAAAGTCTTTGATGTAAGAACCTTTCATCTCCATCCTCTGGGTTTTCTTTTTCTCTATATTTGGTAGAAAAAAAAGTCTCAGTTGACACTCAGTAAGTGTATATTGAAGGAGTGAGTTACATTTTATGACGTTCTATGTATAAATATTAGATTCCAGCTTTAACACCAGACTTGCTTTTTTTTGTTTTGTTTTGTTTTTGTTTTTTACAGGCAGAGTGGACAGTGAGAGAGACAGAGAGAAAGGTCTTCTTTTTTGCCGTTGCTTCACCCTCCAATGGCCGCTGCGGCCTGCGTGCTGCGGCAGGCACACCGCGCTGATCCGAAGGCCGGCACCAGGTGTTTATCCTGGTCTCCCATGGGGTGCAGGGCCCAAGCACTTGGGCCATTCTCCACTGCACTCCCGGGCCATAGCAGAGAGCTGGCCTGGAAGAGGGGCAACTGTGACAGAATCCGGCGCCCTGACCGGGATTAGAACCCTGGGGTGCCAGCGCCACTAGGCAGAGGATTAGCCTACTGAGCCGCGGCGCGGGCCCAGACTTGCTTTTTACTTTAAAATTTTCTTGCTTGCTTCTGTACTTAGAGTGTTTCTTTTGAAGTAAAAGATGTGGGTTTCTTCATAGCCATTGCTGTTTCTAGTAATATGATTATGTTAATAATATTTGGTTGTATTTCATTAGTTTTTTCTCATCTTCAGAATATAATCTGTTCACCATTAGGACTAATAAATACAGAAAGTATGCCGTAGACCAGGATTAGTTTCCATAATTTTGAAGGCTTTAAATATGTGATAGTTTCTTTGACATGACATACATTTTCTAAGCTTATAATTTTTTTCAAAAATGTATTTATTTAAAAGTCAGAGTTACACAGAGATAGGAAGAAATGGGGATGGGGGGAGAGAGAGAGAGAGAGAGAGAGAGAGAGAGAGAGAAAGAAAGAGAGAGAGAGATCTTCCATCCAGGGCTAGGCCAGGTCGAATCCAGGAACCAAGAGCTTCTTATAGATCTCCCATGTGGGTGCAGGGACCCAAGCACTAGGGTCATCCTTGGCTGCTTTCCTAGGCACATTAACAGGGAGCTGGATGGGAAATGGAGTCTTGAAGCAGTGACTATATGGGATGCTGGCATCTGTGCAGGCGCAGCTTTACCCACTGTGCCACAATGCCAGCCCCTATGCTTTTCATTTTAATGTATGGAAATACAATGAATTTGATTTTTCTCAAGACTCTCTAAATCTTAATGTCATGTCAGTGATAGTCCCTGAAATTATTTCTCCATTCTATACTAAAACCACCTTAGCTTCAAGGCATTGAAACTGCAATTTAAATATCTTTGTTAGCCTTCATGCTGAGTGCTATACTATGAAGAAGATATTGTAGTTAGATAGATGAGAAAATGAGGTATCCAAGATTTTAAATTTTTTGAAAGATTTTTCTTTATTTATTTGAAAGGCAGAGTTACAGAGAGGCAGAGGCAGAGAGAGCGAGAGCAAGAGTGAGACGTGTCTTCCATTTGCTTGTTCTCTCCCCAAATGGCCAGAGATGGGCTGATCTGAGCCAGGAACCAAGAGCTTCTTCCCAGTCTCCCATGTAGGTTTGAGGTCCAAGCACTTGGGTTGTCTTTACTGCTTTCCCAGGTCATTAGCAGAGAGCTGGATTGGAAGAGGAGCACCTAGGACAAACTGGCTCCCATATGGGATGCCGGCACTGGAGGCGACAGCTTTACCTACTGTGCCACAGTGCTGGCCCTGGTATTAAAGATTCCAATTTTCAAAACCATGTACAATATGACGTCAGGATTGGAATACTGGTTTCTCATACAAAGAACATCATTCTACTATGCCTAATCTTCTTCATCCTAAAATATACACACATACATAATGTATACACTTATGCCCATGTGTATGCAACATGTTTATATAGCAGTCTAGAACATGCCGTAAAGCTATAACATCATCTGTAATCTTAACCCAGAGAATCCCTGGGAACATTTTGGTATATACTCCTTGTCATTTCTCTTTTGATACAAAAACACACATACTCATAAAAGTCTATATCTAAAATTAATTGGCTTCTCTTTTCATTTACTTGAGAGATGTCTTTTCTGATAGTTGTACACTGTCAGAAATGGGAGAAGAAACATTTATGGTGGGAATTACTTATAGTTTTTTTCAGATTAAGGACTGTTGTATATTTGGAGTTTTTCCTCGTTATTTTTTTTTGTGTGTGGAATTCACGTGTTTGATCTTCTTTGTAATATTGGCAAAGCTGTGATCCATTATTATAGGTGAAGCTGATAATATTGTTACTTTGTAAGTTACAACAATAGAAAAATGTTAATCTTGTGGTGTTCTCTGCCCCAATTTAAAAAATTTTGTTTTACTGCTGTATGAAACACAGTGGTTCTGTAATGGCTGTTGAGCGTCTTACACAGCTTTTTAAAAGACTGTTTATTTGAAAGGCAAAGAAATGAAGATGCCAGAGATTTCCCTCTCCAGAAATGCCTGCAGCAGCCATAGTTTGTGCAGGCTGAAGCCAGGCAGGCACCTGGGACTCCATTTAGGTCTCCCATGGGGGTGGCACAGACCCAGGTACTTGAGCCTTCACTGCTTCCTACGTGGGCATTAGCAGAAGACTAGAGTTGGAAACAGACTCAGGTCTTGAACCCAGTACTCTGATATGTGATGTAGGCTTCCTAAACACTGAGTCAAAGGCTCACCCCTTACCTGGCATTTTGTTAATTAACTACATAAGTTATTAACCTCTGTAAGTGTTTGACCTGGTCCTACTTGATTTTAAAGTTTTACCATATTATTCATTGAGTGTATTTTATTTTTTCATTTACAGTACCTGGTTATGGATTACTATGTTGGTGGGGATTTGCTAACTTTGCTCAGCAAATTTGAAGATAGATTGCCTGAAGATATGGCTCGATTTTACTTGGCTGAGATGGTGCTAGCAATAGACTCAGTTCATCAGCTACATTATGTGCACAGGTGAGTCCCTGTTGGCACTGATGGTGACACCATTATCTTGTAATATATGGAAAGGGAGGTCTGTTTTTATAAAATGTATTAATTACAGGCTTAGATTTCTCACCAACAAAGATAATTTATTTTGAAATGGTTTTGATTGTTTTTGCTTTTGTTGTTAATGTAATTGTCCGAATTAATGAATAAGTACAACTGCTTAAAAGTACATATACATGTATAGTATCTAAAAGTTTCCACTTACAATCAGTATTTCTACAGTTTCCATCCTTATTTGTTTCTTTCTTGATTTGAAAGGCACAGTTACAGAGAGAGAGAGAGTGATCTTCCATTGCTTGTTAACCGCCTGAATGGCTGTAACGGCCAGGGCTGGGCCAGGAGCTTCATCCAGGTCTCTCATGTGAGTGCAGGGGCCCAAGCAGTTGGGCCATCCTTTGTTGCTTTCCCAGGCTCTTAGCAAAAAGCTGCATCCTAAGTGAGGCAGCTAGGACTTGAGCCAGCTCCCAAATGGGCTAGCAGCAACACAGATGACAGCTTAACCCTTCTCAAAAGAGAATGTAGTAGCCAATTTTCTTACAGTTGGGTCTTACATATAGATATCAGGCAGAATTCTAGGCCATAAATCATAGATTCATTTGTTAAATATGACCCTTATTATTTATTTTTTGTTTCTTAAGAAAATATTTCCAAGAGTTGTATAAACATCAAAAGAGATATTTATATGAATGTAGAAAAGTAATAGTTTCGATGATTAAAAATAATTTTTTCATTGTAATCTGGCACAGTAATTTATCTTGAAATTTCCTGTCAAATGTATGTTACGTCGTAGACAGTAAATAAAATGTAAAAAGTGAGCTTAGTTACAATATTTTTTTAACAATTTGAGAGGCAGAGAGAAGAGAGTAGAAGGGAGAGAGAGGAGAGCCTGAGAGAGAGACAGAGACAGAGCAAGCACTCCTTCTGCTGACTCAACCCTTGTATGCTCACACGAACTTGGACTGGGCTGAGGTGGGCCAGTCAGGGCTGCATACTCAGTTCAGTTCTCCAGTTTACGTGTCGGGGAAGTAACTATTTGAGCTGCTGTCATTGCTGCTTCCTAGAATCCACGTTACCAGGAAACTGGAGTCAGGAATAGGAGATGGGTATTGAACACAGGCACTTTGGTGTTCTAGCTCATATCCTAACAGGCCAAATGCCTGCCCCCCACAAATGATTTTTATGGAGAACTGTTCATATGCCTGTTGACATGAGTTGAAATTTTTTTATATATAAATGGATGATAATTTATTTGTAATGGAAAGCTTTAAAACGTCTTGGATAGTTTCAGAAGAGAGCAGGACATCATTATAAAGTTATTGGTAAATTAATCGTTCAAATAGGAAAGTATTTGGGTTGTGCAACATATGAGAAAGAGATAGATGTTGAAAAGTGGGTAAATGGAGACTGGAGTGTAGAAGAAACCAAACCACTTTCTAAGACTAATTTTCAGACTTCATCATGCATCAGATTGATATGGAGGGCTTGTTAAAGCCTAGATTGTTTGTGGTGCTCCAGAACTGCTGATCCATTAGGTTGGATGGGGATGGGGAAGTCAGCATTTCTGACAGGCTCTCAGGAGATGGCGTTGTGGTTCGTGATGCTGGTCCAGGGGCCACACTTTGGAAACTACTAATCTAAGACAGCAGTGAGTATTACTTTTAAGTTCTTAGTGATAAGAGTGAATGTGGCAAGAAGGGAAAGTTTTCTGTTTTTGTGTTTGTAAGATATTTCTTGTAGTGATTGATGTAATTATTAATAAAATTTATGGCATCATTAAAGGAAAAAAATCTTAAAATTAAGAATTTGTAATTTGGAATAGGTCTTGTGGTATAGCAAGTTGTTTTGTTTTGTTTTTAACTTGAAAGGCAGAGTTAGAGACAGAGGAAGTGAGAGAGAGAGAGAGAGAGAGAGAGAGATCGATCTTCCTTTTGCTAGTTTACTCCCCAAATAGCTGCAATGGCCAGGACTGGGTCAGGCTGAACCCCATCCCAGTCTTCCACAAAGTTGTAGGGGTCCAAAGACTTGGGCCATCTTCTGTTGCTTTCCCAAGCATATTAGCAGGGAGCTGGATTGGAAGCAAAGTACTTGAACTGGCACCCATATGGGATACCAGCTGTGCACGTGGCAATCTAACCTGCTCTGCGACAATGCCAGCCCCTTGCACAGCAAGTAAAGCTGCTGCTTGGGATGCTCACATCCTATGTTGTACTGCTGGTTGGTCTGTGGCCTGTTCAATGTAACTTCCTGCTAGTGCATCCTGGGAAGCAGATGATTATAGCTTGAGTTTTTGGGCCCCCACCACCCATTTGGGAGACCTGGATTGAATTCTACGCTCTGGATCTCAGAGTGACCCAGCCCTGACTGTTGTAGGCATTTGGGGAGTGAACCAGTGGATGGAAGATGTCTGTCTCTGTCTCTCTCTCTCTTATTGTGCCTTTCAAGTACATGGAAATAAATAAATAAACATTAAAAATTATATTTTATCAGATTTCATTTTGGCTCTTGCCAACTCATGTTTTTCTCTGTTTATATCAGATAGTTGCAAGTTTTATTCAAAATAAAGACAAGGAATGCTTTGAAAACTATGAAGTAGAAAGCAGGTTTGAAGATATGATAGATGATCTCAAGAATGCATTATAGGATGAGAAATCAAAGTGCTTTTTGGTTGCTCAGACTAATCCAAGATCCTAGTTGAGGACTACCATTTAAAGATATTTATAGAAATATCGTTTTATTGAACATTTGAAGATGTTAGCTATTTAACATTGTGTCATCGAATTTGGAGAGGATTTACCTATTTTCTAAATTCTTGATAGGAATAATTTTTTAAAAAGATTTTACTTATTTATTTGAGAGGTAGAGTTATAGACAGAGAGAGGGAGATATATAAAGAAAGGTCTTCCATCCACTGGTTCACTCCCCAAGTGGCTGCAATGGCCAGAGCTGGGCTGATCTGAGGCCAGGAGCCAGGAGCTTCCTCCCGGTTTCCCACGCAGGTGTAGTGGCCCGATCACTTGGACCATCTTGCACTGCTTTTCCAGGCTACCAACAGAGAGCTGGATTGGAAGAGGAGCAGCGGGGACAAGAACCGGCACCCATATGGAATGCCTGTACCACAGGCAGAGGCTTAGCACACTATGCCACAGCACTGGCACCAGGAATAATTATAATTATGTATAATATAAAAATATATAATATTATAATATAGTAAAATATTATTTAAAACATTATTATATACATCAGTGCATCTCAATAATCAATATATAATGTAATATGTTAACATTGATATTATTGATACATCATACATTATATTACACATAATATGTATTATATAATATATTGCATATTATACAACATATATAATTAAAATGCAGTAGTTATTCCTCCAGTTTATGGATACAAAATAAGAGGTACTTATTGTACCCTTCATTCTGCTGGGCTTGTGACAGATATTCTTTTTAAAATATAATATTAAAAAATGTCTTAGAGAGGCAGAGAAAGCGAGCACTTCCTTCTTTAAGTTCACTTTCCAGACGCCCAAAATGGCCAGGGTTAGAGTCAGGATGAATGAATCCCAGTCTCCCATGAAGGTGTCATGGGCCCAATTACTTGAACTATCATCACTCGGTCCTGGCCTCTGTGTTGGTGTAAAGCTGGAATCAGGAGACAGATCTGAGAATCAAACTCAGGCACTCTGAAGTGGGACATGAGTGACTTAACTGGAGGCTGAATGCTTGTCGCATGGCCTATTCTTAACCAATCACCCTTTCCTAATGACAGTATCTGCAGTCTTTGATTGTTTTCAACACAGCATTGTAGGTAACAACTATGATATTGTCACGTGACTGGATAACCATTTCAACCCTGAGCTTTGCTTCAGTATGTGTAATTTTAAAAGTGCATTCTCTTAAGTGAATCCTGCTTGTGTCAGTTGGCTCTTTATTTTATGTAATTTTACTTAGTTATTCATCTTCTAGTTATTATACTTCCTGAAGGTATCTCTTCTTTAGGGTAAGCATCTAAATGTTGGTAGTTTCACCGTTACCAGGATGTGCTTGCACATATGTTTGTCTTTTGTCACACACACGTATGCCTCCATATGTTCACTTCATACCTCTTCTCTTACCCTCCTTGCCTTTCTTTTTGCACTTCAGTGGATATTCCAGTGCATTTATAAAATGTGACTCCCATTTCTGGATAGACCATTTTTAGCAAATGATTTATTCTTATAAATAGCACAATTGTCTGGAATTCTAAATAAATACTGACTTTTTAAAAAAGATTTATTTTGTTTGAATGAGTTATGCAGAGGCAGAGAGAGAATCAGTCTTCCATCTGCTGGTTCACTCCCCAGATGGCTGCAACAGCTGGAGCTGAACGAGTCCAAAGCCAGTTGCCAGGAGCTTCTTCCAGGTCTCCAATGTGGGTGCAGGGGCCCAAGGACATGGGCCATCTTCTACTGTTTTCCCAGGCCATAGCAGAGAGTGGGATCAGAAGCGGAGTAGCTGGAACTCAACTGGCGCCCATTTGGGATGCCAGCACTACAGGTGGCGGCTTTATCCTCTGCACCCCAGCGCTGAGTGCATAAGTACTGACTTTTAAGAAGCTTTTAGTCTGTTCAGGGGCATAAAACATAAGGTAGAAATTTTTAAAAGCACAAGTTAAATAATCATTTCTGCCAAAAGAGATGGAGTGATTGAAGTTGTGAATTCCTAATTGAGATATAAAAGCCAACTACAGCTGGCTCAGAGAAATGGACTTCAACTATATTGTGAGTGTAAGAATAATTCTATAATTTAGACAGCTTCTAAAGTAGATGTTGTTTCATTTTATAAATGCAGAAATAACTTCTGAGACAGGAGCATGGATTAAAATTAAGTCAGACTGACTTCAGAGTTAGTGTTCTTTGGGTAACATATTTTTCATAAAAGAAGACTTCAGTGGTGAGACATTGAAAGATGAGACGGGTTTATGGGGGCAGAGAGACAGGCATTCTCAAGACAAGTGTATGGTAGAAGAAAAGCACATAGGCAATTAAATGGCAGCTTTAAGGAATACCTGATAGACTGTTGAAATTAACTTTATTAGGAGACATTTGTAAAGACAGATTTTGATTCTAGAGTGGAATTCTTGAGAATTGTGCTATTGACTTTATACCATAACCTAGTAGCTAATAAACTAACATTAATTTTTGACGATGAAGTATTTCAAGTAGTTTGTTATGTTAGTTTTGTGGTAAACTGTATAGCATATGCCTTCATGAAGTTTGCCAAATGTCAAAGTGTTTTATAAATCGCAAACTTCAAGTATAAGGAATTAGAGACTACAAAAAGGGAACAGAGGAGACTGTATATGTTCAATCCATTACATCCCACCACACAGACATCTATAGAGACTTAAATTCAGCAATAAATATATTCCTTATAGTGTCTTTGAAATAAATATGTCATTAAAATATTCATAGAATCAAAAACTTGGACCTTAATGGATGACGGAGGGAAATACTACTTTTTTTCCCTGTTCTTGTCTATTTCCAGAGTTATGAAAGAACATTACTGGTCTGTTAACACCTAGCAGTCTTCATGTGAAGAATTTTGCCCCAAGATTTATCAAGAGATACATGGGAAGTAGTAAACAGAGGGTCAGACAGACAGACACGTACACATGCACACATCCCTGTCTTATGCTGGTTCACTCCTCAGATTCCCACAACAGCCATTGTGGAGTTGGGAACTCAATCCAGATTTCCAGGATGGGTGGCAGAGATCCATGTACTTGAGCAGTCACCTGCTGTTTCCCACAGTGCACAATAGCAGGAAGCAGGATTGGGAACAGAGCTGAGACTCGAACCAGGCACTGTTATATGGTATGTGGCAGTGTCTTAACTATTGCACTTAATTCCTGCCCCTGGCTATAATTTCTCATTTTCCCTTCCTTTTTTCCTTTGGGTAGTATTTCTTGTAAGCTTTTTTTGTTTTTTGATATTGTTCTTTACGTCTCTTTAAGAAATGCAGGAATAGAAATAAATATTTCTAGATGTTCTTGTATTTTATGAGAAAAATTTTAAGGATGTGCAGGACCGATTAATCTTTGCCTGTAGAGACTAAGGTGGGGGAACAATGAGGCGGACAAGGTCAGGGATTGAGAACATGATTTCTAAGTGAATACCTTTTTATATATGCTTTTTAAATTAATAAACTTTACTTTTAGAGCAGTTTTAGATGCATATCAAAATTGAGTAGAAACTACAGAGATTCTGTGTACTCCCTCAATCCTCCTCTCCATTCTCTCCACAATTACATCATCTTCCATTGTCACCATTTTTCACTAGAATATGTATTTGTTACAGTTGATGAGCCTGCATTGACAATGTCATTTTCACCTAATGTCCAAAATTTATGTTAGGATTTACTCTTTTTTTTTTTTAAAAAAATATCCAAAAGACTCCTATTTTTTATTTATTTATTTTTTAAGGAATACAAATTTTATAAGGACAACTTTAGGAATATCGTTATTCTTCCCCACTGTACCTGCCCTCCTACCCACACTCCCACCCTTCCTCCTCTTCCCTCTCCCCTTGGGAATCCCATTGTCCATTAAGATTCATTTTCAGTTAACTTTGCACACAGAAGTCCAAATCTATACTAAGTAAAGGTTTCAACAATTTTCACACATACACACACATGCAACTTTTTGAGAGCTAGTTGTTTTTTTTTTTTTTTTTTTAAGATTTATTTATTTATTTGAAAGTCAGAGTTACACAGAGAATAGAGGCAGAGAGAGAGAGAGGTCCTCCATCTGATGGTTCATTCCCCAGTTGGCCGCAATGGTTGGAGCTGCGCTGATCTGAAGCCAGCATCCAGGAGCTTCTTCTGGGTCTCCCATGTGGGTGCAGGGGCCCACACACTTGGGCCATCTTCTACCACTTTTCCCGTCCATAGCAGAGAGCTGGATTGGAAGTAGAGCAGCAAGGTCTTGAACTGGCGCCCATATGGGATGCTGGTACTTTAGGGCAAGGTGTTAACCCACTGTGCCACATAAAAGAGAACTAGTTTTATAGTTAACCCTCATAATACTCATTGAGGACAGAGGTCCTGCATGGGGAGTTAGTGCACAGTGACTCCTGTTGTTAATTTAACATTTAACACTCTTATGTATGACATAAGTGAGCACCCAAGGCTCTTGACATGAGCTGCCTAGGCTATGGAAGCCTAGAATTTACTCTTGGCATTGTTTATTTTATAGGTTTTGTCAAATGTAGAATGACATGTGTCTACCACTATAGTATCATGTTATACTTTACTATCTTAAAATCTAATTTGTTCTGCCTATTTGACCCTACCCCCAACCCCTGAACACTGGGAGGTAAAGAAAGTGAGAGAGAGGTCTTCCATCTGCTGGTTCACTCCCCAGATGGCTGCAATGGTCAGAGCTGTGCCGATCTAAAGCCACGAGCCAGGAGCTTCCTCTGGATCTCCACTCGGGTGCAGGGTTCCAAGGACTTGGGCCAGTTTCCACTGCTATCCCAAGCCATAGCAGAGAGCTGGATCGGAAGAGGAGGAGCCAGGAATAGAAGCCCTGGCCGTATGGGATGCCGGTGTTTCAGGGCAGGGCATTAACTGACTGTGTCACAGTGCTGGCCCCACCAGTTATTAATCTTTTAGAGGTGTCTACACTGAATTTCCAGAACTTCATCAATTATAGTTTGTGCTGGTTACTTGCCAAATGTTGGCTTGTGGATTTCTGTTCTGTTAAAATTATTCTCTGTGTCCATCTGTCTGTCTCCCAATTTTGAAGGCACCACTTTGGCCTTTATTTAACCTCACTTCTCTTAGATATCTGAGATCATTGATTTTTCATTTTTCTTAAGTTTTTACTTATTGTTAGGACACAGTAGTGACTTTTGAGCTCCTTATGTGCTAGACTGAAAACTTGAATTTCCCCCATAGTCTTTAGATTTCAAACTACCTGTTTTATCTTTGAGATTACAACAACTTAGAACTTTTCAATTAAAAATCTTACAAAGATGAAAGGATTCCTGAAGGTATTTATTAAAGTGTTAATTGATTGTTGAAACACAGGTGTGCTTTTATTGAGATGTCAATAATGCTATGGTATTTTTAAGAAGATTTTATGTATTTGAGAGGTGGAGTTACAGACAATGAGAGGAAGAGAGAGACAAAGATCTTCCATCCTCTGGTTCACTCCGCAGTTGGCCACAATGGCTGGAGCTGAGCCAATCCAAAGCCAGGAGCTTCTTCCTGGTCTCTCATGCAAATGTAGGGGCCCAAGGGTTTGGGTTATCTTCTATTGCTTTCCCAGGCCTCAGCAGAGAGCTGGATTGGAAGTGGAGCAGCCAGGACTAGAACCGGCTCCCATATGGGATGCGAGTGCTATAGGTGTAATAGTAACCTGTGCCAAGCACTGGCCCAGGATACTATGGTATTACAAAGATAAACACTTATATGGGATTATTATAATTTTCTACTGCATATTATCCCATTTATCTTCTTCCTTTGGGAGGAGGCAGGAAAAGAATGCAGTTTGGATTGGGGAATGAATAAATGTGGTATTAATAAAGCTGCTAATGCTGCTAAGTGTTGTTTGCAGGAATGAGAAATAGGTAGTACCTAGCAGATTTGAAAGTATTTAAATGTTAAAGATGTTGGTTCTCCACATTGACATAGGTTTAATACAGTCTATAGCACAATCCAGCAATTTTTTTAATAGAAGTAACTTTATTCTAAAATTTATATGGTAAGGTAATGGAACTAGACTAATTAGAAGGATTTCAAAAAATAATAGAATTGAAAGAATCACTTTCCTTGATATTAAGCCTTACTACATTGCTGCCTTAAGCAAGACAGCGTGGTAGTTGTGGAGTAATAACACATAGATCACTGGAAGAGAATAGAGAGCCCAACTGTAGACTAATACAGATACTCCCTACTGATTTTGACAAGGGTACAAAAGTAATGAAATGGAATTAAGTTGCCCCAACTTGGACAAATTTTCATCTCATTTTCAATTTTATAAATTTATTCATTCATTATGAAGGTATTATTTAGTCTGAATTCATTTATTTACTTAAACTTGGGAGTAATAGTTTTTTTTTTTTTTAAGATGTATTTATTTCAAAGAGTTACAGAAAGAAAGGGGGTGGGAGGGAGAGAGACAGAGACAGAGAGAGAGAGAGAGAGAGAGAGAGAGAGAGAGAGAGATTGATTGTCTATCTGCTGGTTACTCCCCAGATGCCTGCAATGGCTGGGATTGGGCCAGGCTGAAGCTAGAAGCTAGGAGCCAGGAACTTCTTCCAGGTCTCCCACATGGGTGCTAGGGGCCCGAGCACTGGGGCCATTCTCTGCTGCTTTTCCTAGGCCATTAGCAAGGAGCTAGATGAAGACTCAAATCAGCACCCTTTTGTGATTCTGATTTCACAGGCAGTGCCTTTACCCACTATGCCAAGTACTGGCCCCCCAAATTTGGGAATATTAATGACTTAACAGCATCGTCTTGTATGCCTGACTCAGATGATTAAAATCTGTGCCAAATGTTAGGTTATGGCAAAGGAAGTCCTGATTGTAGATTGGAAAAACCCTTAAGTTATTTCTAAACTTGTTAACTAAACTTAGCAATAGATTTGATATTCAGATTGTCAGTTACCGCTTCAAAAATGCTAGCAATTACATAGCATTGTGATCTGAATAGAATAGTGGTTTAATTTTAGATGACAGTAATGAAAAGGTGAGGACTTTGTGGTGGTTTTAAGTACCACATAGATAAGCAGAGCATTGAGTTTAGTATAAAAATGCTGATATTTTCTCACCTTTATTGACTAAGGTCTAAGTTTGATTTCTGTTTCTCCTGTGTTTTTCTACAGTATTACTATTTAAACAGGGCTGTACATGTTGCCTTCGAACTTGAAGGTCCTTTTTAGAAACTGCTTTGAGAAGGGTCATTCATTGCTGGTTGATAGATTGTTCTGTCTCAGAGAACTGATTTTACAAATCATATAATGCTTTAAGGCTGCGGATTAGAGAGAATTAGATATACATATATAATCTTCAGAGATACCAATTTCTTTTTGTTAGATCACTTGTCATTTTTTAAAAGGAAATTTTTGTTTTACATTTTTTACAAGATAGGTTCTTTTTTTGTTTTTGTTTTTTTGTTTTTTTTGGACAGGCAGAGTGGACAGTGAGAGAGAGACAGAGAGAAAGGTCTTCCTTTACCGTTGGTTCACCCTCCAATGGCCACTGCAGCCGGTGCACCGTGCTGATCCGAAGCCGGGAGCCAGGTGCCTCTCCTGGTCTCCCATGCGGGTGCAGGGCCCAAGCACTTGGGCCATCCTCCACTGCCCTCTCAGGCCACAGCAGAGAGCTGGCCTGGAAGAGGGGCAACCGGGACAGAATCCAGCACCCTGACCGGTGGCTAGAACCCAGTGTGCCAGTGCAGCAAGATGGAAGATTAGCCTATTGAGCCGTGGCGCTGGCCAAGATAGGTTCTTTTGTGGAAACGAATATCCATAGAGTCAAATAATGGTAGGACTTGAAACAGGTTTTTAAAAGGGGAGAATTCTTTTGAAAGACAGGTTTTTCAGATTTATGTATTGGGCCTGAATTGTGGTGTAGTGGGTAAAGCGACTGCCTGTGATGTTGGCATTGCATATGGGCACTGGTTTTTGTACCAGCTATACCACTTTGAATCTAGCTTCCTGCTAATGACCTGGTAAAGGCAGCAAAAATGGCCAAAGTGCTTGTGTCCCTGCTAACCACTTTCGTGAGAGACCCGAAGAGGCTCCTGGCCTCAGCCTGGCCCAGTCCTAGTTGTTGTGGCTGTCTGGGAGTGAACTACTGGATGGAAGATCTCTGTGTGTCTTTTTTCTCCCTCTCTGTAACTCTGCCTTTCAAATAAATAAATAGATCTTTTAACAAAGGGGGAGATTTGTTTATTTGAAAGGCAGTTGCAGAGAGGTTAAACAAGAGAGTATGGTAGATACCTTCCATCCTCCTAAGTGGCCACAAGGGCTAGGACTGAGCCAGGAGCCAGGAATCCATCCAAATTTCCCATGTGGCTGTACTCTAATAGTAGGTGTGTGTTGGTGAGGGGAGGGCAGGCATTTACCCTGGTGGTAAAGCTGCCAGTTGGCATGCCTGATACAAAGCTTGAAAACACTAGTATTTTCCAGAGTCTTAGGAAAGTGTACATGGCACAATATTCCCATGTGCATAATATAACCCGAAATTATTCTGTCAGCAAATTATGATTCAGTGTTAGAACAGAACAGTAAACTGATGGCAACCTGAAAATGATTCAGGTTTAAAATTTATTGTGTTATAGACAGGAGACCTAAGAAACCAAGAGGCACTAGAGACTGTTGGGGGGAAAGGCACGGTTTGTTTATGCGTATGGGCTGGACTGGACTCAGTTTCAAGAGTCAAGCCCTTTGTCTTGCTCTACTTTTATACCCTAAATCAACTAGTTACAAGGCAGTTTGGGGGGTGGGGAGTGGGCACACAGCTATCTTAGCACACAGGAACCAATAAATTACAACTACAAGGCAGTTTAACGAGGCACACAGCTTCCTTATCTTAGGCATGCAGTTTAGGAGGCACATAACTATCTTAGGCATGCAGCTGGGCTTTGACAGCAAGCAAGAAGGGGTCTCTGAAGTCAGTAGCTGCCTGTCAGCTGATGGGAGGCATGTCTCTGAGTTTTAGGGTCTGTAACTGTTGGACAAAGTCTTTAAAACATTTATTTTAAATTTGTTTCATGAAGTAAAGACAAACACATTTGAAATGAATGAAAGGCTAGAAAATCTCAGCAGTGGAACAGAAACTGTAAATGAGGGTGTAGGCATTTAGCATAGTGGTTAAGATGCTGGTTAAGATGCTTGCATCCCCACACTGGAGTATCTGGGTTCACTTCCCTTCTCTGACTCCTGATTCCAGCTTCCTGCTAATGCATATCATGGGAGGCAGCTGTGATGGCTCAAATAATTAGGTTCCTACCACACATGTGGGATACCTGGATTGAATTTGTGGCTCCTGGCCCTGGTCCCAGCTGTTGGGAGTAATTGGAAAGTGAACCAGCAGATGGGATCTTTGCCTCTCAAATAAATAAATAAATAAATAGATAATTTAAAATTATAAGAAACAGTAAAAGTATCAAATGAATATTTTGGAAGAAAAATACGGTATTTCAAATAAAAATTTACTGGAAGACTCCGATAGCAGAAAGAAGATTATATAGGAATGAATTAGCAAACCTGAATATGAATCAGTAGAAATTATCCTATTAAGAACAGAGATAAAAAGGTTGAAAAAAGTTAACAAATTCTTAGGAGTGAAAAGCTCTTATCATACATGTTATTGATGTCAAGGAAGAGAATAGGAATAACAGTGCAGAAAAAAATAATAGCTCTAAACTTTCCAAGTTTGGAGAATACTTGCATCTATAGAATCAAAAATTTCAGCAAATCCCAAACAATAAAAAAATTCTTAGATAGCTACACTTAGCCATTGTAATAAAAGTATGGCATACACGAGGCTCACTTGGCTAATCCTCTGCCTGTGCCGCCGGCACCCGGGTTCTAGTCCCAGTTGCTCCTCTTCCAGTCCCGCTCTCTGCTGTGGCCCGGGAGGGCAGTGGAGGATGGCCCAAGTGCTTGGATCCTTGCACCCGCATGGGAGACCAGGAGGAATTACCCGGCTCCTGGCTTTGGATCGGCGTAGTGCCGGCCGTGGCAGCCATTAGGGGAGTGAACCAACAGAACCTTTCTCTCTCTCTCTCTCTCACTGTCTATAACTCTGTCTCTCTCTCACTGTCTAACTCTGCATGGCCAAAAAAAAGGTATGGCATACATAGGATAAAGAGAAAAGCAGCTAGAAGAAAATAGTATTTTATATTTAGGATTAAAATAATTTGTTCTCAGAATTCTTATCAAGACCATGGCAGCTCAAAAGTAATGAAATAGCATCTTTTAAGTACTGCAGAGAGAAGATCATTAACTCAGAATTCTATACCTTCTGCCAACTTCCTTTTTCAGTGAAATACGGATAAAAAGATACTTTCTGACATAGGAAACCCAGAAGAATGCATTACTTCGGGCCTTCCTTGTGAGAAATGCTGAACAACATACTAAAGAATGTCAGGAAATTATAGCAGAAGAAAATCTGAATTTTCAAGAATTAAGAAAGGGAATTAAAAATTGTGAAAATCTCAGTATGCATAAAGCACTGTTATTTTTCCACTTAAATTCTTTAAAATATATGGGTGTTTAAAGCAAGATTTATTTGAAAGAGTAGTCTGCTCAGTAATGAATATGTAACATGTATTACAACTATAAAATAATGACTGAATTAGATCCTAAGAAAATTCTAGTGTAATTATTGATCTTTTTAAAAAAAAAAAAAAGAAAAGAAAAAAAATCCCCTGTGGGGACAGAAAGAACCAAGTGTCTTATAAAGGAAAGAAAACCATCCAGTGATAAAACTTTATGACAAAAAATCTGTTGAATATTTATGGTGCCCCAGAAAAGGAAAATGTGAAGAAAACTTACTTTCATGTATAAAGGGTCAAATTGTTATCAAGTTTTGGGAAGTTGGGGAATGTTGTTCTCATGAATCCCCCCTAAGGAGTCTACTGATCTAGAAAAGTGTGTCAGACAACCAAAATAGCTAGAAAGACAATACTCTAAGGATTGGTTGCCCTTTCAATAGTAGTAGGGAAAAATAGTAGAGGGAAAAAGGTTCAAGAGTATTACAGTATTAATGACCATATGCTGTGATAGTGAACAGCTAATAGAACCACAATGGTATGGGACTAGTCAGGGAGATAAGATTAGGTTCATGAGCTGGAGGCCACAAACTCCCCATCCCCCCATGTAATCTCACCTGTATCCACCCACCTGTCAATCAGAGTGTAACCACTCCCCTTTTGGAAGTGAATAAGAAGCCTGGAGAGCACTAGGCCTGAGCTGCTTTCCTGCGCATTCCTCTTGCCTGCAGTCTTGCTTGCAGTCTCTCACCTGTGCTCTTCATCTGAGGTTACCGACAACCCCTAGAAGCAGCTGGTATGGAGTTCCCCATTCACCCTTCTTGGCCCACACATTCCTGTGTCTTCTTCTCACTTTCCAAATAAATCCTAAACCTTACCGTGTTGAATGTCTTGTTTGAGCCAGTGCTTAGAATTCTTCTCTAGGTAGACGGCAAGAACCCGAAATATTAAATTTTGGCCTAACTTAGCCCATAGCAATAATAGTAGTGGGAGCAGGGTGGAGAGGTAGGCATTTACCTTAGCAGTTAAATTGCTGATTGGCATGCCTGTATCCCATTTTCCATTTTAAGAGTGCCTGGGCTCAATGCCTGTATCTGGCTCCCAACTCCTGATTCCTGCTAAGACTGCCCATAAGAGGCAGTAGATGATAGCCAAAGTAGTTGGTTCTCTGCTTCTCAGGTGGGAGACCTTGGTAGAGTTCCAGGCTCTGGGTTTAGTCTGCCTCAGCCCCAACTGTATATGATTTTGGTGAGTGAACAGTGGATGGAGGCTATTTCCCTGTCTGCCTCACAAGTAAAACCTTTAAAAGATTAAGGGCCAAAAAACATTCCTAAAACATTAAAATGTCATACCACAGGAGCAGGCATTTATTAGCATAATTATTAAGATGCCTATGTCCCATATCAGAGTGCCTTGGTTTTTTTCCAGCTCAAAGCTCTGGCTCCAACTTTCCATTAATGCAAATACTTGAGAGGCAGAAGTGATAGCTCAAGTAATTGGGTTCTTGCCTCCCACTTAGGAGACCTGTGTTGAGATCCTAGCTCCTGGCTGGCCATTGAGGACATTTGGGGAATCAACCAGTGGATGGGAGCTCTTATCACTCAGGCTCTCTCCCTCCCTCTCTCAATCTCAAATAAGTAAATTAAAAAAATTTTGAAATGCAGATGAGGGTAACTGAGAGAATAATTATTAACTGTTTTCAATAACCAAGTTAGTGGTCATAGTGTAATTGTCAAAATTTTGAGATTGTTATATATATAATGTGAAATTAAAAAGTGATTATAAAATAGTTGATCTCCTATATCCTTAAAAAGTAGGATTCTTGTTGTGCAAGAAAGGAGTGTTGATATAATATAGATGATAACTAAAAACCCTATTGTCCTGAATTTGAATTGATGTATTAGTATGAACTTCTGTAAGTGAAAATGACTAGAAATAACTACCATCCCTGTTGACATGTTATAGTCCTCAAATATCACTTCCCGCTGTGTGGGAGCAGTCTTAGAGAAACTGCTGATTCTAGATCTAGATAGTAAATATGTAAGATGAGCCTGTTTCTCTCTCCCTCCCCTCTCCTCCTCTTTCTCTCTCTCTGTAAAGATTTGTTTATTCATTTGAAAGAGAAATCTTCCATCTGCTGGTTCATTCCCCAGATGACCACAACGGTTTAGACTGGGCCAGGCTGAATCCAGGAACCAGAAGCTTTATCCAGGTCTCCCATGTCAGTGGCAAGGGGCCAAGTACTTGGGCCATCTTCCATTGCTTTTCCATTATGCTTTTCCATTAGCAGGAATCTGCACTGGAAGTGGTGCAACTAGGACACCCATAAGGGATGATGGTGTCACAGGCAGTGGCTTTACCCGCTCCTCCACAATGCAGGCCCTGAGCCTGGTACATCTTGTCATACCAAATAGCAAGTAAAATTTCAGAATTTCAGACACTTTCAGAGTCATGTCAGAAGGATTCAGGAGTCAAATAGGAAAGTCAAATAGGGGTAGTAGTAAAAGCAAATTGAAACCCATCAAATATGTTTAAATTGGTGAGTTTATGATAATATTTATAAAACAGATTCATTCAATTTGGAACAACTATATTGGTACTACAGATTGTCAGAAGACTTAGGAATCTTATTCCCAAGCACTTAAAAAAAAAAAAAGAAGATTTATTTATTTATTTGAAAGGAAGAGTTACAGCAAGGCAGAGGCAGAGAGAGAGAGAGAGAGAGAGAGAGGTCTTCTCTCCACTGGTTCACTCCCCAATTGGCCACAGTGGCCTGAGCTATGCCCATCAGAAGCTGGGAGCCAGGAGCTTCCTCTGGTGCAGGGGCCTAAGGACTTGGGTCATCTTCTACTGCTTTCCCAGGCCATAGCAGAGAGCTGGATTGGAAGTGGAGCAGCCAGGACTCCAGCTGGCGCCCATATGGGATGTTGGCAGTGTGGGAGGCAGCTCTACCCACTAAGCCACAGTGCTGGCCTCTCCAGCACTTTTGGAAGTAGAATGATTGAGTCTGTCTTTCCACACTTCTATCTTTACTCCCTCCTTTCCTCACTGTCTGCCTGTTCCATTATAGATTTAGGGAATTTAAAATATAATGCATAAGATAGATTTATGATGGTAATTTTTATTAATCTCCTCTCCTTAATGTTCATAATGTTTTATATAATGTGGTTAACTCTGAGACAAAATCTAATACATTATAGAAATAGTAATAGAAATAGATCAATCCTATTTTAATAGAATTTGTTGATGAAAATATCACATATTTTAAAGTTTTTTTCTTGTATCCTTTGTTGCATAAGAATTTCATGAAGGATAGGAATGTGTTGGTCCTTCACCAGGGATTCAGGCTGAGTTCATCTCTTTCAACTCAGATTTGTTGGTATGATTGAACAGTTATCCTCTTGGTATGTGTAAAACATTGTTTTTACAATGAATTACAAATACTTTGAGGCCTGAGGCTTACTCAAAACTCCCTTCAGTCTTTCAAAGGCCCTGGTCACATTTCAAAATTGGAATTTTTTTATGCTGTTAATGGAGGAGTTATTTGTAGAATGCTCTAAAATTGCTAAGAACTAACTAATGTTATAGTTACATTTTTTTTACACTAGAACTTACAAGTGATCTCAGGATGTGTACCGTTATGGAATTGTATATAAAGTTATTGTATGGCAATCAGTTTGCTATTTCAGTACCTGTGAGGAATTTGAGGCAACTATAAAATTAGAAGGAACATTGCTAAAAGAGTACTGTGACTTCTGACACCTATTCTAAATTAAGTAGTGATTCCCAAAATCACTCTTGTTCTCAAACTATGAGTTGCAAATTAGGGAGAAGTTCCAAAAACTATCCTCTGTTTGGATAATTTTTGCAAGATTCACAAATTCACTTACAAACTGTTGTAGTCATGGCTTATTATTACATGGAAGGGACACAGATGTAAATCCGCTAATGGAGAAGTGCATAGGTTAGAGTTCAAAAGTACCAAAGACAGTTACCCTCATACTTTCTTGGTAGTTAGGATAGCTCAGCATCCATATATGAGTGTGAGCATGGAGTGTTGCTAACCAGGGAAGCCTGACTGAAACTTGGGTTTATAGTTTTTTGGGAGGTTTGGGAGAACTCACCTACTATCTGTGACTGGCCTTACTCTTCAGCCATTGTTAGAAATTGCACTGGTACTTTTAGTCTCCAGTCTCTTTTAGAGGCAAAGTTTAAATTGCATGGCCCAAATGAAGTATACTTGTCATAAATTACATTGTTAAATTGTTTGACAACCAAAGACAGGTCAGTCATATTCCAATAACATAGAGATCATCTTCCAGTAGGTGAGGAGAAAGACCAGATCACTCTGGGTAAGATTAGTTCTTTAACATTCAGAACCATCCCCTGGTCTTTTGCCAAGACCTTTTAACAGACATATTTGTCTGGATATCTGCCTTTAAAAGAGCAGGACTGCATCTTAGGGAACGCCAGCATTAGGAAAATGGGAATCACTTTCCTGGGGAAGGAGGAACCAGAAAAGTAAACTGGAAAGAATTGGTTTTAGTGGGAAGAAATAGAGGAGGAAATGGTATAGCTGGGAGAATAATCAGCAGTTATAAGTTGTCATAATCAAATCATTATGGATCTCAGACTGAGAAGATTTTCCTGGATTTGGTAATTCAAAGGTCATGAATCATTTTTTTAAAAAAATTATTTATTTGAAAGGGAGATTTTTCCATCCACTAGTTTACTCTTCAAATGGCCACAGTGGCCAGAGATGGGCCAGGCCAAAGCTAAGAGTCAGGATCTCCATCTAGGTTTCCATTGTGGGTGCCAGAGGCCCACGTACTTGGGCTATCTTTCACAACTGTCCAAGGCAAATTAACAAAAATCTGAGTTGAAAGCAGAGGAGCTGGGACTTGAACTGGCACTTCGATATGGGACATGGTTGTCCCTTTGCTGTTCTAACTTGCTGAGCCAGAAGGCCTGTGCCATTAGTCATCTTAAAGAATATATTCAGTGTAATGATTGGGGATAGAAAAGCCAAAAAATTTTTTTTGCACATTTTTTTTCAAGCACTCAAATTCCTTTTAAAATCTGATTATACATTTTGGCTATAATGTACAAACAAGAAATTAAATAGGAGCAAATGCATTAATGATAGATAACTTTATGCCTATTGTTGTGTGGGTGACCCTTGGCTAACATTTGTTCAGGTTCTTGTCTCCATGTATGAAAGAATTCAAGGAGGAGATATAAAATTGTACAGGAAAGCAGGATTTATTTAAAGGAAAGGAAAAGTACACACTCAAGGATTAAGTTCAGGCAAGTTTGAGAGGGAAAGAACATGAAACAAAAAACCCTTCAAGTTCAGGCCATTCTTTTATACTATTGGAAGACATAATGGGTGGTATCTGGGGTGGGGCTTAATGGAATATTCAGAGGGTAGAATTTGGGATGGGGCTTGAATGTTGCTCATTTCCATGCCCTTTTTGAGAAATCTCAGAAGTGTCACAGCCTCAGTTCCATGGTAATTCTGTCTATGATAAATTTATTAATAACCTAAATGTCATTGTGGGGATACAGTCTGAAGCCATATCAGATATTTCTACTACTGCTAATTCTGAGTTTTCAACATTGTAGAACTTGTGGTTTCGTTACATTGAAGTGAGGCTTTGAAGATACACAGAACTTGAGAGTCAGCAGTACATAGAAAGGATTGTATGGAGATTGGAGTTTGGGTAGTCAGTGCAGGAAAAGGGAATTTGGTTGGTACCAACTGGGCTGTCATTTGCCCTGGCCATTTTTGCATCAGCTGGCCAGGGCTTTTGCACAGGCTGGCTGGAGCTATTGTCATTTGGCTGTGGCTGCTGCCTCAGTTCCTTGGTCCTATGTATGTACCTGCCCATATCACTGTGATTTTAATTTATAAAGGATTTTTTGGGGCCTGCGCTGTGGTGTAGCTATGGCATCCCATATGGTTTGAGACCCAGCTGCTCCACTCCTGATCCAGTTCTCGGCTATGGCCTAGGAAAGCAGTGGAAGATGGCCCAAGTCCTTTGGCCCCTGCACCTGGGTGGGAAGCCCAGAAGAAGCTCCTGGCTCCCGGCTTCAGATCAGCTCAGCTCTGGTCATTGTAGTCATCTGGGGAATGAACCAGCGGATGGAAACCCCCACCCCCACCCCGTCACTTGCTCTCTCTTCCTCTCTGTAGATCTGCCTTTCAAATAAATAAATCTTTTAAAAAAAGGATTTATTGAATACTTACTGTAAAATATTTTCTAGGAGGCCTTTAATTTTTTTCCTATGTAGCATTTCCAAAACCTGTGTCAGTGATCCAGTTACTTGCAGAATTTAGCTACCCTTGTTTGATCTTGGCTCCTCTAGATTGACAGAAAAGAACTTTTTGGGTTTGACAACACTGTTAATGAAGTTTAAATGTAACTTTTTATTTTTTTAAAGATTCTTGTTATTTCTTTGAAACACAAAGTTACAGAGAGGGAGATAAGGCGAGAGCTTCTATCCACTGACTCATTCCCCAAATGGCTGTAAAGTCCCGGAGCTGGGCCAGGCTAAAGCCAGGAGCCCAGAACTCTATCTGGGCTCCCACATGGGTGCAGGGGCCCAAGCACTTGGCTCATCTTCCTTTGCTTTCCAGGCATATTAGCAGGGAGTTGGGTTGGAAGTGGAGAAGCCAGGACTTGAACAGGTGCTTATATGGGATACTGGTGCAGGTGGAGGCCTAACCCAGGGCGCCACATGCCAGCCTCGATTGTTTTTTACTCAGTTTATACTGGAGAGCTCTATCTATTCTTCCACTAACTTGACTCTCTCCTCTCCCAAAGTTTGAATGAACTATCTGTGCTTTTATACTTCTCAGAATGTCATTGTGGGGTAATTAAGAACATTCTTTACTCAGATGGTGTTTGTTGGTCAGCAGAGGCATCCAGACTCTCACAAACTTTAGGAATGTGAAACTACGGACTTTGTTCATGTTCACCTATGTTTTAAACCTGGATTGCCAAAAGAATTATCTCTGTATAGGTTTGGACCAGTTAAAATCATACTGTATTTTGTATTCCTTCTCTCCAAACATTTTCCTTTTTGCCACCATGAAATTAGATTTAAATGAAGATGATAGACAGTTCTGAAGGGAAAAATGAAGCCATAAAAGGCTAAGATGTAGTCATTAATTGAAAATAGAGGGGGCCAACACTGTGGCACAGCGGATTAACACTCTGGCCTGAAGGTGTGGGCACCAATTCAAGACTCAGCTGCTCCACTTCCATTCCAGCTCTCTGCGATAGCTTGGGAAAGCAGTAGGAGATGGCCCAGGTCCTTGGGCCCCTGCACCTGTGAGGGAGACCCTGAGGGGGCTCCTGGCTCCTGGCTTTGGATTGGCGCAGCTCCGGCCATTGCGGCCAATGCAGAGTGAGCCAGCGGATGAAGACTCACTCTCTCTCTCTCTCTCTCTCTCTCTCTGTATAACTCTGACTTCAAATAAATAAATAAGTCTTAAAAAAAAAAAAAAGAGGATGGGGCATGTTTTTTTGTGTGTGAAGTGATAAAGTACATTACCTTACATTCATTTTAGGCATTCCTTTTGCCTGGTAATTTAGGCCATAGTCAATTCCAGCTAGATGGGAAAGTCATTTTTTCTTCTATGCTGTGAATTCTTTAAATTCTACTTCATGTCAGCATTATACTTTGTCTCACTCCATCCCAAAACACAAATAAAACCTAAATATTTTCAAAACAGCAGATTACTAGGGGGCATAGCTCATCCTCCTAAGAGCTCATTAATTCAGAAAGTTAAGAATGTTTCCATCTGCCCAAATAGTGACCATTTTAAGAGCCAACAGACTCCCTTTTCAGCAAAGGAATAAAATGAGGGAGGATGTGGAATGAGCCAGTAGATAACATATTACATTAAATGTATAGTTGTATTCCCTGTTGGACAAGCAGAGACCAGTTAGTATTGCTACATTATAGTGTTTGTCTATGATCTTTATACCTATTAATAAGCTATTTTGGCTGAGAAATATTGCTGACTACAGTGATCATATAGTGGCTTACTCATACCTCCACCCCTTTTTAAAAAGATTTATTTATTTGAAAGGCAGAGCAACAGAGAGAGAGGGAGAGAGAAAGCAAGAAAGAGACGGACCTTCCATGTGCTGGTTCACTCCCCAAATGTTCACAACAGTCAATTCTTGGCGGGCCACCCAAAGCCAGGATCCAGGAACCCCATCTGGGACTCCTGTGTGTATGGAAAGGGCTCATGCCTTCCCAGGAGCATTTACCCGTGAGCTGGGTCAGAAGCAGCACCCCAATAAGGGATCACAAGTAGTGGCTTAACTCACTGCAACATAATGCCAGCCCCCAGTCAAAATGTTTTTATAATTTTTGATTAAATGACTCATATCTTATACACATGCATTTTGATTTTTGATTAATTTTAATCAGGTAGTTCTATGTATAATAAAAATCTACCTTAGGTAGTACCATAAAAATTATATTGAAAAGTGGTCTATCCCCAATACTTTTACATGTGTCCCCAGTGGCAGCCACATTCAGTTCTCTCAAGCTGTGTTTTTTTAACATTTAACCTACCTCTGATGTTTACAAGGACTTTTATTGACTGACTGCTGTGGTAGTTGAGGGGTTAGCTATTTGTATTCCTCTTTCTACTTTTCCTTCCTGCATTTTCTCATTATGATTTTATCCTTATTCTTCTCTATAGTTAATGCTCACATTATTGAAATGTTATATTGTTTATTGCTGAATTAAGAAATGCACTCTAGTTGTTTCTTTGTAACTGTTGCTAACAGCCTCTCTTTTTTTCTTATTATGTTTTCCTTTCCTATTCACCAAGTATCTAACAATCACTTTTCAAGTATTCAAATATGTGATATATAGTCAGTTTAGTTTCTGTCTCCCACACAGTTAGAATTTAGCTTTCTTTGTTCTCATATGTATATTTTCTGTCTTTAAAAATTTTAGTGACACTTTTTGTCTTTTGTTGTCTTTTCTCACATTCACTGTGGCTTCAGCCTTTTTTTTTTTTTTTTTTTTTTTTTTTTGACAGGCAGAGTGGACAGTGAGAGAGAGAGAGACAGAGAGAAAGGTCTTCCTTTGCCGTTGGTTCACCCTCTAATGGCCTTTTAGTTCTTACTTTGTTTTGTACTTTTTGGAAGGAGCAAAGATAGACGTGAACATTTTCGGGCTAGAGATGAAGGGATAAGAAGAATGTTTTCTGTTTTCTACTTTTATGTACTCCCACTGTTTGTAGCATTATAGTTACTTCAGTATTATGTATATTGTAAATGTTTAATTAATGCTTCTTGAATGTTTTTCTTACAACATTCTCATCCCATCTCTCACTGTACCCCCTGTCATTTTATGGAATCCTTTCCAGCTGCAAATATTTAGTACAAGAACATTATTTGTTGATTTAAGAGAAAAATGTGATGAGAGTAGTTTTGATCTTTGACCCTTTGTGTTTTATTGATTTATTGAGTCTGTTAACAGTTTTTGAAACTCTGGCTATTTTCCAAAGTGTGAATTTTTTTTTAAATTCAAGTAAGGCTTCCTTATGGTCCTTTTTAATTGATGGAATGAAAGTGTTAACATAATTGGGTTTCTAACATGATTTTCCTGCCATTTCCTTATGTAACTATACTTTCCCTTTTATGTTGCTTTCACCTTGGAGCTAAGAACATGTAGTGCTATAAAGTCAATCTTTATTCCTTGACCCCTTTCATTGGGTTTCTACTGTGTTGTTAACCTGCCTATGCTCTGAGGTTGTAAGTCCTTTCTAGGAAACCCCACCCACCTGATAGTTTTGTGGCTTGTTCTTTTTTCAAAAAGTTAATGCATGAAACTCAGACTGCAGGCCAACAGTTGTTCATCATAGATACCACATCCTTCATCTCATGAAGGAGCCCATCTTTTCATATAAAGATATAACAGTTTTATATAAATATATTGTAGTTTACTCTCTATTCTTGTATTTTCTTCTCCCAATGAAGAAAACGGTGTAGAGAAGAGTTAATCTGCATATCTGAAATAGAAATTTATTACAAAAGTTGCAATTAAAATAAATTTCTCTATTTTTACCATATATGGCAAGCAATTAAAATTTTTAATACATAAATGTAAGAGAGGGAGCTGACGCTGTGGAGTAGTAGGCTAAGCCTCCGCCTGTGGTGTCAATATCCCATGTGGGCACGGTTCGTGTCCTGGCTGCTCCCCTTCTGATATAGCTCTCTGCTATGGCCTGGGAAAGCATAGAAGATGGCCCAAGTGCTTGGGCCCCTGCATGCACCTGGGAGACCTGGAAGAAGGTCATGGTACCTAGCTTTTGATTGGCCCAGCTCTGGCTGCTGTGGCCATTTGAGGAGTGAACCAGCGGATGGAAGACTTTTGTCTCTGTGTCTCCCTCTGCCTATCTGTATCTCTACCTCTCAAATAAATAAAATCTTTTAAAAATAATAATTCCAGTTGGATTGGACGTGGAGCAGCCGAGACTCAAACCTGCGTCCATATGAGATGCTGGCACTGTAGGCAGAGGCTTAACCTACTGCACCACAGAGCAGGCTCCTAAAAATATTTAACCTAACAAATAATCAAAGAAACCCCGGTAACAATTAGGTATTTACTGTTTTTTTTTCCCTATCAGAATGGCAAGGAGTAAGTGACTGATTCTACCTAGTGTTGTCATGGATGTGAGAAACCAGGTACTTTTCTTCAGTGGTTTCTGTGTTGAAAATGGTAAAATCCTTTTTTCCTTAGCAGTTAGATAATTTCTCTCAACATTTCAAAAATATCTATCATTTAATCCCAATTTAATATGAATTTATCTTAAGGGAAATGTCTATGTATTCATAAAAATGTATGTAAGGAGCTTCCTTGCATATAAGGTTGTTGATTATAGTGTTTTCCTTAGTACTGAAAAACTGAGAATAATGGAAGCTTTCAGGAGCAGGAACCTTGTTAGGGAAATTCTGGCACATACAATGATATAGTATGAAATCACTAAACATTGTAAGAATTGCTTTTTCCAGCAAGTGTTCTGTTTCATCAAGCTTCTGATTTTGGAATATGCCAATATTTCAAGTACTATAAGAAAACAATACTGCTTATTATCATTGTAAATTGCCATTGATTTTAAAATGTACTAATTTCAAACATGTTTAAGTGTAGAAATATGTATGTTTTAGAGTTGATTATTAATTTAGCAGCTACTGTATACAGTGTACTATACAGGGCACTAAGGATTATGTGCAGTGAGTGTATAGTTTATAATAGACATGGCACTTGCCTTGGTAGCTCTTACAGTATAGAGGGGAGATAAGTATTAATCAGCCAGTTACACAATTTATGTTATTTTTTTTTTAAGAGGTCTTATTTTTTTGAGAGGTAGAGTTACATACAGAGAGGAAGGGACAGACAGAAAGGTCTTCCATCTGCTGGTTCACTCCACAGAAGGCTGCAATGGTTGGAACTGCGCTGATCCAAAGCCAGGAGCCAAGAGCTTCTTCTGGGTCTCCCACGTGGGTGCAGGGGCCCATGTATTGGGCCATCTTCTGCTACTTTCCCAGACCATAGCAGCGAGCTGGATTGGAAGAGGAGCAGCCAGGACATGAACTAATGCCCATATGGGATGCCAGCACCTCAAGTGGAGGCTTAGCCCACTACACCACAGCACTGGCCCAACAATCCATTTTAAATTACATTTACGGCTTGTATACACTGCACCCACAAATATGTAAATTGTTGCTTAAAGTTTTAAAAATAAAAAAATTAGGTTTGTTTTAGAAACCACGAAGGATGACGACTGTGGATATATAAATTGGGTGCTTGTCTATTCTGAGGCATCAGAAAAGGCTTTCCTAAAGTTAACATTGAATTACAATTCTGAAGATGTTGGAAGTGAGGTAAAGAAAGAGCCTTTTAGACAGAGAGCATTTGTCAAAGTTTTAGTTGGAAAGGTATATAGCATGTATGTTTAAAGATGAGTAGAGTGTGGATAGAGCTGAAAGCACGAGAGGCAGTATCATGAGGTGAATCCAGAAAATGTGGAGGAACTTGCATACCAGTTTGGAATTTTATCTTAAGAGGCACTGAAGGGGGCTGATGCTGTGGTGTAGCAGGTAAAGCGGCTGCCTGCAATCTGGGTCAGGTTCCATCTGCTCCACTTCTGATCCAGCTCTCTACTATGGCCTGGGAAAGCAGTGGAAGATGGCCCAAGTCTGTGGGCCCCTGCACCCGCGTGGGAAACCTGGAGGAAACTCCTGGCTCCTGGCTTTGGATCCGCTCAGCTCCAGCTGTTGCAGCCATATGGGGAGTGAACCAGTGAATGGAAGATCTTTCTCCCTCTCTCTGCCTCTGCTTCTCTGTCACTCTACTTTTCAAATAAATAAATATTTTTTAAAAAAGCACTGAAAGTTTTTAAGCAGGAGAATGAGATGAAAAGATTTGTGTGTGCAGGTTATACCATGGCTCTGGAGTAGAAAATATATTGATTAATGGCAAGAATGAATGTAGAGGTAAGTTGGGAGGCAATTAAACAACTTGAGCAAAAGTTAATAGGACTTTGACTATAGAGATAGTCGGAGATTTAATAAATATTTGTAAGACATTTAGAAGGTAAAATTGATAGGATTTATTGTCAGTGATGTAGATGGAAAGCAGAGGAGTGATAGGTTAAGAGACTTCAGGCCGGCACCGCGGCTCAATAGGGTAATCCTCCGCCTGCGGCGCCAGCACCCCGGGTTCTGGTCCTGGTCGTGACGCCAGATTCTGTCCCGGTTACCCCTCTTCCAGTCCAGCTCTCTGCTGTGGCCTGGGAGTGCAGTGGAGGATGTCCCAGGTGCTTGGGTCCTGCACCTGCATGGGAGACCAGAAGAAGCACCTGGCTCCTGGCTTAGGATCAGCGAGTGAGCTGGCTGCAGCGGCAGCCATTGGAAGGTGAACCAACGGCAAAGGAAGACCTTTCTCTCTCTCTCTCTCTCTCTCTCTCTCTCTCTCTCACTGTCCACTCTGCCTGTCAAAAAAAAAAAAAAAAAAGACTTAAAGAATGTTTATTTGTTCCCTGACACATCTCATTTCTAGCTTGCATTTCCATTGGCCAAGATGGGGAGCACTAGAAGAGACTAAGATTTTGTTGCAAGGAGGTTATTAAGTTCAATTTGAGACAGTTTGGAATTCTTACAGAATGGGGCATGGGCAAGTTGCTTTATAATATCCTTGCGGGTAAAAATGTCTGTATGAATGAAAATCTACAAACTTGTTAAAGAAAACATTGATAATTTAAAACACACAAGAAGACTGAATGAGAGGCAAAGTCCAAAAATGAAGTCAAGAGACAAGTGATCGAAGGAAAAAAAGACTTGCAGCTCATATAATGAGCAAAAGGCAATATTCCTAACATAAGAATTATTCCTGGAAATCAGTAAGAGGATGACTACAGTGTAGAAAAATAGGCAAGGGACATTTCCACAGAAATACAAATAGCTTCAGAGTGTATGGAGAAATGAAGTTACTGATAGTACAAAAATTAATACTAACTTCACTGCCACTTTTTACCTAGAGATAGGCAAACTACCCAAATGCAGAATATTTTCACATCATGTTGCTGGGAATGTAAATTGATTCAACTATTGTGGTGGGCTACTTTGGTTACATCATTCAAAATTTCAAATGCATTTTTTTTTAAGAGAAAGCCCACATTTAGAATTTTATCCTGAAAACATCCTTACACCATGAAGTTTGTAATAGGAAAATAGTTTAGAAAATTTCAAGTGTTGTTCAACAGCAAATCCATTAAGTAAATTTTGCCATGAGCATATTAGAGGATCTTGTGAATCTATAAAAAAGAATGATGGCTCTAAAATTTGTTGTGTGCATAATACATTATTTATATAAAAATAAGATACTTATATGCTTGCTTTTATATACATAACAAAAACTCTGAAAGGATAGTTAAGAAAACAGAGTCATTGGGTTGGCAATGTAGAATGGATAGATGGGAGATGTGAGGAGTAATTTGCAATGTATGCCTTTAATTTTTTTTTTTTTACAAAAATGTGTTCCAGTTCTTCTGCAAAGTCAACCCTTATTATTAAGCAAGTCCTTTGTGTTGTTATGACCTATAGTACATGAGAATTTATCTGTAGTTAGGTTAAAGGGCCAGAAAATATATTTTTCCCTTACGAATATCAAAGGCTTGAGGATAATATTTTTATAGCTATAAGGTAATTATGATTCTTTGTGCAAATTAGGCATACCATTGAAACCTATGTAAATCCAAAGAAAAGATGACATGATTAATTTAATCAGAATGACAGTTACCAGAGAAGTTTTTTATCTTGTGAAGAATTCTGAAATTATGTGTTTTAAAGAAAGTTTTAATGTAAATCACAACCAATATTTATATCCATGTGATAATTGGATGTTCTTACAGTGCTACTTTGAAAAGAAATTGAGATTTTTCAAACAGGTTATTTTACCAAGCAACTAATTATGTTTATTTTTTCCCCAACTAAAAATGAAATATACTTATTTTTTCAGAGACATTAAACCTGACAATATATTGATGGATATGAATGGACATATTCGGTTAGCAGATTTTGGTTCTTGTCTGAAGCTGATGGAAGATGGGACGGTAAATAAATATAAATCTAAATTATTTTGCTTGTAGATATTTCCTTTGCTACTGTGTTCTTTATGTATTAGAAATAGTTGATTTATGCTATTCCTCAATCCACTCACTTGTCTATGTTCCATCTCCTTCCACAAAATCACTTCTTCACACTAGGGCATATCTTTAAAGTCAAAAGTCATTCTAGCACTTTATATTAATGACCTTAAATATTTTTTTAACTTTTATTTAATGAATATAAATTTCCAATGTACAGCTTATGGATTACAATGGATTCCCCCTCCCATAACTTCCCTCCCACCCGCAATCCTCCCCTCTCCCGCTCCCTCTCCCCTTCCATTCACATCAAGATTCATTTTCAATTCTCTTTATAGACAGAAGATCAATTTAGTATTTATTAAGTAAAGATTTCAACAGTTTGCACCCACATAGAAACACAAAGTGAAACATACTGTTTGAGTACTAGTTATAGCATTAAATCAAAATGGACAGCACGTTAAGGACAGAGATCCCATATGAGGAGCAAGTGCACAATGACTCCTGTTGTTGACCCAACAAATTGACACTCTAGTTTATGGCGCCAGTAGCCACCCTAGGCTGTCGTCATGAGTTACCAAGGCTATGGAAGCCTTCCAAGTTTGCCGACTCTGATCATATTTAGACAAGGTCATAAAAGACAGGGTGAGGATAGTAACCAATGATCCTAAGAGTGGCATTTACCAGGTTTGAACAATTATACGGCATTAAGTGGAGAAGAGGACCATCAGTACACACAGGTTGGGAGTAGAGCCATTGGTGGTAGAGTAGAGGTTATGATTACAAAGGAATGAGGCCCAAGTGTGCTAGACAGGGTCTAGAACAAAGGACAGAGTCATTATTAGAGGAGCTAAGAAAGGTGCTATCTAAGCTACAATTAAGTTTTCTGATTGAGAGGTAAATAGAACCTGACAGAAGGGGCCTGGTAATAATTTCGTGGGCTTTAGGCCTTGTAAGTTAAGAGGCCCAGACCTATCTATCTCTTCACATGGGGTACATCCTAAGGGAGGTGTGAACCACCTGAGGGAAGGCACCCTGTTGACTTTCATTACTTAGCTGGCCTGGGAGGAGAGCTGGCCGGGTAAAGGCAGGTGGCATCTCTAACAAGAAATTTAGAGTTCTGCCTGCAATGTTGCTGACCCTACTTGACCATCCCCTCAGCTGCAGTGGTCACTTTGGAAGTTGGGCTGAGTGAAGGGCTTTTCAGCTTAGAGCCAATAAGATCTGTGGCTCTGACCTGGGCATCCTTCGACTCCAGGGCAGGTCCATTTCCAGTGATCCAACTCTTGGCAGAACTGCCAGGGCTCTTCACAAGCTGACTTCTGCTGAAGCCCAGGCTTACCACATTGAAAGCCACTGCAGTGGACTGGCCTGTTGGGTCTCCTTGAGGGCAGATCACTGTACAGAACAGCCATTAATAGGCCTGCCATCCATGGCTTCTGATGCCGAGCTTTCTTTTCCTCCTGGTTTGTGTTAAAGCAGACCAGAGGATGCAAGTCAAGGGAGTGCCCGTGTCCCATCTCTAATCTTCGGTGGCCTGAACTACAAGTCTATAGTCACAGGCATGTTCTGTAGTAGTTTTTCTAAGGTAGACAGTGCTCATGAGGAAAATTATATTCTCACTTAAAAACTTTCTTTCCCTTTGGTGTGAAAGGGAGGTTTTTTCTACTTATTGTATACTTCGCTGATGGCGCAGTAAATCTAGCTATGAGATTATAATTTAAGCTCTTATTTTGGCTATGCCATTACAGAAAAATGTTAGCCATCTCTTTGATAAGGCCTAAAGATTAAATTGTGCGTCCTACAGATTCCTTCATAATAGAATTAGTTACCTACCTTGAAGAGAATAGAGAAATGAAAGAAGAAGTTAGGCTTAGAATAGAGAAATGAGGGAGCAAGTCCTAGATCGCTTGCTGACAATAGCAATATCACATGAATACTTAGCAAACAGTTTCAACCATTAGATAACAACTTATGAAAACATTTACCAGAAGGTCCAATGCCTTCTATGAGTTTTAAGAATCATGTATTTGGAAACACCTCTTAAATATCTAACATGGTGTAGTTTGTTTAGCCAGTAAACTTAAGCACAAACATAAAATGTTTTTAGTTTCTTTCTACCAACGAGTATAAAACATATGATACAGAGATTCAGGATACACAAATTAAAATGTATCTTTGATTAAATTTAGCAGCTTAAATTTATGGACAATCTTATCTATAACCGATTAAAGTAAAATTCTTAATAAAATTTTCCCATGTGGACATATAATATGTACACATATATAACATAACATAATAGACCAATGTAGCAAATTTAATAATAGCTTTTAAAATCTTTAACTCTTTTTGTAGATTGCCAATTGATTTGAATTGCTTTTTCTTTTTAGTAACCTCAGTTAACCATACTTTCTCTCAGTTGGTACTGTTAATACATTATTGGCTTCATCTGTTTACAGAGCCATCTCAAAGTACTGAATACAATAGAAGTGGCTGGAAAAAGTCCATAGGAACCTATAGGAGGACAGCTAAACACAGCACCAACAACGCTTTAGTTTTATGAGCAGCAAATCATATATAACTGTGGATGACAAAAGACTTTAAGTCACCATGTTTAAAATTATAAACTCATCAACCAACAAGAGGCACTTGCTTACTTCACAGTATTTTTGAAAGCACCTGTAGGATTTTACAAGTATTTAACCCTTTAGGCCTCTGGGGCTTTCTCATTAAGATAACTATCATGTCTAGTAACACAAAATCATTAGACTTTTTAATTCTCAAACATTTGTATTAATAGCATTTTCCATTATAGAAACTTAAAATTTAGTACCACGTCACATCTCGATAGTACTTCTAATATAATCCAAATAGCCTGATTAGTTGGTGTCTCTATAAGATGAGAGACATAGGTCCTTCGATTTTTTCAGTTGGGCCCAAACTGGAAAAACCAAAGTCCAGGATTTACTGGAAATTTTAGAGTCCAGAGTGTTTGAAACTTTGATTTTTTGAATACCTGTCAAGAATGCCAAGAAGGCTCAAAATCCAAAATATCTGGTTGAAATAAGATTTCTTAAAATCATGACATAACATAGACCAAATTTGATCGTTGTTACAAGGTGATTATTCAAATCTTTGAAAATAAGCACATATTTAAATAACCCATAGCTCTTAATAAAAATTCAGCTGTTTTTGAACAATTAGAATTTAACAGACATCAAGAGAACATAATAGATTACTTTAACACATTGCTTTAACAGAGCATCAGAGTTTAATGCTATGTCAAAGAGAAATTGAGCTTCCTGTGATCTTTTGCTGTGAGGTTTCCTTCCTTTACCTTCTTTCATATTGGTAACCGTGTTTCTGTGTGTAACACATCTTTAAGCACCTTTTGCAGGGCAGGACGAGTGGCAACAAATTCTTTCCATTTCTGTTTGCTATGAAAAGTCTTTATTTCACCTTCATTCACAAATGAGAGCTTTGCAGGATATAATATTCTGGGCTGGCAGTTTTTCTCTCTTAGTACCTGGGCTATGTCTTGCCATTCCCTTCTAGCTTGTAGGGTTTCTGATGAGAAGTCAGCTGTGAGTCTAATTGGAGATCCTCTGAGAGTAGTCTGACGTTTCTCTCTTGCACATTTTAGAATCTTTTCTTTATGTTTCACTGTGGTGAGTTTGATTACAACATGTCGTGGTGAGGATCTCTTTTGGTCATGTTTACTAGGGGTTTTCTGAGCTTTCTGTACTAGGATGTCTTCTCCAGACCCGGGAAGTTCTCTGCAAGTATCTCACTAAAAATGCCTTCTAATCCTTTCTCCCTCTCCATGCCTTCAGGAACTCCTAGAACCCGAATGTTGGGCTTTTTAATAGTATCCTGTAGATTCTCAACAATATTTTTTAGATTTCTCATTTCCTCTTCTTTTCTTTGGTTTGACTTTATACTTTCCTGTGCTCTGTCTTCTAAGTCCGATATTTTCTCTTCTGCTTCACCCATTCTGTTTTTAAGGCTCTCTAATGTGTTTGTCATTTGATCTATTGAATTCTTCATTTCATTATGATTTCTCATCACTATCACAGTTTCTTGTTCTACTAGTTGTTTCATTTGATTGTGACTCCTCCTTAATGTTTCATTTTCACGAGAGAGATTTTCTATCTTGTCCATTAAGGATTTCTGTAGTTCAAGAATTTATTTTTGAGAACTTCTTAATGTTCTTATCAGTTTTTTGAGATCCGCTTCTTGCATTTCTTCTATCTCATCATCTTCATAATCTTGAATTGGGGTGTCTTTTTCATTTGGGGCCATCATAGTGTCTTCCTTGTTCTTGTTACCTCGGATTTTGCATTTGTTGTTTGACATATTGGAGATATTCTTTGGTTTCTTTACTGTGGTGTTTTTTTCTTTTTATACTGTGACTCTAGAATAAGTGGACTATCTGCTTTCGGTGGAGCCTTAGAGACTTCAGATGGGTGTGGCCAGAGAGCTGTGTTTGGTTCCTCAGGGTTGAGGGTGTGTCAAAGGTGACACTCCCAGGTTAGGCGTGGTAAATCTCTCTCTCTCTCTCTCTCTCTCTCTCTCTCTCTTTTTTTTTTATTCAAAAGGGAAGTAATTCCTCACAGCTGAATTGGAGGCAGTTAACAGGCAAATGATATACCCACGGGAGCTAGAGATCAGAAGCTCTTTCCCAAGGACCACACAGGGAATCTGTGCTGCCCTCAGTGTGGGCTCCAATTCTCCTACAGACTCCCACTGGGTTGCCAAGTTTACCGAATTGTAGCTTCTCTGGAGAGTACTCACGTGAATTCCGTGAGTTCTCTCCCCCACTGTCTTTTTTTTTCATTAGCACCACACATTCATTAAATCCTAATCTCCTGTTATTTCACCCCTCCCCTCAGAGTCAGGTGTTTCTGCTAGGCTCAGGGCCAGTGCAGACCTGAGGTCGCCCTGCTTATGACATATGTCCAAAATGGCACCTCCTCTTTGTCTTGTTTGCCTCTGAGAGGTGAGTGGAGAGAGAGAAACTCGTGTCCGTATCGGTCACTTTTTTTTTTTTTTTCTTCTCTCCTAGTTAGCCTGGTGAACTTTTCCCCACGGGGTTTCAAGCCTCGTTCCCTCTAGTCTCCTTTTTCCGCTTTCCCGCTGGTGTCTCAGGCTATTGATGTTCGGCTCACCTCGCATTCCAGCGCTGGTGTGTTGAGTCTGCCACTGGTGTCCCGAACTTGGGCTCCCACGCTCTCCACGCAGGTCCACTGTGAATCACTAGTTCCAGAAGAGTTTCCTTTGCTGTTTCTTCCCCTATTCTTCCTTGAACCTGCAGTATCTCCACTTTTATTAAACTGTCTCTCCCCGGACTATCAGTGTGCTACCTTCCTATTCCGCCATCTTGCTGCTCTTCAGTCAATGACCTTAACTATTAATACTGTATACCTTTTATGAAATTTTTTCTGTTCCTTCTTGTCTGTACTCAAGATTTTTTTAGTTTTCAGAGTGATTAAGGAAACATCTCATATAAATATATATTCTAGATATAGATATGCCTTTTTTTTTTTTTTTTACTATTTTTGGTGTAAGATGTGTATAATACAAAATTTGCTACATGGACAAAGAAATTTAAACTTCCTCATTTTTGTTTCTTTGATCTTTCTTTCCTATTCTGAGTGACAGTGTTCGATGAATGATTTCTTTTTTCAGAAGATCTTTTAGGTTGATTTGGTTTATTGTTCCCATTTGCTTACTTTCTGCTAACTCCAAGCCCTTTAGTTGTTTTCTTTATTTACTTAAAAGTTTCTATGCCCTAATTTTATCCCTTGTGTTATTTTTCTTTTTTTTTAGTATTTACTTTAAATTCTTTTCCTGGTTATATAATAGAAGTCCAGATATATACCAATTTAATTAGCTGAAGTCCTTTTTTTTTTTTTTTTGGTACACCTTTATATAATACATTACATGGACTATGAAAATGTCATATTACTCTGAACCAGTAATTTGACTTCTTAAAATTTATCTTAAGGAGGTAACATCTTTAAAACGGATTATGTGCTCTTGTGTCCCTGTGTATGAGCCTAATCTCAGTTCATCTGCCTAAGACAGATCAAATAGGGCATGATCCTGTTTCTGCTTGGACAAGAGGAAAGAAACTATCACAAACCAGGAAAAACTTAACCAATTGCAGGCATAATGTGCATTGGTGAAAGGAACTGCTCGTAGAAAGAAGGTGGTTCATACAACAATGATAGCAGATGATAAAAAATTTCAGTTCTCCTTAAAGAAATTAAGGGTAAACAATATTTCTGGTATTGAAGAGGTGACTATGTTTACAAACCAGTGAACAGTGATCTATTTGCACAATCCTGAAGTTCAGACTTCTCTGGCAGCAAACACTTTTCATCATTATATCATCATTCTGAAACAAAGCAGCTGACAGAAGTGTTTCCCAGCATCTTAAACCAGAGTGGTGCTGACAGCCTGACTAGTTTGAGGAGGCTAGCTGAAGTTCTATCCAAACAATCTGGGGATCGAAAAGCACCACTTGATACTGGAGAGAATGATGATGAAGTTGTTCGAGATCTTGTGGAGAATTTTGATGAGATTTCTAAGACTGAAGCAAACTATAATAGAGTCAGCTTGTGAAGAAACTAAAACTTGAAGAAATTACTGGGAATTGCTATTAAAAAAAAAAGCAGTCAAAATATAAAAGACTTACTTACTTGAGGGGTGGAGTTGGAGAGAGAGATGGAAAGAAAGGTCTGCCATCTGCTGGTTTGCTCTCCAAATGGCCAGAGCTGGGCTAGTCGAGATCCAGGGCCCAGGAGCTTCTTCTGGGTCTTGTACATGGGTACAGGGACCGAAGGACTTGAGCCATCTTCTACTGCTTTCTCAGGCCATCAGCTGAGTGCTGGATTGGAAGTGGAGCAGCTGGGATTTGAAGCAGTACATGTATTGGATGCTGGCACCACAGATGGAAGCTTAGCCTACTAAGCCACAGTGCCATCCCCTTTTGACTGCTTTTTAAAATAGTTTTGTTTATGGTCTGATAAAATATAGATCTCTGATATTTTTAAGCTCAAGCCCCTTGGATAGTGCAGCTCTTCCAGTTTTTGCTTATACACAGTTAATTCTTGGCAGCTAAATAAGCTTGAGGAAACCCAAGAATAAAGTTTGAAACAAAGGTTAATAAATTTCTTTGCCTATAAAGTAAGGATTAAGTGATACTCTGCCTCTAGCCATGATGGAAGGAATAATGGGTACCAAATTAGGCTTCCAGTTATATACAACTGTAAGACTGAACACAATACTTGACATAGCTTTTTCTGGCAGTGGAAAATAGGTTGCATAAGACTTTTATCCTTGGCAGAAGTGAGTTCAGGAGGTGTCCCTCAACAGTGCCCGAGATTGGGACACTTTGTGACTCTTATCCAAAAAACTAGAGTTACAGTAGGGTATAACATTTCTTCAGAGCTTAGGAGAAGAGGTCAGAGTGAAGTTTGTAGAATCTGCAGGGTAAGGCATTGAAGCGGAAACTGTGCAGAGAGTCTGAGACTGCCTAAAGTCTCCATCTGGGGGCGCTTCATGTAGATTGGGCTCCATGTGTGAACAACAAGACCGTACCAGTCTTGCTAATAATGGATTATATTAATCTTAAAACAGCATAATCTTAGAGCACAGTGTTAGGGGATATTAGAATTCTGGCACTGGAAAGCCAGTTAACTAATACCTTTGTAACCCTTAAGAATTACTCTAAACCTGTCTAGCAGCGTAATTCCAAGCATGGAAAAGATATAGGGTTTGGATAGTCTTGCCGAGTCTTAGACTTTGTATAAATCTGCACTCAAAGAGTGAATCAGTAAGCCAACACTTATTCAAAGAGATCCAGCAAATTTTTTTAATGCTTTTAGCAAGAATTACTAATCTGCAGCGGGAAGATAACAGAATTCATACTCTCCACAGTGTCTTACTCACAGTGACCAGGATTCAATAAAAAAATCTCTGTTCCCAACAAAAATGGAGATGGGGATAGTCACAAAAATAAAAGGAATCAGTAGGTGCCTGGATGGCACGTATGTTAAATGTAGCAAAGACATAAAGAAGCTATCAAAAATATGCTTATAGACAAATAAGAGGAAATAGTTTTTTTGTTTGTTTTTTTACAGGCAGAGCTAGACAGAGAGAGAGAAAGGTCTTCCTTTCCATTGGTTCACCCCCCACCCCCAAAATGGCCTCTATGGCCAGCATGCTGCGCTGATCCGAAGCCAGGAGCCAGGTGCTTCCTCCTGGTCTCCCATGCGGGTGCATGGCCCAAGCACTTGGGCCATCTTCCACTGCCTTCCCAGGCCACAGCAGAGTGCTAGACTGGAAGAGGACAGAATCTGGTGCCCCAACCAGGACTAGAACTCAGGGTGCCGGCACCACAGGCGGAGGATTAGCCAAGTGAGCCGTGGCGCTGGCCGAGAAAATAGTTTTATAAGATTGTATAGGAAAAGAATCTCAGAAAAAATTAAATGGACGTTATAAACTGAAGAGTACAGTAATTAAAATAAAAAATTCACTGAAAAAGATTAATAGTAGACTAGAGATGGGAGAAGAGTCAGTGAACTTAAAGACCATGTAGTATAATTTATCCAATATAAAGAACAGAGAAAACTGCTGTAGTAAAATGAATGAAGGGATTCATATCATTGGAATCCTAGATGGAATAGAGTGAGATGAAGGAAGAAAAATACTTGTAAAAGTGATGACTCAAACTTCCCAAATGTGATTTAAAACAAAATAAAGCTAAACTAGATGTAAGGAACTTCGCATATTTCAAAGCTATAAAGGGATCCAAACCAGGACATATCACATTAAACTGCTAAAACCAAAGACAGAAATTTTCTTTAAAGTGCTATAAGAAAGGTGAGAATTGAGAATTCTCTATCCAGAAAAATATTCTTCAAACGAAGAGTAAGGAGCCAGTGTTGTGGCATAGCAGGAAAAGCTGCCACCTGGATGCTGGCATCCCATTTGGATGCTGGTTTGTGTCTCAGCTGGTACACTTCTGATCTAGTTCCCTGCTCATGACTTAGGAAAAGCAGTGGAAAATGGCCCAAATGTTTGGGCCCATGTCACTCATGTGGGAGATCCATAAGAAGAAGCTCCTGGCTCCAGGCTTCAGCCTGGCCCAGCTTTGACCATTGCATCCATCTGGGGAGTAAGCCATCAGATGGAAGATCTATGTATCTTTTTTTCCCCTTTCTCTGTAACTCTTATTTTCAAAATAAATCAATCTTTTTATTTTTTAAAGGAGAGTGAATTAAAGATACTTCCAGAGAAGTGAAAGAAAGACAAGAAAATTATTCTAGTAGGTTTGCATGCTAAAGAATATCCTCCATGCCAGAGGAGATCAGACCATTTGGATACGTAGATCTGTAGGAAAAAACCTACCAGACATGATAAATAAGTGGATAAAGAAAAAAAAAAAAAGACTACATTGTCTTTTTAAGTTTACACAAAAGACATCTGACTTCAAAGAAAAAATAATAAAATTGCTGTAATGTGGGGTTCATGATAGATGTAGACAGGAAAAATAATATGATAGTCTAGCAAAAGGTAGAAGATGAGTATAGGGATTTATACTTTCTTAGGATAATTGTAAGTATAAAATACAAAGTGGAAAGTAGATAATGCTAGGTTTGATAATGAGAAGACAGGAGTATCATGGTGGCCCTGATGAAATAAGAAAACACATACTGAAATTAGGGAGGTATTGACCTATAGAAGTTGTGCACCACGATTTCAAAGAGAAGGCAGCCTCACTAGAAGAGAATGGAACAGAGGTAGTGCTTCTCGAGTCTCGCATAATATAACCCTCTTGGACTCAAAGCAGAGGCTTCTTCTATGGTGTCTGATGTCTACTCTTCTGAATCCTGGTGCATTTTATAATTTAATGAATACTGTTTCTATCCATTTGAATTTCCTAGAATCAGATTTGTTCCTGAGTATGTTTTCTCAGTCAATCATTTTTATTTTCCTCAACAAGAGGATAATATTTTTTAAAAAAGTTTGTTTTGGCCGGCGCCGCGGCTCACTAGGCCAATCCTCCGCCTTGCGGCGCCGGCACACCGGGTTCTAGTCCCGGTCGGGGCACTGATCCTGTCCCGGTTGCCCCTCTTCCAGGCCAGCTCTCTGCTGTGGCCAGGGAATGCAGTGGAGGATGGCCCAAGTCCTTGGGCCCTGCACCCCATGGGAGACCAGGATAAGCACCTGGCTCCTGCCATCAGATCGGCGCGGTGCGCCGGCCGCAGCACGCCTACCGCGGCGGCCATTGGAGGGTGAACCAACGGCAAAAAGGAAGACCTTTCTCTCTGTCTCTCTCTCACTGTCCACTCTGCCTGTCCAAAAAAAATAAAAAGTTTGTTTTGGCACATTTGTTATTGATCTTAAAATAGTTTTATTGGATATACAAGTGTGTTGAACCTCCACTTAAAAAGTTGTAATGAAGAAAGAAACTTTCACTTATTTTATTTCTGTTTTTTTAAGTGATATCTACAAAAATTTTAGGTTGATACATTCCAGAAAAAACAGTATTCTTGTGTTGTATTACTGTCAACCTCAAAATCCTTTGTCTAGAGGCAGACATTTATAAACCTTTCTGCTGTTTCTTCTGGCCTTCACTTGTGCTATCATCTCTTGATTATTTAATTTTAATACTACCTATTTGTTATCATAGAAGATGAGGGTTCAAATCTCTTAACTTACCTCTTGCCCAACAAATACACTTCCTCTCTATCTTCTCAGTGAAATTATCACATAATCTTTGATTATATCCTGTTTAGTACTAAAAGACTTACCTTTTATTTATTTGAAAGAGTTACAGAGAAAGAGGAGACAGAGATCTTCCATCTGCTGGTTCACTCCTCAAATGGCCCCACCAGCCACAGCCAGGTCAGGTAGAAGCCAGGAATTAGGAAATTTCCCTTGTGTCTCCCACATGGGTGCAGCACTTGTGCCTGAGAAGGCAGCGGAGGGTGGCCCATCAGCTTGGACCTGGATCGGGTATAGAGCAACCAGGACTTAAACTTGCACCCATGTGGGAGAGCTGCAGATGATGGCTTAACCTGATGTGTCATGATGCTGGCCCCAAAACAAAGATTTATTTATTTTAAAATTAGAGGGAAGGAGAGAGAGAGCGAGCGCGCGCGAGCATGCACGCACACGAGAGAGCAAGCGAGTGAGCGAGCTAGCTAGCTTTCACCTGCTGATTCATTCTCCAGGTGGCCTCAACAGCCAGAGTTGGGCCAGACTGAAGCCAGGAGCTTCATTTGGGTCTCCCACATGTGTGGCAGGTGCCCCAACACTTGAGCTATCTTCTGCTGCTTTTCCCAGGCCATTAGCAGGAGCTGGATTGCAAGTAGAGCAGCTGGGACATGAATTGGCACCCATGTGGGCTGCCAGTGTCACAGGTGGTGACATTATCCACTTTGCCACAATACTGGTCCTGATCCTATTCAGTAATTTTTTATGATGATACAAATATTCATAGTCATATTATGCAGTTTATTTTCATTACATTTCTTTTCTTCTACTTTTTGTTCTTCCTTGAGTAAATGACCATGTTGTTTTGCCTAGTTTTCTGTGTAACTCTGAATTTATTTCCAGATTCTCCCCAACGTGTTACATAATTTAGCAATTTCTTTTTTTCTCTCTCAGTGACATTAAGTAAGTTTTTTTTTGTCCCCTTAGAGTTATCCATATTATAGTCTTACATTCTCTTGTTCTAATCTGTTTTTTTGTTCAGTAGACATAATGCAGAGCTGTCATTCTAGGACTACTTTCATCATTACCATGGAATTCATTCTGTTGCTTCCCAAGTTCCACTCCAAGAAAATATTTCACAATCTTCCATGTGTGAAAAAAGTCCTCTGTCATTTCTTCCCGCATATTTGATTGACAGTTTAGGCATGATGGCCTAGCTTTGAAATTATTTTTCTTTTAGAATGCAAAAGGTATTACATTGTCTTTAACTTATAGTATTACCATTGAGATGTCTAATACTGCCCTGATTCTCTGTCCTATATATCCTTTCTGCGTCTCTGGAAGCTTTAGGATCTACTGTTTATTCTTAGTAATTTGAAATATAATAATTATGTCATTTCTTATAGATCATTACTTACATGTTATCTGGACAGAATCTCCTCTCAAGGAGCTTTTCTCAAACTTTATAACTTTCAAAATTTCACTTTGCTTTTTGTCTGTTACATCTGGGTCAACCTATACCATCTTCATCTTTTTACCTTTATAAAAATGTATTACTGGTGAAGTGTCTACTCTAATTCTTTTTCTTCCTCCAATATTCTTTGGGAGTTGGGTTGTAATGCAGTGGTGAAGTCACTGCTTGTGATGCCCCTATCCCATATCAGTATGTCTAGTTTGAGTCTCCGGCCAGTCCAGTTCTGGTCCAGCTTCCTACCAATGTGCACCCTGCAGTGGATCATAGCTCAAATACTTGAGTCCCTGCCACTTCTATAGGAGACCAAGGCTAAGTTTTGGGCTCCTGGCTTTAACCTGGCCCAGCCCTGGCTGTTGTGGTCACTATGGTACTGAACCAGTATATGAAAGATTTGTTTTTCTGTCCCTCTGTTTTTCTATGTATGTCTCTCTGCCTTTCAAATAAACTGAAAAATTAAAATTGAGCTATTCTTGTTAGCATATTGGTTTATAGCCATTTTTGTACACACATTACAAGCATTCTTTCACAAACTCAAGCTTGTAGGTCTACACTGAATTTAGAGATTAATTTTGGGGAAATTTATGTTTGTAATGTGTAATCTTTTTTTTCTTAAGGATTTATTTGTTTATTTGAAAGGCAGACTAGAGAGAAAGAGATGGAGAAACAGAAAGGTCATCCATCCACTTGTTCACTCGCCAAAAGGCCATAACTGCCAGGTTTGGCCAGGCTGAAGCCAGGAGTGTGGAACTCCATCAAAGTCATCCACAGGGTTGACAGGGACTCAAATGTTTGGGCCATCTTCCGCTGAAATGGAGTAGCCAGAATTTGAGCCTTTACTCATATGCAATGGTGGTGTAACAGTTGGTGGCTTAACCTACTTTGCCTCAATAACAGTGTCCTGGTATGTAATCTATTTTTTTAATTTATTTTTTTATTTTTATTTTTATTTTTTTAACTTTTATTTAATGAATATAAATTTCCAGTGTACAGCTTATGGATTACAATGGCTTCCCCCTCCCATAACTTCCCTCCCACCCGCAATCCTCCCCTCTCCCGCTCCCTCTCCCCTTCCATTCACATCAAGATTCATTTTCAATTCTCTTTATAGACAGAAGATCAATTTAGTATTTATTAAGTAAAGATTTCAACAGTTTGCACCCACATAGAAACACAAAGTGAAACATACTGAGTACTAGTTATAGCATTAAATCAAAATGGACAGCACATTAAGGACAGAGATCCCACATGAGGAGCAAGTGCACAGTGACTCCTGTTGTTGACCCAACAAATTGACACTCTAGTTTATGGCGCCAGTAACCACCCTAGGCTGTCATCATGAGTTGCCAAGGCTATGGAAGCCTTCCAAGTTTGCCGACTCTGATCATATTTAGACAAGGTCATAAAAGACAGGGTGAGGATAGTAACCAATGATCCTAAGAGTGGCATTTACCAGGTTTGAACAATTATACGGCATTAAGTGGAGAAGAGGACCATCAGTACACACAGGTTGGGAGTAGAGCCATTGGAAAGGCAGAGGCAGAGGGAGGGCGAGAGGTGTTCCATCTGTTGATTCATTACTCAAATGGCAGCAATGGCCAGAGGTGGGCCAATCCGAAGTCAGGAGCCAGAAACTTCTTCTGAGTCTCCCACATGTATGCAGGAGTCCAAGGACTTGGGCCATCCTCTGCTGCTTTCCCAGGCCACAACAGAGAGCTGAATCAGAAATGGAGCAGCCAGGACTTGAACTGGTATCCATATGGGATGCTGGCATTGCAGACAGCAGATTTACCTGCTACGCCACGATGCTGGCCCCTGGCATGTAATTTTTCCATCCATACATGCAGTGTATCTTTTTATTGTTTTAGGTTTTCTGTTGCTTGCTTGCTTGCTTTTCTTTTCCATTCCCTCCCTCTCTCCTTCTCTCCCTTTCTTTATTTCCCAAGCACTGGGTCACTTCCCAAATGCCTGCAACAACTGGGGTAGCCAAGGCCAAGGGCAGGAGCCACAAACTCAATATGAGTCTTGGATGTAGGTGGCAGGGACCAATTGTTTCTAGTGAACCCTGGCTAGGCTGGCTCCAGGTTCTTGTCTCCAGACAAGAAGGAACTCTAGGAAGAGACAGGAAAGGTGACGAGAGATGCAAGATTTATTTAAAGCGAAAGTACACACTAGGAGAGACAGTTGCAATTAACAAGGTTTAGGCCAGTCTTTTATAGGATTTGGAGGCATAGGGGTGGTGTCTGTATGCAACTTAATCAAATAGTCAAAGAATATGGAAGTTATGGTGGGGCTTGAGTGTCCATTTCTGTGTCCTTTTTGTGAAATCTTGGGAGTGTCATGGTTACTCGTATGTTATGGGATCAGGAGTGTTGGCAATTGATAATTTTATTTACTTATTTAAACATTTATTTATTTATTTTTAAAGATTTACGGGGGAGGAGGAAAAGACAGAGATCTTCCATCCACTGGTTCAATCCTCAAATGGCCACAGTTGCCAGCACTCGGCCTGGCTGAAGCCAGGAACTGGTTTCTGACATGGGTGGCTTACCTAGGCTGTTATTAGGGAACTGGATCGGAATTAGAATAGCTGGGATATGAACTGCTGCTCATATGGGATGCTAGCACCTCAGGCAGCAGCTTTATCTCCTATGCCACAACACTTGCGCCTATATAATTACATTATAATGACTTAAAAATCATTGGTGGTAGGGAGGAATCTTTGCCTAGTTCTTAACTTTCACAGTATGGATTCCATAGACTTTGCGAGGTTTGGTTTTCTTTTGTTTGTTTTACAAGTGGATTTTCTACTGTTGATTCAAAATTTTCAATGTTTCTGTTTCTTCCTATGTCTCTTTTGGTAAGTTCTGTTTTTTTCTTTTTTAAGATTTACTTATCAGACAGGCTGTTAGGGAAGAAGAGACACAGAGATCATCCATCCACTGAATCACTCCCCAAATGGCTACCATGGCCAGGGCTGTGCCAGGCTGAAGCAAAGAACCTATAATTCCATCTGAGTCTCGCATGTGGGAACAGGGGCTCAAGGACTTAGACCATCTTCCTCTGCATTCCCAGGTGCATTAGCAGGGAGCTGGATTGGAAGCAAAGCAGCTGGAACTCTAATTGGTGCCCATGTGGGATGCTGGTATCTCAGATGGCAGCTTCAACTACTGCAGCACAACACCAGTTCAAAGTCATATTTTCTGAGAAATTGTCCATTTTCTCTGAGGTTTCAGCTCTTTTTTGCATGAAATTGTTTAACCTGCCTCTTCCGAGTTTAAAAATCTCTGATATGTGGGTCATTTGTCCTCTTTTTTTTTTACTATTTTATTGTGCTGCTCTTTCCCTTCATAAGTTTCAAACCAGAGCATTTTGCTATTGTTGAATTTTAAATATTTAACAACTTAGAATTCTTCTATGAACCATGAATTACTTAAAGTATTAATTTAGTATTTTTAGTTTTATTTTATTAGAAAATGATTCTGTTTGATATCAGGTTTTTGTCATTTGTTGGAATTTTTGAAATAGGCCAATTTCTGTGTGTTCCACATTTATTAGAAAAGAATATGTCTTTTCTTACCTTTCAATACAGGATTCTTTTTTTTTTTTTTTTTTTTTTTTTTTTAATTTTTGACAGGCAGAGTGGATAGTGAGAGAGAGACAGAGAGAAAGGTCTTCTTTTGCTGTTGGTTCACCCTCCAATGGCCGCCGCGGCCTGTGTGCTGCGGCTGGTGCATCGCGCTGATCCAAAGGCAGGAGCCAGGTGCTTCTCCTGGTCTCCCATGGGGTGCAGGGCCCAAGCACTTGGGCCATCCTCCACTGCACTCCCGGGCCATAGCAGAGAGCTGGCCTGGAAGAGGGGCAACCGGGATAGAATCCGGTGCCCCGACCAGGACTAGAACCGGTGTGCCAGCGCCGCTAGGTGGAGGATTAGCCTATTGAGCCACAGCACTGGCCTTCAATACAGGATTCTATATATAAGATTAATTAATTTTGTTGATTCAAATTTTTTATGAGGGTACTTCATGAAGTTTACGGTACATGGAATTAAAAGATCGATTTAGGGGCTGGCATTGTGGTGTGATGCTGGCATCCCATATCAGAGCACTGATTTCAATCAGGCTGCTCTATTTCTGTGATCTGGCTACCTGCTAATTTTCCTGGGAAAGCTGCAGAGGGTGGCTCAAGTACTTGGGCCACTGCCATGCACTTGAGAGACTTGGGATACATTTCCTGGCTCCTAGCACCATACTGGCCTAGCCCCAGCTGTTGTGGCCATTTGGGAAATGAACTGGTGAGTGGGAGGTGTCTTTGTTTCTCCTCTCTATGGGTCTGCCTTTCAAATAAATACATAAAATCTTTTATTTTTAAAGGTAAGTTCAGTTTGAAATCTATGCATATTAGGAGTCTTCAAAATACGGAAAATGCATACTGTGAAAAAAATGAGCAGATTTAAAAGAATTTTTCACTAAAATTTTTTTAAAAAGATTTATTTATTTATTTGAGAAGCAGAGTTATAGAGGCAGAAAGAGAGAGGGAGAGAGGGAGAGGAGGAGAGAGAGAGAGAGGTCTTCTTTCCACTGGTTCACTCCCCAAATGGCTGCAAAGGCTGGAGCTGGGCCAATTCGGAGCCAAGAGCTTCTTCCGACGTGGGCCCAAGGACTTGGCCATCTTCCAGTGCTTTCCCAGGCACATCAGCAGGGAGCTGGATCGAAAGTGGAGCAGCCAGTAATTGAACTGGTGCCCGTATGGGATGCCAGTACTGCAGGCAGCAGCTTTACCCATCATGCCACAGTGCTAGCCCCCAAAATAGACTTTTAATTCGGATTGTCCATGAACTTTTTGAAGTCTGCATGTATATTCCTCCCAGCTCTATTTCTCCAATTTGTTATTTTAAAATCTTTGGTATGATGGTAGACTTATTAATGTTTTCTGGTAATGATGAATATTTTACACAGCTCTTCTGTACGTTTTTAAGTATACATTTTTCAGAAAGCTGGTTTTTCCAGGGTATTTTTTATAATTATGTTAATGAAATTTTGCAATTATTTTTGCCTTTAAAACTTGTTTGATTTTTTTCATGTTTGTATTGTTTGTTTTGTCTTCAGTAATCTTAAAAGTAACTTATTTCCAGCCGGCGCCGTGGCTTAACAGGCTAATCCTCTGCCTTGCGGCGCTGGCACACCGGGTTCTAGTCCCAGTTGGGGCACCGGATTCTATCCCGGTTGCCCCTCTTCCAGGCCAGCTCTCTGCTATGGCCCGGGAAGGCAGTGGAGGATGGCCCAAGTGCTTGGGCCCTGCACCCACATGGGAGACCAGGAGAAACACCTGGCTCCTGGCTTCGGATCAGCGCGATGTGCCGGCCGCAGCGGCCATTGGAGGGTGAACCAGTGGCAAAAAAGGAAGACCTTTCTCTCTGTCTCTCTATCTCTCACTATCCACTCTGCCTGTCAAAATAAATAAATAAATAAAAAATAAAAAAAAGGTAACTTATTTCCTAGACTTTGATCTGATAGTTGTTAGCAATATAATTATAGTCTTTGTTGGGATTTCTGATTGTTACTTGTAATGGACAATTTCCTCACTTAGTTTCTATTACTGTATTGTTACCTCACCTTCAGTGAGATTTTTTTGTGTGAGAATTATGCCTAGCAAAATTTGAGCACGTCTCTTCCAGAGTAGTTTAGAATTTGTTTTGCTTTTTAGGGCAAATTTATGTCAGTTTCTTAGCTTGAGAATTTCTGGACCACTGATGCAGTGTGCATTAAAACTCCTAATATTGTGACTGACCTAAAGTAATGAATTTCTACAGGGGCAATTTTTTTTCACACATAAGCAACAAATCACATAGATAAAAAGTCTTATCTTTGTAAGCTATGTAGCATAATTTTATAATTCACCTTTTTGCTTAAAATGTATACCTTACCTAGGAGTGGGGAATGTCTGGTCCATGGGCTGTATAAAGCCCATAAAATCATTTGATCTGGCCCTGCCAATGCAACTGCAGGCAGGACTTGAAATTCAATAAATCTATAGCAGGCTACTTTTAAGTTGATAGAGATGTTATGAATATCCAGATGGCCCATGGCATAAAATACACCCCCTGCTCCTGCATTATAGCAAAAATTATTTAGGGCAGGCTGTTTTCAAACTCTTCTGTAAGTTTGAGGTCATTCCTCCAGATCACCTCACTGCTGGATTCTACCAGATTTTTAAAGAACTACCTCCAGTGCTTCTTAAAGTATTTAAAACAATTGAAAGGGAAGAAATCCTCCCAAATTCCTCTTATGAAGCCTGCATCACTTAATTCAAAAAACAAGAAAAAAGACATAATAAAAAGACTATAGACCAAAATCCTTGATGAACATTGATGCAGAAATCCTCAAAATCATACCAGCTAATTGAATCTAAAGCATATAAAGATCATTTACCCAAAGCAAGTGGAATTTATCCCAGGGATGTGGGGATGGTTCATATATGCAAACCAATAAATGTGATATATCACACTAAAAATTTGATTAATAATAGCCACGTAATTATCGCAATAGATACAGAGAAAGCATTTGATAAAATACAACATCCTTTCATTGTAAAATATTAAGCAGGTTGGGTATAGAAGGGAATATCTCAGCACAATCTAGGCAATATTTGACAAACCCATATGCAGGGTCATATTGAATGGGAGAAAATCTGGAAGCCTTTCAACTTAAATCTAGAATCAGATAAGGATACCCACTTTGACCATCGCTATTCATAATAGTTCTAGAAGTTTTAGCCAGAATCATTAGGCAAGAAAAAGAAATCAAAACTAATACAAATTAGAAAAGAAGAAGCTAAATTACCCCTGTTTACAGATGACATGATCCTATATATATGGGGAAAAGGCTCCTCTAAGACACTGTTGGAGCTTACGACAAAGTTTGGCAAAGTTACAGATTTCTAAAATCAACACACAAAAATCAAGAGTATTTGTATACTTTTAAGAACTTTTAAGATCCATTCTGTTTACAGTAGCTACAACAACTTTAAATACCTTCAAATGAATTTAACCAAGCATGTAAAAGATGCGTACAATGAAAATTACAAAGCATTCAAGAAAGATACAGAAGAAGACACAGAAAAATAGAAAACTCTTCCATATTTGTGGATTGGAGGAATTAATGTCATTAAAATGTCCATACTGTCCGAAGCAGTTTACAGATTGAATGTGATCCCAATTGAAAAACTCAGGGCATTATTCTCAGCTCAAGAGAAAACAACACTAAAATTCATCTGAAAGCACAAGAGACCCCAAGTAGCTAAAGCTATCTTAAAAACAAAAAAACAGGCATCACACACAATACCAGTTCCAAGACATACTACAGGGCAGTTACAATCAAAAGCCTGGTACTGGGACAAAAAATAGACATATAGACCACTGGAATAGAATAGAAACCCCAGAAATTCATCCATACATTTTTTTTAAAGATTTTATTTATTTGAGAGGTAGAGCCACAGACAGTGAGAGGGAGAGACAGAAAGGTCTTCCTTTCATTGATTAACTCCCAAAATAGCCACAGTGACCAGAGCTGTGCTGATCTGAAGCCAGGAGCTAGGTGCTTACTCCTGGTCTCCCAGGTGGGTGCAGGGGCCCAAGGACTTGGGCCATCTTCTACTGCTGTCCCAGGTCATAGCAGAGAGCTGGATTGGAAGAGGAGCAGCTGGGACTTGAACCGGCACCAATATGGGATGCAGGCACCACAGGTGGAGGATTAATCTACTGCGCCATGGCGCCGGCCCCATACATAAATACTTAACCAGCTAATCTTTGATAGATGAGCTAAAATCACTCCCCTGGAGAAAGGACAGTCTCTTCAACAGATGGTTTTGGAAAAATTGGAAATTTGGGTGGGGAAGTATGAAGTAAGATCCATACCTCGGGGCTGGTGCTGTGGCACAGAGGGTTAAAGCCCAGCCTGAAGCGCCAGCATCCCATATGGGCGCTGGTTCGAGTACTGACTGCTCCACTTCTGATCCAGCTCTCTGCCGTGGCCTGAGAAGGCAGTGGAGGATGGCCTGAGTCCTTGGGCCCCTGCACCTGCATGGGAGACCCGGAAGAAGCTCCTGGCTTTGGATCAGCTCAGATCCAGCTGTTGTAGCCATTTGGGGAGTGAGCCAGCGGATAGAAGACCTCCCTCTGTCTCTACCTCTCTCTGTAACCCTCTCAAACTAATAAAATAAATCTTTAAAAAAAAAAAAAGATTCCCACCTTTTAGAAAAAACAACTCACAGTGGATCAATGATCTAAATCTATGACCTAATACCATCAAATTACTAGAGGAAAATATTGAAGAAACTGTGACATATTGGCATAGGGAAGTAGTTCTTGGATAAGACCCTAGAAGCATAGGCAATAGAAGCAAAAATTGACAAATGGGATTACATAAAGCTAAGAAGCTTCTTCACTTCAAAGGAAACACTCAACAAAGAGGCAACTGGTAGATGGGAGAAAATTTTTGCAAAGTATGCAGCTGATAAAGGATGAATAACTAGAATCTATAAAAAGCTCAAGAAACTGAACAACAATAATGCATACTTTCTTAAATCATGGTTTTGAGTTTACATTCCCACCAACAGTGAGGAAGAAGGTACTTTAATACACTGTTGGTAGGAATGTAAACGCTTAAAACCATGATTTAAGAAAGTATGTGGATTCCTCAGAAATCTGAAAATAGATCTACCATATGACCCAGTCATCTTGCTTCTGAAAATTTACCCAAGTGAATTGAAAGCAGTATATGAGAGAGTTATCTGTAAACCAATGATTTTGGCTGTTCAATTCAACTGATCAGTCAATTAAAGTGGGATATATATATAGATGACAGAATATTAAGTAGCCATAGAAAAGAATGAAATTCTTCTGCAGCAAATTGGATGCAACTGGAGACCATTATGTTTAGTCAAATAAGCCAGACCCAAAAAGAAAAATACCATGTTTGCTCTGATATGTGATAGTACAGAATACAAAAAAGCAATATGTGAGTGAAACTGACATTTATTATTTGATTATTATTTATAGCTCTCATCTATATCCATGTGAAACAGTGGTCTATTTTTTACTTGTTGAATATTATGGTTAATGTTGCATTAAGCCTGTTTACAAAGGAAATTCGAAGTACGTTGTTGAAAAGCTAAAGGGGAAAAGAAAAAAAAAAAGGCATGGGGATTGAGGTATGTAGGGAGGAAGAGACTATGGTTTTACTCTTAGAATAAGTACTGGTGCCTTAAAATTTTTCTTTTTTTAAGACTGAAATATTTGTAAGAATAGTTTTATTTTATCTAGTGTTTTCAATTTTGTGATGGAATAGTTTTTAGGTTACTTAATTTTGGTATTGCCAAAGTGGAAATCTATTTTAATTCTTCAGAATGGTAATTTGGTCTAGGAAATCCAGATTATTAGCTGTTACTAAGAGTTTATTCATTTTTTGATGTGTTCTTTTTAAACATGAAGAGCTAGTATTTTACTTCAGAACATCTTAAAACATATGTACCCATGATTTTTATTAGCCATCTATTTTCTTTTTTTTTTTTTTTACTTTTATTTAATGAATATAAATTTCCAAAGTACAGCTTATGGATTACAATGGCTTCCCCCCCACACACAACTTCCCTCCCACCCGCAACCCTCCCCTCTCCTATTCCCTCTCCCCTTTCATTCACATCAAGATTCATTTTCAATTCTCTTTATATACAGAAGATCAGTTTAGCACATATCAAGCAAAGATTTCAACAGTTTGCCCCCACATAGCAACACAAAGTGAAAAAACACTGTTGGAGTACTAGTTATAGCATTAAATAACAGTGTACAGCACATTAAAGACAGAGATCCCACATGATATATTTTTTAAAAATTAATTAATTTTCTATGCAATTTCCAATTTAACACCAGTTTTTTTTTCATTTTCCATTATCTTTATATACAGAAGATCGATTCAGTATATATTAAGTAAAGATTTCATCAGTTTGCACCCACACAGAAACACAAAGTGTAAAAATACTGTTTTAGTACTAGTTATAGCATCACCTTCACATTGGACAACACATTAAGGACAGATCCCACGTGAGACATAAGTACACAGTGACTCCTGTTGTTGACTTAACAATTTGACACTCTTGTTTATGGCGTCAGTAATCTCCCTAGGCTCCAGTCATGAATTGCCAAGGCTATGGAAGCCTTTAGGGTTCGCCGACTTTGATCTTATTCCGACAGGGTCATAGTCAAAGTGGAAGTTCTCTCCTCCCTTCAGAGAAAGGTACCTCCTTTTTGATGGCCCCGTTCTTTCCACTGGGATCTCACTGGCTAAGATCTTTCATTTAGCTCTTCTTCTTCTTCTTCTTTTTTTTTTTTTTTCCCATGGTGTCTTGGCTTTCCATGCCTAAAATACTCTCATGGGCTCTTCCGCCAGATCCGAATGCCTTAAGGGCTGATTCTGAGGCCAGAGTGCTATTTAGGACATCTGCCATTCTATGAGTCTGCTGTGTATCCCGCTTCCCATGTTGGATCGTTCTCTCCCTTTTTGATTCTATCAGTTAGTATTAGCAGACACTAGTCTTGTTTGTGTGATCCCTCTGACTCTTAGACCTATCAGAGTCATCAATTGTGAACTGAAATTGATCACTTGGACTAATGAGATGGCATTGGAACATTCCACCTTGATGGGATTGTATTGGAATCTCCTGGCATGTTTCCAACTCCACCATCTGGGGCAAGTCCGATTGAGCATGTCCCAAATTGTACATCTCCTCCCTCTCTTTTTCCCACTCTTATATTTAACAGGGATCACTTTTCAGTTAAAATTTAAACACCTAAGAATAATTGTGTGTTAATTACAGAGTTCAAACAATAGTACTAGAACAAAAACAACAACAACAAAATACTAAAAAGGATAAAGTATTACATTGTACATCTAAAGTCAGGACAAGAGCTGATCAGGTCATTGTTTCTTATAGTGTCCATTTCACTTCAACAGGTTTCCCCTTTGGTGCTCAGTTAGTTGTCACCGATCAGGGAAAACAAATGCTATTTGTTTCTTTGGGACTCGCTTAATTCACTCAGCATGATGTTTTCCAGATTCCTCCATCTTGTTGCAAATAACCGGGTTTCATTGTTTTGACTGCTGTATAGTATTCTATAGAGTACATGTCCCATAATTTCTTTTTGACAGGCAGAGTGGATAGTGAGAGAGAGAGACAGAGAGAAAGGTCTTCCTTTTTGCCGTTGATTCACCCTCCAGTGGCTGCTGCGGCCGGCGCATCTCGCTGATCCGAAGCCAGGAGCCAGGTGCTTCTCCTGGTCTCCCATGTGGGTGCAGGGCCCAGGGACTTGGGCCATCCTCCACTGCCTTCCCGGGCCATAGCAGAGAGCTGGCCTGGAAGAGGGGCAACCGGGATAGAATCCGGCTCCCCAACCGGGACTAGAACCCGGTGTGCTGGCGCCGCAAGGTGAAGGATTAGCCTGTTAAGCCACGGCGCCGGCCACCATCTATTTTCTAATAAACATGTAACCTAAGATTTTATGTTCAACTCTGTCTCCCTCTTTCTCTCTTTTTCTCTCTCTCCCTCTTTCCCTCTCTCTCTCTCTCTCTCTCTCTCTCTCTCTCACTGTCTATAACTCTACCTCTCAAATAAAGAAATGAATTTTTTTTTTACAGACTTACAGACAGTGAGAGAGAGAGAGACAGAGAGAAAGGTCTTCCTTCCGTTGGTTCACCCCCCACAAATGGCCACTACGGCCAGTGCGCTGCACCCATCCAAAGCCAGGAGCCAGGTGCTTCATCCTGGTCTCCCATGCAGGTGCAGGGCCCAAGCACATGGGCCATCCTCCACTGCACTCCCGGGCCACAGCAGAGAGCTGGACTGGAAGAGGAGCAACTGGGACTAGAACTCGGGGTGCCAGCGCCGCAGGCGGAGGATTAGTCTAGTGAGCTGCTGCACCCGCCAGAAATGAAATATTTTTAAGAAAAGAAATTAGCACATCAACTAGGATGAACTCTGATATGGGATGCTTGCATCACAATTGACAGCTTAATTTACTACACCCCAGTGCTGGTCCTGTGACTTTTTTTTGAAGAGTATGCCTTTCTTCCTTTTATTTATAAAGCTTTTTATTAGTAAATAATTTGTTTCACATTATTGACATTTATTTTCTCAGACTTTCATTATGGAGATTTTACAGAATCTCCAGGCTTCTTATAAATATTGACCAAAATTTCAGTTTTTTCCCCACATAATTGTCAGTCTTCAGAATTTCATTTTCTTATATGCATTGTGGACAGATAAATGTCAATAATAATAATATTCTAAATCACATACTCAGTTTATTGTTGGTTGATGAGCCTGATGATATTGTTCCCCTAAATATAATCACCTAGTTACCATCTGTAATAAAACTTAGAAGTGTAACTTATTTACAAAAGGGGGCTAAATTTAGAGAGTTACGATGATGTAGTTGTTCTGAGATAGTAAAGTCTATTTTGTGTAAATAAGTGGTTATTTTTAAATTGTTTTATCTAATATATTACAGTAGGTTAATAAAAATATGACATCTTCAGGTTCAGTCCTCAGTGGCTGTTGGAACCCCAGATTACATCTCTCCTGAAATCCTTCAAGCTATGGAAGATGGAAAAGGCAGATATGGACCTGAATGTGACTGGTGGTCTTTGGGGGTCTGTATGTATGAAATGCTTTATGGAGAAACACCATTTTATGCAGAATCTCTGGTGGAGACATATGGAAAAATCATGAATCATAAAGTTAGTATATTTTACTTTTTTCAAACTAATGTGATCACTAACATAATATTAGAAGTGCTAATAAGTGGAGAATTGAATATGTCTAGTTTTATAACAGCTAAGCAGAAAATTTATATCATTGTTTATTATCATTTATATTTCGTTGTGACCATAACACATATGAAAAATTCCCAGCCTTAGTAATAAATTAAATGTGTTGAGTGAGATACTTTTTTTCTTGTCAAATTGGCAAAAATCAAAAGAAAGATACTAGTCTGTACTGTTAATAATGCAATAAAATGGACATTCTATTACATTATATTCCAAAGGAATGTAAATTGGCATATCTTTTGTGTTAAGAAATTTACAAGTGTGTACCTTGAGTCTTAAAAAATGGTTGTTAGAAGTTTTGATGGAATTATTTCAGTTTGCAGTCAATTCTCAGACTCTACCCTTTGGAGATATTCAGTAGAATAAAGATGTATGTGTAAGGACAACTGTTCCATTATTATATATGATGAAAAAAATTGGAAACCAGATCACAACAGAAATGAATTAATAAAGCTTGAATCTATTTAGTACTAAGTGAAACAGAAATACATTGTCCATAATAAGAAGAGGGAAGGTTTTCCTAGATAATTCTGAGATTGTTAGCAATTATACAGCTCCAGAGTACATGAATAGGGATATTCTACCCCAGAAGTATTACTTCTACTCTTTTCTATTTGTTCTGGGGATGCATTTTTTATTAGTTGCTTTACATATATAAAAGCCAGTTCATATAGCTTATGTTTTATGTGGCTGAAAAGGTAGTGGTTCATTAGTTATGAAAAATTGAATAACTGGAAGTGGCTACAAAATTGTATATAATGTGTACAGCATTTCTGAAAGAAATCTTTGTAGCATGACATGGAATTTAACAGCACACATTCTGGAATGAGACAGCTTCAGTTCAAATTCCAGCTCTAACATTTACTAGTTATGTGACACAAAATTACATAAACCTTCTGTATCTTTTTTTCTCTATAAAATTAGAGTAATATCCACCTATGATGATTCTTATAAGGATTAAATGATTTACATGAGTACATTTCTTTAAATAGTGTTAGCTAAATACGAAATTATTTTAAAATTTATATTATCATTTAGTCGTAAGTATGTGACTGTGAACATTATCAGCCTCTGTACTCCATTCAAGTACTGAGTCAGATTCTGTTACTTTTAATCAAATCTTAATTCTGATAGCTGCAAAAGATATTCTAGCATTTAATAAATTTTTCTTTCTATGGCTCCTGTATGACTAAGTCATATAGCATTAAAAGTTCTTTTAGGAAAATGATCTCATTTATTCCTGTCTCTCTTTTAGTATCATTACTTTGTACCAGAATTTTCTTATTAGATGTTTTTCAGAAATCAAGTCAACCAACCTATGCAGTCAGTTAACTACTGATGTGCTTTTTGTTTCTGTTGCTCTCTGTTTCTGTTGCTCTCTGTTAAGGAGAGGTTTCAGTTTCCAGCCCAAGTGACTGATGTGTCTGAAAATGCTAAAGATCTTATTAGAAGACTCATTTGTAGCAGAGAACATCGCCTTGGTCAAAATGGAATAGAAGACTTCAAGAAACATCCATTTTTTAGTGGAATTGATTGGGACAATATTCGAAACTGTGAAGCACCCTATATTCCAGAAGTTAGTAGCCCAACAGATACATCAAATTTTGATGTGGATGATGATTGTTTAAAAAATTCTGTAAGTATAATGCAGTGAAGAAGTTCTGTTCCTCTGTTTCTTTCTTCCTTTTCTTTTTTAAAGATCGTTATTTATTTTTAAAAACAGAGATAGGGAGACAGAGAGAGATGTTCCATTGCTGGTTAATTCCCTAGATGGCTGCAACGGATAGCCCTGGAATAGGCAGGAGCCAGGAACTTCATCTGGGTCTCCGACATGGGTGATAGGGGCCCAAATACTTGGGCCATCTTCCACTGCTTTTTCCAGGCCATAAACTGGGAGCTGGATTGGAAGTGGAGCAGCCGGGATGCAAACTGGCACCCCTGTTGGCTGCCAGCATCACAAGCACTTGCCTTACTCACTACGCCACAATTGCTGGCCCCTCCTCAACTTTTTAAAATGTGTTTGCAAAGAATTTTTTTTTTGTATGTGGTAAGTATTTTTCTAAAACTACTTTACCTTTGACAGTCAAACAACTATCATGGTGCTTATTTTCATAATTAAAAGAATTAAAAGTTTACTGAGGTGAATATATCCATTTGTGACTGAGAACAACATTAAAATTAAAAATTTAGTTCTTAGATAAGTTATGCCATTAGGTTTCCTAAGAAGTGTACAGATAGAATCCTTTATAAAGTGGATTTCATGATTGTAAAGTGAAGAGGTTCACAGATCTTTCCCTAAAAGCCAGCCATAAAACTAGACAACTATTTCAGGTCTTGATATATCAGCTGAAGGGAAATAAGTTGAGAAGCACTTATTCATGAACCATGGTTGAAACTTTGGTTAACATCACACATACCATACCTCACCCCTGCCTGTTTGGGATAGTGGTATTGAGAGCATAGAAGAACCGAGATGCAAGAAGGGGCCAATCCATTTGGAGTAGCCTGTACTTGAAGTAGCTGAAAAATCAACCTTTCTTAGTTTGTAGACCATATTATAACAGGTCAGCAAAAATTGTTGACTGCTGCTGTCACCTATTAGAGTATATTAAGTTAAAATTTAGGAAAATAAGAACATAACATTTTTATGTTTTTTTTTCCTTTTTAACTTTCATAATTTGAGTTTTCTTTTTATATAGTTATTTTATTTCTTGCTAAATTAATTTTAATTCTACACTATATTTATTTTTACTTCTACGTCACTTTTTACAAGTTCACAAGAAAGAATTTCACTTCCTTTACCATTTTTTAATACTAGAATTATATTTGCTGCTAGAAATTATGAATCAATTAAGCATACGATACAGTTGATTCTAATTTTGGTTAGTAGTTCTATAAAGTTGCTGTGAATACTATATTAGCTAGTATTGACCTATTGCTCTGGAGAATGTCATGTTTCTGTGAGCCTCTGTTCAGAGCATTTTCATCAGGTGATCAATCCATACACTTTTATGAATATTTCTGTTTGAAAACATCTTATATAATGTATGTTGTTCATTCATTAACATGACTTTACCACCATAGCCCTATAGTATGTGCCTGAACAAAACTTACCTAACACACGTTATTCTCTGCATTTGGGCACATCAGTCTCCTTGCACTTAGAAACACTAGATAGCACTTCAGCACTATGCTTGGACACCATTTTAAACAGTGAAATCACCCACAAAAGACATAAAAATATGAAAAATTCACTATGAAACATTTTGCAAAAGACAATTATTTATAGAATGATAGCTTAAGAGAAAACGGAGTGTCTCCTGTTCAGCTTCTGCTGGGAACATCAACATAAGGTGACTAGGATTTTTTCTCTTCTGTACCTGTCTCTGAATAATTATCTGAAAATGATCACAAGAACATCACAACCATTGAACTTACAAATCAATTTTAGCCTCTAGATGAATTCACAAATAGTAATACATGAATTGTGATGGTTACTCTATCAGACTTTCAATCTTCATTTTCGTTTTGTTAGAATTTTACAGTAACAATATTCTTTTAATTCATTATTAAATATCTGTACCAGATATCATTATTTCTAAATTAAACAGTCATATATTTCTTATTGATAGTTTAATGTTTGTAGCCCAGCTTTCAGGTGGAAGCTGTATATTTCTTACCAGATATTTTTCCTTTCTCTAGGAAACAATGCCTCCACCAACACATACTGCATTTTCTGGCCACCACCTACCGTTTGTTGGTTTTACATATACTAGTAGCTGGTAAGTTTGAAAAGTTAATATAATTTGGACAATTTAAAGCAGTCTAAAGTGAATTGAAATGTTAAAATGTAATGCGTGAGAGAGCCTTGTAAAACTATAATGAACCCTTGGCCATTAAAAAATGTTATTACAAAATGACTGGAACACATAAGATCTTAAATCATTTTGGAGGAGAAAGAATAGGATAAATGGAGAACTCGGAATGTAACCCTTAGCATAGGGCAGTAATTAGAAGAGTCCTAATGCTATTGAATAAATACTCTGTTAGTGTCAAGCACCAGAACTTTCAACTCATTAGTCCTACCATTGTTTCACTGTCAGTCACTACACATGTATCTTCCATTTCCTCCTTACCCAGTTGAAATTCCATTATAATGATTATAATCACTCCTTGTGTGCTACTTCAATTCCCTTGGCTGTCTCTTATTCTAATTGTTTTTGCTAAGTCAACATGCATTGTTAAAACTTAATTTTCTGCCAGTTCCTGTGCAGTTCAGAGTGACTAGAGAAAATATTTTAGAACTATTCTTTGTAGTCTTCACATTCATGATTATTGAACTCAGGAATCTCTTATTGCTGCCTGGAAAATATACATTAATGTATTTACTCTTCCTTTTGACCATGGTAGCTATTTCGTACATTTTACTTGCCTCAGAAGTATCTGTCATCTGCCCTGTCCGCTCCCAATTTTGGGTCCTCTTTGAGAGGACTGAAGCAAGCAGCAGATAAGCTTCCATGAGCTTTCATTACATTTCCCATGTATACATCTGTATTCTAGCATGTTGTCATCTTTTCATGAATAACCGTACAGGCTTCTAGCTAAGGCCAGACCCTTTCATCTCCTACTGCCTAGTCAAGTGCATTGCTTGCTTTTATATCATGAGCTTTTCCCCTTTCTGTGTCATCTGCATTGTCAAATCCTTTCAGTTTACAAACATGCAGTTCATTATCTCATGTTAAAGCAAAATATATCATCTCTCTAGATCTTTTCCTTCATCTGTTACCAATCATTCTCTGGTGTACATTAGAGCAAAGTTACTTGAAACTGTTGACTCTGTTTTGTCCATTTAAAAAAAATGCTATTCTTTCTTTCTTCCATTCCTTTCAGGTATGTGTGAATTCATGCAAACTACTTTTATTGATGTAACCTTTGATCTCCATATTGCTAAATCTAATGCTTACTTCTCAGTCCTAGTCTTAGTTATTTGCTTATTTTAGTCTTACTTGCCTCATCTGTACAACATTAAAAAAGCTTTCATTTCTTAGCTTCTAGGGCACTTTCCTGGTTTTCCTTTTTGTTTCTGGGCACTCCTTCTCAGTCTCCATACCAGATTTCTCCTTATCTCTCTGATTTCTGAATATCAGAGTGCTCTATGACTCAGTCTTTTGATTTCTCTTTCCCATCTGTACTCTGATGTTCTCCTAGGTATTTGCAGATAAGCAACAATGAACTGATCAGCTCCTGTCCTGACTTTAGATGTACAATGTAATACTTTATCCTTTTTAGTATTTGTTGTTGTTGTTGTTGTTCTAGTACTGTTGGTTGAACTCAGTAATTAACACATAATTATTCTTAGGTGTTTAAATTTTAACTGAAAAGTGATCCCTGTTAAATCTAAGAGTGGAAAAAGAGAGGGAGGAGATGAACAATTTGGAACATGCTCAATCGGACTGGCCGCAAATGGTGGAGTTAGAAATGTGCCAGGGGATTCCAACACAATCCCATCAAGATGGCATGTACCAATGCCATCGCACTAGTCCAAGTGATCAATTTCAGCTCACAATTGATAGCTCTGATAGGTCTAAGAGTCAAAGAGATCACACAAACAAGACAAGTATCTGCTAATACTAACTGATAGAATCAAAAAGGGAGAGAAAGATCCAACATGGGAAGTGGGATACACAGCAGACTCATAGAATGGCAGATGTCCTAAACAACACTCTGGCCTCAGAATCAGCCCTCAAGGTATTCGGATCTGGCGGAAGAGCCCATGAGAGTATAGCAGGCATGGAAAGCCAAGATATCATGGGAAAAAAAAAAAAAAAGACCTAAATGAATGATCTCTGTGAGTGAGATCCCAGTGGAAAGAACGGGGCCATCAAAGAAGGAGGTACCCTTCTCCGAAGGGAGGAGAGAACTTCCACTTTGACTATGACCCTATCGGAATAAGATCAAAGTCAGCGAACTCTAAAGGCTTCCATAGCCCTGGCAACTCATGACTAGAGCCTAGGGAGATTACTGACGCCATGAACAGGAGTGTCAAATTGTTAAGTCAGCAACAGGAGTCACTGTGTACTTACACCCCATGTGGGATCTGTCCCTAATGTGTCATCTAAAGCGAAGTGATGCTATAACTAGTACTGAAACAGTATTTTTATACTTTGCGTTTCTGTGTGGGCACAAACTGATGAGGTCTTTACTAATTATATACTGAATTGATCTTCTGTATATAAAGAGAATTGGAAATGAAAAAAAACAACCTGGTGTTAAAATGGAAATGGCATAGAAAATTAATTAATTTGAAAAAAAATTATGTAGGATCTCTGTCTTTAATGTGCTGTACATTGTTATTTAATGCTATAATTAGTAATCCAATGGTAGTTTTTTCACTTTATGTTGCTATATGGGCAAAATGTTGAAATCTTTACCTAATATATACTAAACTGATCTTCTGTATACAAAGAGAATTGAAAATGAATCTTTACATGAATGGAAGGGGAAAGGGAGCGGGAAAGGGGAGGGTTGCGGGTGGAGGGAAGTTATGGGAGGGGGGAAGCCATTGTAACCCATAAGCTATACTTTGGAAATTTATATTCATTAAATAAAAGTTTAATAAAAAAAATGCTTCTAAAAGTAGTTTATGGAGATTTTGCCCAAAAAAGTGTTTACAGTCATCCTAGACGGCTAACTGTAACTAGATATTCAAAACACTTTTTTTAAATAAGCAGTTTTAAAAAGCTCATCTTTTTACTTCAAACTTTTTATTACAGTGTGAACCCACTGGGTTTTTTGTTTTTTGTTTTCTTCAGTGTTCTTTCTGATCGGAGCTGCTTAAGAGTATCAGCTGGTTCCACCTCACTGGATCTTGATGCTAATGTTCAAAGAACTCTAGATAACAACTTAGCCACTGAAGCTTATGAAAGAAGAATTAAGCGCCTTGAACAAGAAAAACTTGAACTTAGTAGAAAACTTCAAGGTAAATATACTTAAAAAGGATATTTTACCATTTTGGATTGGACTCACAGTGTTGTGAACTGTTCATTACAAGCGGTTCTTTTATTCCAGAGAAATTATTTTATTAAGTAGTTAAAAAAAAAAAAAGCTAATTGTAGAAATTTGTGCAGAACACAGTGAAATCATACAGTCAACAGTAAACAGTAACAAAATAGCATTTGCTTCCCCTGGGCCTCTATGTATGTATCTAAATGTGTGGGAATAAATACTCTAGAGAGAGGATTGGAACTACAAAGAAGAAAGTTACTGTTGTCACTCCAGTACGTAACACTTGAATTACTTTTTATTTCATATTTGCTCAGTCCTTAATAATTTTAGTTCCTGTCAAAAATGTCTGCTTAACAATTTTTTACAGGCATAGTATTGGTGATTTTAAAATGCATGTAGGTAATGGTTTAAGATTCTTAGTTTCTTGTTTATTTACCTTCAGTGATCCTATTCTCCATATTACCTCATCTTGTAAGATTGTTTTGAGATCAAAATATCTAAAACCTTCATTGATCTTAGTTTCAAGCAAAGTCTCTATAACCTACTGCTGATGATTTCTAGTGAACTCTCTGGTGCTTTTAACCCATCAACAGCATTTGACCCAGCTGACCATTTCTTCCCTCTGATAACTCTCTTTTGTTTTTGTTTGGGTTACTTTCCTTTCCTGGTTTCCCTTTTTTTTTTTTCATAAGCTAGTCCTTCTCAGTCATCATTGCTAATATCTCCGTAAGTATTTTACTTGTGAATGGTAGAGTACTCTAGAATATTCCATACTTAACAGTTGCTCAGAGTTAAAACCTCACAGCCATCCTTAAACTTGTACATTTTCTCATATCCCCATGTCTGATCAATCAACAAAATAAGGTCAACTCTACCACTGCAATTGATCCAGAAATTGATTATCACTCACAGTGGGCTTCTAACTCCATTTCATACCACCATCAACTCTTACCTATAATTGCAATAACTTAACTCGTTTCCCTGTTTTTTCTTTTCTCCCACTAACTCCTTCTTCTATATATTTTTTTCACCCAATATAAGAGGGAGATAATCTTGTTAAAGCACAAGTTAGATAACTTTACTTACTTATCTCCACACCCAGTAACTTCCTATGTTATTCACACTAATAACCAAAAATTTCAGGCCGGCGCCGCGGCTCACTAGGCTAATCCTCCACCTTGCAGCGCCGGCACACCGGGTTCTAGTCCCGGTCGGGGCACCGATCCTGTCCTGGTTGCCCCTCTTCCAGGCCAGCTCTCTGCTGTGGCCTGGGAGTACAGTGGAGGATGGCCCAAGTCCTTGGGCCCTGCACCCCATGGGAGACCAGGATAAGCACCTGGCTCCTGCCATCGGATCAGCGCGGTGCGCCGGCCGCAGCGCACCAACCGCGGCGGCCATTGGAGGGTGAACCAACGGCAAAAGGAAGACCTTTCTCTCTGTCTCTCTCTCACTGTCCACTCTGCCCGTCAAAAATTAAAAAAAAAAAAAAAAAATTCAATGCAGCAGCTGGGATTCGAACCGGTGCCCATATGAGATGCCAGCACTGTAGGCAGCAGCTTGACCTGCTATGCCACAGTGCAGGGAGACTTGGATAAGGTTCCTGGCTCCTGGCTTCAGCCTGGCTAAGCCCAGTCATTGTGGCCATTTGGGGAGTGAACCACTGGGTGGAGGATCTCTCTGTCTCTGTCTCTCTGTAGCTCTGCCTTTCAAATAAATAAAATACTTTTAAAAAAAGAAAGAAAAAACTTTTTGAGGAGACACACAATAAATAAAATACAAAATTAGGGTCATCAATATAGATAAAGAAGGTAGGGTATATATTAGATTTTTGACAAGAAAAAGAAAATATATGAAACAGACAATTTAGAGAATAGACTTCAGAAGTATCTTAGGATTATCAAACATTACCAGACTATTTAAGGTTAATGATCATGAACTTAAAAGATTTTTTTTTTTTTTCATTTGAAAAGCAGAGTGACAGCAGAGGGAGCAATAGGGAGTAAAGGGTGGAGCTGAACGAGAGAGGGAGAGAGATCTGATTCCTCCCCAATGGCTGCAAAGGCTGAGGCTAATCCAAGCTAAAGCCAGGAGCCCAGAACTCTTATCTTGGTCTCTCCTGGGTGGCAGAAGCCCAAGCATTTGGGCCATCCTCCACTCCCCAGGTGTATTGGCAGGGAGCTGGATCAAAAACAGAGCAGCTCGAACTCAAAATGTTGCTCCAGTATGGAATGCCAACATCTCAAGCTGTGACTTAATCCACTGTGCCACAACACTGGCCCTAATCATGAAATTTAAATGTGGGGTGTGTATATGACACAATGGTTAAACTACCATGTGAATCAACTGTTTTCCCTATCAGAGTGCCTAATTTGAGCTGTGGCTACTCTGCTTCCTATCCAGCATCCTGGTCATGCACACCTACAAGAGCATCAACTCATGGCTTAAGTACTTGGGTCCCTGGCATGCACATGGGAGACTCGAGAGTTCCAGGCTCCTATCTCTGGTCTTGTCCTAGCTCTTGCTATTGTGGATATTTGGGGAGGGAACCAGCAGATGGAAGTTATCTCTATCTCTTGTTCTCTTTGTCTCTCTTCCTTTCAAATAAAATAGGTATTTTCTTCAGCCGCTTTCATCTTCTACATTACTATTACAATGGATAGCCAAAATTGTGCCTTTCTTGGCTAAGTTCAATGAAAGAGAATAGGACAAGATATTGAAGGTTTACACAAAGCAGTGATTGTCCAAAGAATATAACTTGAGTAAGTAAGGCAGAAAGACAGAAAACTAGAAAGTGTTAGGAACAATGGATTGGCATTCCGGGTGGTATGAAGAGTTGTTGAGAAGTCTTATCTGTAATAAAATGCTGTAAGTTTCCTCCGCCTTGCGGCGCCGGCACACCGGGTTCTAGTCCCGGTCGGGGCACCGATCCTGTCCCGGTTGCCCCTCTTCCAGGCCAGCTCTCTGCTGTGGCCAGGGAGTGCAGTGGAGGATGGCCCAAGTGTTTGGGCTCTGCACCCCATGGGAGACCAGGAGAAGCACCTGGCTCCTGCCATCGGAACAGCGCGGTGCGCCGGCTGCAGCGCGCTACCGCGGCGGCCATTGGAGGGTGAACCAACGGCAAAGGAAGACCTTTCTCTCTCTCTCTCTCTCTCTCTCTCTCTCACTGTCCACTCTGCCTGTCAAAAAAAAATAAAATAAAATAAAATAAAATGCTGTAAGTTTAGAGGTATGATTTTGTAGATTATAGTTACTGATTATTACAAAACATACATTAGGATTTCACAATTGGTTAACAATAAACATTTGGTGCAGGAGAATTCTTTGATGTGAGAGATAGTTTTACATTCTGTTAAATATTGATCGTTCCTGGTCCCTGACACCAAATGCTTGTAGCAATCTCCTAGCACTGTAAATAACACCCCTTCTCTCATCCCTTCTCCGTAAGGTGGTGGTACCACCTGCAGTTGAGAACCACTAGTCTAGGGCCAGTTAATTTAGTGGTTAGATTGTTTGGGGCTGCATGTATGCAAATCCCCTTTTTTTTTTTTTTTTAAGATGTATTTATTTATTTGAAAGCTTGAGTTAGAGCGCTCTTTCATCCGTTGGCTCACTCCCCTGAAGAAATCCACTAGGGGGCTTCTAAGATAGCTTTTAATTTCTTCTTAAATGAGAGCCCTTAATGAAAGAAAATCAGTCTTCCTATTTTGGTCTCTGGATGTGTGTAGAGAAGAAGTTTGGAACTTTGGTAATACTGTGGAATCATATAAAGAAAGCCTAAGAAAATAACAGAAATTATCTCAATATTTGGACTGAAACCATCTACCTCTAACTCCTTATGTAGGAAATTATATTGTTTAAGAATATCAGTTCTAACAGGGTCTGGTTATATTGGAAACTAATTCCTAACCAATGCTGACAATATAGAATGGAACTGCCAGGATTAATTTACAGTCAATTGCAGTTTTGACCTGGTTCACCTTGCCTATGCATGCTGTTATTTGATACTAGGATGTTGTTCACACTCAAGTAGAAAAGAGTAGCTGATAAAAACCAGCTGGTATTTGAAATAGAGATGTATGTGTCTGAGAAGCCAGAGTTAGATGCTGTGTTGATTTTGATTAAAAGTCACAAAAATTAATAAAAGGACTAGTACTGGAAAGAATGGCAGAGAACAATAGGCAAAATGCTCTTCAAGTAGAGAATAAGGAAGACGAATGAATAACTATAATCAACCAGAAGTGAATGTTTCAGCAGACCTAGGGATGTTAGCTAGATTTTAAGGAGCAAGGTTGCCTGTTTCACTGTATGCCATGCAGAAGGTGAGGTATCAGCAGAGATACCTTCTGTTAGTCTCTTGGGTATTTTTATATCTCCCCATTTTTCCAGTCCCAATTTAGATTGCTTTAAAAAATAAAAATAAAATTTTCCAAATAATAAATATGAAAGGGATAAATTTTTGGCATGTTTTGAATCGAAAGAAGAAATGTATAAGATACTGGATGTAGATAATCATGATCTGGTAAACAATGTAGTATATCTTATATCTTTAAGTTAACTAGTATTTACTAACCACCACACATATGAAGATCATCACATATATACACAGGAATACTTCAAAAAGTTAAGGAATTAATGGTAATGGAATTAAAAGGTAAGTTTACTTTGGTGCAAAGAATTTTTGAAATGCATACCTGTGTATACACACACACATATACAATACTGATTTTCATTTTCAAAAAGAATTGCAGTAAGGAAAACGTTAACAATTTTTGCCCCCTCCATAAGTGGCAGAAAATTATTTTAAGACAAAGGTTAGTAATTTTATTTATGACATAAAATGGTTTTAGTTTTCCTTTTTCCCATATCTTTTCATGATATCTGGGAATAAGCCTCAGTAGAGTTTCTTTAATAAATGTTTCTTTAAAAGTACCCTTTTATCTTCTGATTAGGACTCCTGAATAAATTAATAGTCTCTATTGTAACTAAGTATTTCAGTTAAATTTGTGAACCAGAGTCATTTGCAAATGTGCTTCAAATTTCGTACTTAATATTTGGAATGCTAGCTTTCTATATATTACATATTAATATGTTTAAGTCTATTCACCTGATTCCTAATAGAGTATTCAATGTACAAATGTGTTATTATCTCATTGTGATGCTTCCTACTAGGACTAAAAGGAGTTGAATAGTTGATTGGCCTGCAGAGTATACCAAACGTTTTTTAAACTAAAAATCTTACATAGTAGCATGGAGTTTTGTCATATATATCTATTATAAATTCAGTTCGCACAATGGAATTTTTGTGACTTAATTTTAATGTTCCTTCAATCCTTTTGATGATGCATAGATTTTTCTGGTATATGGAAATGTATAAAGATTTTTCTATAACAAAATATATTACATTAGTTTGAAGTTTTAGTAAATGATATTTTTCATTCTGTCTTTTATTCTTTATTTTAAAGAGTCAACACAGACTGTCCAGGCGCTGCAGTATTCAACTGTTGATGGTCCATTAACAGCAAGCAAAGATTTAGAAATAAAAAATTTAAAGGAAGAAATTGAAAAACTAAGGAAACAAGTAACAGGTAAATTTCTGTGACTCACTGTTAATTCAATTTAGTAGATTTTTAAAGAATAGTTTATTCACAAAGCATCCATTGATTACCTATTTGTGTTATGTGATGTGAGGTATATGCTAATAAGGGAAATGTAAAGAATATTGTGAGTTCTGCTTTCAAGAAGCTCATGTTTTGGTCTGGGAAGCAGATGAACAGAGATAGGCATTGAAATGTATTTGAAAAGGCTGTGAGGAGAAATACACCAAGATATATGGGAAGTACAGGAGAGGAACACTTAACCCAGACTAAAAATGAGCAAGTGTGACTTTTTTAGAAATGTGACGTTTAGTTTGGGATATTGAATTGGAATTTATCTGGCAAGCCATATATATGAATGGGGAAAAGATGTTCAGATTGAAGAACATAACACACACACATCAAGATTTGACAACATTTATTTCCTTTTTTTTTTTAAATTAAGATTCGTTTACCTATTTATTTGAAAGGCGGAGAGAGATAGCAATCTTCCATCTGCTGATTCACTCCCCAAGTTGCTGCAATGACTGAGGCTGGGCCAGGCTGAAGCCAGGAGCTAGGAGCCTTTTCTGGGTCTCCCTCCTGGCTGTAGGGGCTCAAGTACTTGGGTCATATTCCACTGCTTTCCCAGGCCATGACAGGAGCTGGATCATAAGTGGAGCAGTCGGGACTCCAACCAGTGCCGATGTGGGATGCCGGCACTACAGGAGGTGGCTTTACTCGTTACGCTGTAGCGTTGGCCCCTGAAACTTTATTTCTAAAAAATTAGGATAGGAAGATGATAAGCTAAGTCATTTATTTTGCTTTGATACCAACAACATGATAAGAGTGGAACTGTTAGGGTTGTATGACACTAAAAATGCAGTGGAACACAAGATGAGCTAGGATGGTCATTGATTTATCTTCAGAAGAAATAATATAGATTTGGAAAATTGATTAATAAGCTTGTTGCAAATCTAATTTTTTTATAATACAATGTGATTGAATCTTAGTATCTTTTAAAATCTTGTTTTAAAATTAAAAACTGCAGCAGAAATGTGGTTTGCACAATAATTGTGTCTTTGTTGCCTCCATGTCATAGCTAACTTATTTTTTGAGTTTTGAACAAATTTATTATTGAATAACAAATTACGTATTAAATTTCTAATGGAAAATGTGATTTGTGTTTTGGGTTTCCTGCATTGTTAACATTTCATATTTTCAACTAGGCATGAAAAATGAGATATGACCATTCTGTGTGTTTTTTTTTTTTTTTTTTGAAAGGGGAAAGACAGGTAATTTTACTAGCTTGATTTTGCCTGTCAACATCATCTCATTTCTGCTCTTAATTTTTTTTTAATTTCTTCAAAAATTTAATACATTTGTATTACTTGTACATTTTTGTGAGGTACCCAACGATAATTGAGTACATGCATACAGCATAAACTGATCAAACAATTAGCATTTCTTACTTTTCTTTTTTTGAATATAGTTACTCTTCTCACCATACCCGCCTTCCCACCCATACTCCCACCCCTCCTTTCCCTCCTCCCCCCATCCCCTTGCTAGTCCCATTCCATTAAGATTCATTTTCAATTAATTTTGTACACAGAAGACCAACTCTACACTAAGTAAAGATTTGAACAATTTGAAATAATATATACACACACAGACACACACAACTGTTTGAGAACTAGTTTTACAGTTAACTCTCACAATACAACTCATTGAGGGCAGAGGTCCTGCATGGGGAGTTAGTGCACAGTGACCCCTGTTGTTACTTTAACAATTAACACTGTTATGTATGATGTCAGTTACCACTCAAGGCTTTTGACATGAACTTAACTAACTTTCTAAATTCTGAAATATTTTGCTCTCATTTACAGTGTGAGTACTGCTCTGACAGTAACCAAAGGAAACCTGTGTTGCTGTCTAACTCATTATATGTAGAATAATAACTTCATTTTTTAAGTTTCAAATAGCATTGTAATTTCAGTTATGCTGCTCATAAATTCATTGTTAATAAATAAATTACTTTTGTATGTTTATTGTCTGCTCTGCAGCATTGTAGAATTTACTTGCTCTGGAGGATTTGGGTTTTTGCTGTTTTAAAATATATATTTGCTAGTATGCTACTCTCTTTTTTTATTCTATTTTTTGCAGTTATGTATTTATTTGAGTGGCACAGAGACACAGAGAAAAACAGAGAGAGTTCTCCCCTCTGCTGGTTCACTTCCCACATGCCCACAGTAGCCTCGAGCTGGGCCAGGCCAGCTCTGGGAGCTAGGAACCTAATATAAGTCTTCCTCTCTCAGGGGTGGCAGGAATCCAATTACTTGAGCCATTACCTGCTGTCTCCCAGGGTATGCATTAGCAGGAAGTTGGAATCAGGAGCCAGGACTTGAACCCCAGACCTCTAGCAGGGGATGTGGTTGTCCTAACCTAGTGTCTTAACCACTGTGCCAAACACCAGCCCCTGAAGTTTGCTTTTTGTTTTTTGTTATATATGTTATATATATATATATATATATATATATATACACACACACACACATAATATATATATAAACACTTAGAATTTTATTTGCTGACAATGATATCATCTGCAAATAAGAAGTTTTATTTTTTGCCATTCTGGTGAAAATGCTTTTATTTCCTTTTTTTGCCTTAGTATACTGGATAGAACTCGATGCACTTCATTGAAGAGAGTGTTAAAAAGAGCATCCTGGCCAGCACTGCGGCTCAATAGGCTAATCCTCTACCTACGGCGCTGGCACACCAGGTTCTAGTCCCGGTCAGGGTGCCAGATTCTGTCCCAGTTGCCCCTCTTCCAGTCCAGCTCTCTGCTGTGGCCCGAGAGTGCAGTGGAGGATGGCCCAAGTCCTTGGGCCCTGCACCCGAATGGGAGACCAGGAGAAGCACCTGGCTCCTGGCTTCGGATCAGCGCAGTGCGCTGGCCGCAACATGGCGGCCATTGGAGGGTGAACCAACAGTAAAGAAAGACCTTTCTCTCTGTCTCTCTGTCTCTCACTGTCCACTCTCTGCCTGTCAAAAAAAAAAAAAAAAAAAAAAAAAGAGCATCCTAACTTTTCTATCTTAGGGGAAAAGCAGTATGTATAATATATGTATAATATCAGCTATTGATTAAGCAGAGATGCTCTTTATCAAGATAAGTTTCCCTGTATTCCTATATGTCTGAAGGTTTTTAGCATGCATGAGTGTTGAATTTTGTCAAAGGCTTTTTCTGCATCAGTTGAAACAAATGTGATCCCCCCCCCATTTTTAAAGATTTATTTATTTATTTGAAAGTTACAGAGAGAGAGGGAGAGAGATGGATCCTCCATCCATTGGTTCATTCCCCAGATGGCCATAATGGCCATGGCTTAGCCAGGCTGAAACCAGGAGCCAGGAGCTTCATCTGGGTCTCACATGTGGGTGACAGGGGCCCAAGCACTTGGGCCATCCCCTGCTGCTTTTCCCAGGCCGTGGGCAGGGAGCTGGATCGTAAGTGGAGCAGCAGATACTCAAACTGATGCCGAAAAGGAATGCCAGTGTCTCAGGTGGCTGCTTTACCTACTATACCGGCCCTGATTTATTTTTTTTAATTCAGCTGTTAATATGATAGATTACATATTGGTTGATTTTCGAATATTGAAACAACCATGCATCCCTGGAATAAACGTCAGTTATTCATGGTGTATAACTATTTTTATATATTGCTGAATTCCATTACTTTTCATTTGTTTATGGTGTTTGCATTTATATGAGAAATATTTGTGGGATTTCTTTTACATTTGATACTTTCTTTGTCCTTATTTTGTTTAAATCAGGGAACTGTTATCTTAAGAGGGAACTCTTCCCTCCTATTCTTTCCACAAGAAATTGTGCAGAATAGGTGTTCATCCATTCTTCTTTAACATTTTATAGGACTCTGCAATGAAGCTATGTGGACTTGGAGATTTCTTTTGTGATAGTTTTCAAATTATGAATTCAGTTTCCTTAATAGGAAGAGTTAAAATATTTCATTGTGGGCGAGTTGTGGTAGTTTATGATTTTTGAAGAATTAGTATGACTGATCTTAGTTTGATAAACTTGTATGTAGAGTTCCTCACAGTGTTCCCTTATTATTCATAATTCAGTGTTAACAGTTTGGTACCTGTAGGATTTGTAGGGATGTTTAATTCCTGATATTAATGTGTTCTACCTCTATGTCTGTCTCTGTGTTTTCTCTCCACTTTGTTGATTTTTTCCGAGAAACGACATTTTTCCTTAATTGATATTTTTCTCTATTTTTCCATTTTCAGTTACATTGAGTTCTGTTCTTTACAAGTATTTTTCCTTTTTACCTGCTTTGGGTTTATTTTGTACTTTCCTAGGCTGTTTATGTGGAAGCTAGATTCTTTATTTTTGACTTTTCCTCTTTACAAGGTATTCATTTTGTGCTGTAAAATTCTCTCAGTACTATTTTAGCAACATCCTACAAATTTCAATGGTTTGTGTTTTTATTTTTGTTCAGCTGATTTTTTTTTAAACTTTCATTTAAGATTTATGCCTTGACTCACAGATTATTTAGAAGTATGTTGTTTAGTTTCCAAATGTTAGAAGAGTTGTTTTTTAGATTTATTTATTTATTTGAAAGGCAGAGTTATAAAGAGGCAGAGGAAGCAAGGGAGAGGGGGAGGGAGGTCTTCCATCTACTGGTTCACTACCCAGATGCCTGCAACAGCCAGAGCTGGCCAATATGAAGCCAGGAACCAGGAGCTTCTGGGTCTCCCAGGAAGGATCAAAAGCCCAAGGACTTGGGTCATTTTCTACTGTTTTCCCAGGTGCACTAGCAGAGAGCTGATTGGGAAGTAGAGCAGCCAGGTCTCGAACTGGTGCCCATATGGGATGCTGGCACTGCAGACAATGGCACAGCCCCAGCCCCCAAGGAATTTAATATTTTATTTTTCTTATCTATTTCTAGTTTGATTCTGTTGTGATTGGAGAATACCCTCTGTATGATTTCAGATCTTTTCAATTTCTTGAGGTTTTTTGATGTCCAGAATATGGTCTGTTTTGGTATATGTTCCATGGTACTTGATAAGAATATGTATTCTGTTATTCTGGGGTGGGCTGTTTTATAAGCATTGATAAAATCCTGTTGTGGAGGTTTTTTATACTCTTGTTGTTTTTCTAATTTTATTCATTTTTGAGAGAAGTGTATTAGAGTTTCTAGTTATAATTGGATTTTTCTTTTCTAAGTTCTGTTAACTTTTTCTTTTCAAAATTTTCAGCTCTGTTATATACACTCTTGGGATTACTATATCTATTTGGTGGATTGAACTTTTTAGCATTGTATCATTGGTTTTCTGTTTATAGTAATTTTCTTTTTGTGAAGTCTATCTGATATTAATATAGGCACTCCTGTTTTCTTTTGATTAGTGTTTGCTTATTATATATTGTCTGTTCTTTCAACATCCGTAAGTGATTCTCTTTAGTTTCTGCTAAGAATATTTAGTTGTGTCCTGTCTTCTGTTTTAAAATTTTCTGCATTTTATTAAACTTCATGTTTTAGCGTCTTTTACCATAGTTGTATATTGAAATTTTTTTAACTTGTTTTAAATTGTGATTATAGTTCATACATTTTAGTGTTCAGCTTTTTGAAGATTTTAAAATAAAATTAGACATATTCAGTAATCATTATGTTCCATTTGCATGTGAAGAAAGCTTTCAAAGAGTTGAATATTCTCCCTTTTAGTCTCCATATTTAATTTTATTGCTATTAATTTTATTGATGTGGCTGGCACCGTGGCTTAACAGGCTAATCCTCCGCCTTGCGGCGCCGGCACACCGGGTCCTAGTCCCGGTTGGGGTGCCGGATTCTATCCTGGTTGCCCCTCTTCCAGGCCAGCTCTCTGCTATGGCCCGGGAAGGCAGTGGAGGATGGCCCAAGTGCTTGGGCCCTGCACCCACATGGGAGACCAGGAGAAGCACCTGGCTCCTGGCTTCGGATCAGCATGATGCGCCAGCCGCAGCGGCCATTGGAGGGTGAACCAACGGCAAAAAGGAAGACCTTTCTCTCTGTCTCTCTCACTATCCACTCTGCCTGTCAAAAAAATAAATAAATAAATAAAATTTTAAAAAAATGTACTGTTCAAGAAAAATTTGTTAACTATATGTACAATTCCATAATGTCTGCTTAAGTCACAATTGGATTTGAAAATTAGCTTTGATTTTGTTAAATTGGAAATTTATCAATGTGTGTGGTATGATTGAATGTATTAAAGCATAAAATAATTGAATTATGTAAATAGAATTTTTGAGGTTAAATTTACATAATATGCAATACACTATTTTTTTAAAGACTTATTTTTTTATATTTTTTTTGACAGGCAGAGTTAGACAGTGAGAGAGACACACACAGAGAGAAAGGTCTTCCTTTTTCCGTTGGTTCACCCCCAAAGTGGCCGCTACGGCCATTGCGTTGCAGCCAGTGTGCTGTGCCGATCCAAAGCCAGGAGCCAGGTGCCTCCTCCTGGTCTCTCATGTGGGTGCAGGGCCCAAGGACCTGGGCCATCCTTCACTGCCCTCCCAGGCCACAGCAGAAAGCTGGATTGGAAGAGGAGCAACCGGGACAGAATCCGGCACCTCAACCAGGACTAGAACCTGGGATGCTGGCGCCGCAGGTGAAGGATTAGCCTAGTGAGCCGCAGTGCTGGCCTAAAGATTTATTTTATTTATTTGAAAGAGTTATGGAGAGAGGTGGAGACAAAGAGAGAGATCTTCCATCCACTGGTTCAGTCCACAAATGGCTGCAATGGCCTGAGGTGAGCAGGAACCTGGAGTTTCTTGCACGTCTCCCATGTGGATGCAGGGGCCCATGGATGTGGCCATCCTTCGCTGCTTTCCCAGCTACATTAGTAGGAAACTGAAGCAGCCGGGACTCAAACTGGTGCCCATGTGGGATGCAGGCACTGTAGGCTGGGGCTTTAACCTGCTGCATCACAGCGCTGGTTCCACAATTCACTATTTTGAAATGTGCAGTTCAGTGGCAATTCACTGCATTTACAATGTTGGGCTACCATTACTTCTATGTAGTTAAAAAATAAAACCACGTATCCATTAGGCAGTCACTTCTCATTTCCTGTTCCCCTCAGCCCCTGACGACTACAAATCTACTTTATTTTACTGTGGCATTACCTATTGTGTATATTTCATATAAATGGACTTGTGTGATCTATTTTCTTTTGTATCTTCTTTCACTTATGTTTTTGAGGTTTATCCACATTATAGTATTTGAGTACTTCATTTGTTTTTATTTCAGTCATCCTGGTGTATGTGAAGTGGTATGCCATTGTAGGTTTAAAAAATTTTATTTTGAGAGGCAGAGATGGATAGGTAGTTAAGTAGATAGAGACAGACTTTCAGGGGTTGCTTTCATACATTGAGTTATTCCTCACATTTTTCAGGCTGGGCTGGAACCAAGAGCCAGGCATATAGTGTGATCTCCACATAATGTGAGGAACACAATTACTTGAGACATTTATTACCAGTGCCTCCAAGTGTCTACATTGATAGGGAGCTGGAGTCAAGAGTAGGGCTGAGAATCAGATGCCCCAGGAACTCTGATATGGGACATGAGTGTCTTCACTACTAGACTAAACACCCACTCTTTCTCATTGTGGTTTTGATTTGCATTTCCTTGATGACTCATGATATACTTGTTGGCCATTTATATTGGATAATGCTTATAAATACACTTCGCCAGTCTCTTAATTGGCATACTTAGACCATAATATGTAATGTAATTATCAGTATATAATTAATGTCTGTAATGAACTGATTATTAATTGAAATTATTTGTTAGGGTTTATATCTGCAATGATTTTTTCAAAGAATTATTTATTTATATAACCCTACCATACAACCCAGCCATCCCACTCCTTGGAATTTACCCAAAGGAAATTAAATTGGCAAATAAAAGAGCTGTCTGCACCTCAATGTTTATTGCAGCTCAATTCACAATAGCTAAGACCTGGAATCAACCTAAATGCCCATTAACAGAAGACTGGATAAAGAAATTATGAGATACGTATTCTATAGAATACTATACAGCAGCAAAAAAAATGAAATCCAGTCATTTGCAACAAAATCGAGGACTCTGGAAAACATCATGCTGAATGAAATAAGCCAGTCCCAAAGGGACAGTATCATATGTTCTCCCTGATCAGTGACAACTAACTGAGCACCTAAAAGGAAACCTGTAGAAGTGAATTGGACATTATGAGAAACAATGACTTGATCAGCCCTTGTCCTGATTGTCGAGGAATAACTTACTATTTTATTCCTTTTAGTATTTTTTTGTTCTACTTAATACCATTGGCTGAACTCTTTAATTAACACACAATTATTCTTAGGCGTTTAAATTTAACTGAAAAGTAATCCCTGTTAAATATAAAAGTGAGAATAAGAGAGGGAGGAGATGTACAGTTTGGTACATGCTCACTTGGACTTACCCCTGATAGCAGATTTAGAAACGTGCAAGGGGATTCCAATTCAGTCTCATCAAGGTGGAATGTTCCAATGCCATCTCACTAGTCAAAGGGATCAGTTTCAGTTCATATTGATCATAATGATAGAATTGTCAAAGGGATCACATAAACAAGACTAGTGTCTGCTAATAATAACTGATAGAATTAAAAAGGAGAGACCAATCCAACATGGGAAGCGTGATACACAGCAGACTCATATTATGGCAGATGCCCTAAACAGCACTCTGGCCTCAGAATCAAGCCCTTAAGGCATTTGGATCTGGCTAAAAAGCCCATGAGAGTTTCTCAGGCATGGAAAGCCAAGACACTGTGGCAAAAAAAAAAAAAAAAAAAAAAAAAAACTAAATGAAAGATCTCTTAGTGAGATCCCAATGGATCTCAGGCCATCAAAGAAGGAGGTACCTTTCTCTGAAGGGAGGAGAGAACTTGCGCTTTGACTATGACCTTGTCTAAATAAGATCAGAGTTGGGGAACTCAGTTAGCTTACATAGCCTTGGCAGCTCATGACAAGAGCCTCAGGTGATTGCTGACGCCATAAATAAGATTGTCAATTGTTAAATCAACAACGGGATTCACTGTGCACTTACTCTCCATGTAGGATCTTTGTCCTTAATGTATTGTGCTATGTGAATTAATGGTAAAACTACTACTCAAACAGTACTCTATACTTTGTGTGTCTGTGTGGGTGCAAATGTTGAAGTCTTTACTTAGTAAATACTAAATAGATCTTCTGTATATAAAGATAATTGAAAATGAATCTTGATGAAGAATGGGATGGGAGAGGGAGATGGGATGGTTGCGGTTGGGAGGGAGGTTATGGGGGGGAAAAGCCGCTATAATCCAAAAGTTGTACTTTGGAAATTTATATTTATTAAATAAAAGTAAAAAAAAACAAAATTATTTATTTTTTGAAAGAGTTAGAGATCTATCCATCTTCAGTCCCAAATGGCTGCAATGGCTGGAACTGGGCCAAATTGAAGCCTGGAGCCAGGAGCTTGTTTTGGGTGTCCCAGGTGGGTTCAGGGGCCTAAGTACTTGGGTCATCTTCCACTGCTTTCCCAGGCTCAGTACCAGGGAGCTGGATTGGCAGTGGAACAGCCAGGTCTTAAGTCATTGCCATTTGGGATAACGACATTGCAGGTGGAGGCTTAGCTTTTTATGCCATAGAGCCGTCTGCTATGATTCTTTAGTTTTGTTTTCTCTCTTTTTAAGAAATTTCTGTGTTTCTTTTCTGTGTTTTCTTTTCTCATTTCCTTTATGTTATTTGAACATCTTTTATAGTTCCATTTTTTAAAGTCTATAATATTTTTAGTGTGTTTCTTTGTAGAAGAATTTTTGGTGGTTGCTTGTGTGAACAGTAGGAGTAATGTATAATATTCTTATCTCCCTATACATCTGTTTGCTGTCCCCAATTACTCAATAACTGTCCTAAGTATTTCCTCTATGTATGTTTAGAAATACATAGATAAGGCTGGCGCCGCGGCTCACTTGGCTGATCCTCTGCCTGCGGCGCTGGCACCTCAGGTTCTGGTCCTGGTTGGGATGCCGGATTCTGTCCTGGTTGCTCCTCTTCCAGTCCAGCTCTCTGCTGTGGCCCGGGAGAGCAGTGGAGGATGGCCAAGTGCTTGGGCCCTGCACCCACATGGGAGACTGGGAGGAAGCACCTCTGGCTCCTGGCTTCGGATTGGCGCAGCGTGTTGGCCATGGTGGCCATTTGGGGGGTGAACCAACGGAAAAGGAGGACCTTTCTCTCTGTCTCTCTCTCTTTCTCTCTCTCGCTGTCTAGCTCTGCCTGTCAAAAAAAAAAAAAAAGAAAGAAAGAAATACATAGATAAGGTTATCTTTACTTCAACCATGAATGATAATTTAGAAAACTCAAGAGAGTTGCTATATTTTACTCACATATATTTTCGTATACTGTGTTCTTTCTTCTTCCCCAGTATTCGGGGGTTCCTTGTTTCATTGTTTTTCCTTCTGTTTAGAGAACTTTCTTTAGCATTATTTTACGGTAAACTTTTTTTTTCATCTAGGAATACCTTGATTTTCTCTTTACTCCTAAGGGATATTTTTGCTGAGTAGAAGAAACTTGGTTTTTTGTTTTGTTTTGTTTTGTTTTGAGATTTATTTTATTTATTTGAAAGGTGGAGTTCCATGGGGAGAGATGTTTCTATCTGGTGGTTCACTCCCAAATGGCCACAATGGCCAGCATAGGGCCAATCCAAAACCAGGATCCTGGAACTCCATCGCATCTCCCATGTGCATGACAGGGGCCCAGTTACTTGGACCATCTTCTGTTCCTTTCCCAGGAGCATTTCCAGGGAGCTGGATCAGAAGTGGAGTAGCCAAGATTAGAACCAGTGCTCATGTGGGATGCCAGGCAGGTTGCAGCTTAATTTGGTTTGCTACCGCTCTGGCCCTGAGAAATCCTTTTTAAGCACCTGGAAAATAACTGCTGCTTCCTTTAGGACTCCATGGTTTCTAATGAGAAATTCACTGTTATCCTGATTATTTTTACCTTTTTTGAACTGACTGCTTTTAAGAATATTTTCTTTTGCTTTAGTTTTATTTAGTTATAATTGTATGTATTGGCATGGATTTCTTTGAGTTTTATATTGTTTGTGATTTTTTCATTTTGAATTTGTAAGTTTAAATTGTCAAATTAGGGAAGTTTCTTTTTTCGTTTTTTGATTATTTTATTTATTTGAAAGAGTTAGAAAAGTGGAGAGAAAGAGAGAAATCTTCCATCCACTGGTTCACTCCCCAAATGGCTGCAACAACTGCAGCTAGGCAAGACCAAAGCTAGGAGTCAGGAGCTTCTTCTGGGTCTCCCACGTGGGTGCTGGGTCCTAAGGAGTTGGGCCATCCTCTGCTGCTTTCCCAGGTGCATTAGCAAGGAGCTGGATCAGAAGTAGAGCAGCCAGGACTCAAATTGGCATTCATATGGTATGCCAGTGCTCCAGGCTGTGGCTTAACCTGCTAGCCCCCCTGTTCAGTTTTTATGCTGTATTTTTCTCTTTTGTTCATATTTGTTAATTTATTGTGTTACATCTTACAAATCACTTATTCCACCCTGTGATCCCTCCCTTGTGTTATTGAGCCCAGCTCCTGAAATTTAAATTTCAGTTAATGCTATTATTAGTATATAAACTTTATATTAACTGTTTCTTTGCTGATACTTTGTTTCTTTCAGGCTTTCTGTTTACTCTTTTGTTCCAGTTATGTTCATAATTGCTCATTTAAGCATTTTTATCTGGGTTACTTTAATGTCTTTGTCAGATAATTCTAACATCTCTGTTATCTTTGTGTTTTATATCTATTTATTTGCCTTTCTCCTTCAAGTTGATGTTTTCCTGGTTCTTGTTAGGGTGAGTGATTTTCAGTTGAAAACTTTGGATCTTACTTAAACCATTTTAGCTGGCTTTTCCTGATACCACTCCAGCAATAGAATGGGAATTGTTGCTTTGATACTGTTAATTTGAGATAAAAATCTCATTTTCTCATGACACTTACCTCCACATTCATTTTTTGGTTGGCATGGGTAGATGTGGAGACAGTGTTTGCTATAATGTCTAACTTCAATAGAAAGGTTATTTTCTAAGGAATTTTCTTTCTTGCTCCCAAACAGGCTAATTAGTACCCCTTTCTTGCTTCTTTGACTAAAAAAAGCTGTTGGAGCTTTTTTTCTTTATACCTGTTGACATTTCTAGCATATAAAACCACCAACCAACAAATACAAACCAAAAAACTAGAAAATTTCAGCACTGTGTCATTCCTTAGGTCTCAGTGTCCTAATTTTGCTGTTCACATTTCATCATCCTTTCATGTTTGTATCATTTATATAATGTCCAAAGGTTTCATTTGCAGTTTAATACGAAGAATATGAAATATATTCATTCCATCTTCTCAGAACTAGAAGTCTCCAGAGTACACATTTGTTGTGTAGATCTGTTTATGTCACAGCTTCAGTATACTTTAGTATCTTCAGTCAGTCCACATTGTCTCTGATAAAATAAAAATTTCTTAATGCTGATTATAAGAGCCTTCATTGTTTTTCGTGTATTTGCTTTTCCAACTTTATCTCTGGTTGCTGCTCAACCACTGAATCCTGCCATATTGAACTACTTTTCATTCCACTAATACTCCTCCAGGTTCTTCATGTATTTTTTTGGTGATGTTTTCCTTCTTTATCCCTTCTTTTTCCCTCCCTCTCCTCTTTTTTTCTCTCCCTCCCTTTTCTGCCTTCCCTATTTCACTTATCTATCTATCTGTCTATCTACTTACACTTATTTGCATTTTGGAAACATTCTTTGCCTGCCAGACTTCTACTTAACTACTGATACATACTTTTGTTTGAGTATTGCCCTCTTCTAACCTTACTACTGACCACAAGCTTCTTGAAAACAGGGCTTTTGATTGTTTTATTCATTGATATGTTCCAAATGTCTGGAATAGTATACCTGGCTCGTTAAAACCCTAAATGAATATTTGTTAATGAATGAATGGATAGAAAGATAAAATGCTACTTGTTTGAAACCTTCCCTTTCCTAAGGTATCTCCCTACAGGTTTTTGTTTGTTTGTTTTTTTGTGTTTTTTTTGGGGGGTACAGTTTCCAATACATTTTCATCCCTTTCTTGTAAATAAAGGCCCTAGGAAAGTCACACTGTCTTGGGAAATCAGTGACCATACAACTTTTTGTTGATTGTGGTTTTTACCTTTACTTTATTCCTCCATCTACCTAAATTGACTGTTTATAGGACTGCTCTTTATTTGTTATTTTTTCTTTGTTCACCAAGGTTCAATAGGACTAGTAGAAATAATGTTGAGAGAAAGGGCAAATCTTCTTGTTTAGTAGTTTTACTTTTCCTGGTTCTTGTTTACCAGTTTTACGCTAGATTCAGCCATGTACTAGCTTTCATTTCATCTCTTCAGTATCATTCATTCATTCATAATTGATTTTACCTTTTAAAATTTTTGATAAAATATATGCAATATAGAATTAATATTTTAACAACTTTTAAGTATATAATTTACTGGTGTGAAGCACATAAACATTGTTGTGCAGTCATTACCACCATCAATTTCCAGAAGTTTTTCTGCATCCCAGATTGAAACTTTGCACTCATTAAACAATTAACTTGTTACTTCATCCTCCCCCTAACCCTAGAAAACTATATTTCTTTGTGTCGTTATGAATTTGAGTATTATAGGAACATCAAGTAAATGAAATCATATTTACTCTCATGAGTGGCTTATTCCAGTCAATATCATGTCTTCAGGGTTCATCCATGTTGTGGCATGTGTCAAAATTTTACACCTTTTTGGCCGGCGCCGTGGCTCAACAGGCTAATCCTCCGCCTTGCGGCGCCAGCACACCGGGTTCTAGTCCCGGTTGGGGCGACGGATTCTATCCCGGTTGCCCCTCTTCCAGGCCAGCTCTCTGCTATGGCCTGGGAGTGCAGTGGAGGATGGCCCAAGTCCCTGGGCCCTGCACCCGCATGGGAGACCAGGAGAAGCACCTGGCTCCTGGCTTTGATCAGCGCAATGTGCCGTCCGCAACGGCCATTGGAGGGTGAACCAACGGCAAAAGGAAGACCTTTCTCTCTGTCTCTCTCACTGTCCACTCTGCCTGTCCAAAAAAAAAAAAATTTTTTTTAGACCTTTTTAAGGATGAGCAATGTTACAATGCATTTAGATAATACGTCTTGATCATTTATCTGTCCATGTATACTTGTGAATAGTGCTGCTGTAAACATGGATGCACAAATCCTGTTCAAGTACCTGCTGTCTCTTTGAATGTGTACCTAGAAGTGAAATTGCTGGATCATATGTTAATTCTGTGTTGAATATTTTGAAGAGTCAACATGCCCTTTTCCACAGCAGCTGCACAGTTTTAAATTTCCATTAGGAACGTTCATTCATTATTTATTCATCACATAAACAAATTTTTATTGAGTTGCTACTCTGTCCCCAAAACGACATTAGATGCTAAAGGCAGGGTAGTGAAGTTGAAGATAAAAGCTGTCTCATTCGTCATTAGACCCAAGCTATTTTAAATACCTTTACATTGGAGCTGGAGATAAAACAGACTTCCAAGGGATAGATACCTCTAATCTCCATATTCTTCGAGATAATTTTTGAGCAGTCTGTGTACAAAAATACCTGCTATTCATGACTTTCTTTTTTTTTTTTTTTTTTTTTTTAACTTTTATTTAATGAATATAAATTTCCAGTATACAGCTTATGGATTACAATGGCTTCCCCTTCCCATAATTTCCCTCCCACCCGCAACCCTCCCCTCTCCCGCCCCCTCTCCCCTTCCATTCACATCAAGATTCATTTTCAATTCTATTTATATACAGAAGATCAATTTAGTATAAATACTTCAACAGTTTGCACCCACATAGAAACACAAAGTGAAGCATACTGTTTGAGTACTAGTTATAGCATTAAATCAAAATGTACAGTACATTAAGGACAGAGATCCCACATCAGGAGCAAGCGCACAGTGGCTCCTGTTGTTGACCCAACAAATTGACACTCTAGTTTATGGCGCCAGTAACCACCCTAGGCTGTCGTCATGAGTTGCCAAGGCTATGGAAGCCTTCCAAGTTTGCCGACTCTGATCATATTTAGACAAGGTTATAAAAGACAGGTTGAGGATAGTAACCAATGATCCTAAGAGTGGCCTTACCCAGGTCTGAACAATTATACAGCATTAAGTGGGGAAGTACACACAGGTTGGGAGTAGAGCCATTGGTGGTAGAGTAGAGGTTATGATTACAAAGGAATGAGGCCCAAGTGCACTAGACAGGGTCTAGAACAAAGGACAGAGTCATTATTAGAGGAGCTAAGAAAGGTGCTGTCTAAGCTACAAGTAATTTTTCTGATTGAGAGGCAAATAGAACCTGATAGAAGGGGCTTGATAATAATCTGTTGGGCTTTAGGCCTTGTAAGTTAAGAGGCCCAGACCTATCTATCTCTTCACATGGGGTATATCCTAAGGGAGGTGTGAACCTCCTAGGGGAAGGCACTCTGTTGACTTTCATTACTTGGCTGGCCTGGGAGGAGAGCTGGCCAGGTAAAGGCAGGGGGCATCTCTAACAAGAAATTTACAGTTCTGCCTGCAATGTTGCTGACCCTACTTGACCATCCCCTCAGCTGCAGTGGTCACTTTGGAAGTTGGGCTGAGTGAAGGGCTTTTCAGCTTGGAGCCAATAGGATCTGTGGCTCTGACCTGGGCATCCTTCGACTCCAGGGCAGGTCCATTTCCAGTGATCCAACTCTTGGCAGAGCTGCCAGGGCTCTTCACAAGCTGACTTCTGCTGAAGCCCAGGCTTACCACATTGAAAGCCACTGCAGTGGACTGGCCTGTTGGGTCTCCTTGAGGGCAGATCACTGTACAGATCAGCCATTAATAGGCCTGCCACCCATTGCTTCTGATGCCTAGCTTTCTTTTCCTCCTGGTTTGTGTTAAAGCAGACCAGAGGATGCAAGTCAAGGGAGTGCCCGTGTCCCATCTCTAATCTTCGGTGGCCTGAACTACAAGTCTATAGTCACAGGCATGTTCTGTAGTAGTTTTTCTAAGGTAGACAATGCCCATGAGGAAAATTATATTCTCACTTTAAAACTTTCTTTCCCTTTGGTCTGAAAGGGAGGTTAGCATTTCCTTACTTTCCAGTGTTTAAAAATCCTTTTGAGGGGCCGAAACTATGACGCAGTAGGTGAACTCCTTGGCCTGAAACACCAGCATCCCATGTGGGTGCCAGTTCTAGTCTCAGCTGCTCCACTTCCCATCCAGCTCTGCTATGGCCTAGGAAAGCAGTAGAAGATGGTCCGTGTGCTTGGGCCTCTGCACCTATGTGGGAGGCCAGGAGGGGGCTCCTGGCTCCTGGCTTCGGATAGGCGCAGCTCCAGCCTTTGTGGCCAACTGGGGAGTGAACCATCGGATGGAGGACCTCTCTCTCTCTCTCTCTCTTTGCCTCTCCTCTCTCTGTAACTCTGAATTTTGAATAAATAAATAAATCTTTTAAAAAATTCTTTTGAAAATGTAATAGATTTATAACTATTTACAACTTCTCTTTAATGTCTACTTTCCTAATCACATTCTGATCTAGATTATAAGGATAGAGTTTGTTTTCTGTTTTCCTATGCCAAGCTCAATGCATGGTACTATGTAACAGTCAGTAAATATTTAGGTTTTGAGTATCTACAGACAAAACTTCATACCCTCATTTAGTATTTTTATATGAAAATAGCTTATTTTTTCTGAATTAACATTTGTTTTTTATGGTGTGTGTGTGTGTTTAACCCCCATTCTTTTGGGTCTGAGCATCTGTGCCTCTATGTATGGGTTATGGTCTCTCCATGGGCATGCATTTCCCACTGCCCTGCCTCCCCCTCAGTCCCTTAGAGAGGTCAGACAATAAAGGATCCTCCTTTATTATAATTTCCCCTATTGTAATTAGAAGTAATGTCTCTTCACATCTCCAAAGCATTATGAGTTGTTTAAAGTAAGAATATAATGGGGAAGCTATGCAGCCCTTACTCTTTTGGGTCAGTAGATGCTCTGATTGCTCTACCAACGCCCTCTGAGTCCATTCTTAACCCCTTTCCAATTTGATAGTATTACACTTTTGTTTTGTTTTGTTTTTTTATTTTTTATTTTTGACAGGCAGAGTGGACAGTGAGAGAGAGAGAGACAGAGAGAAAGGTCTTCCTTTGCCGTTGGTTCACCCTCCAATGGCCGCCGCGGCCAGCGCACCGCGCTGATCCGAAGGTAGGAGCCAGGTGCTTCTCCTGGTCTCCCATGGGGTGCAGGGCCCAAGGACTTGGGCCATCCTCCACTGCACTCCCGGGCCACAGCAGAGAGCTGGCCTGGAAGAGGGGCAACTGGGACAGAATCCGGTGCCCCGACCGGGACTAGAACCTGGTGTGCCGGCGCCGCAAGGCAGAGGATTAGCCTGTTGAGCCACGGTGCCAGCCTGCTAGTATTACACTTTAAGTATTGCATTAATCATGGCCCTATTTGTGAGCTTTGCTCAATTCTTATGGCATATATAACATGCCACATAGTCTTATTTGAATTTTCTGCTATACTTAATGATTCAAAGTGTTATTCTTGTCCTAATTTACCTACTTTAAGACAGTTTTTTTAAAAACTCATATACCTCACAGTGTAAAGAAAATCACATTATGTGTATTATGCCTTTGTTACATTCTCATTACTAACAAATTGAATTTCAGAGTTTTTCTTAAGTTAGTTTATTTATTTATTTTTGACAGGCAGAGTTAGACAGTAAGAGAGAGACAGAGAGAAAGGTCTTCTTTTTCCGTTGATTCACCCCCAAAGTGGCCGCTACGGCTGGTGCACTGCACCAATCTGAAGCCAGGAGCAGGAGCCAGGTGCTTCCTCCTGGTCTCCCAGGCCGGTGCAGGGCCCAAGGACCTGAGCCATCCTCCACTGCACTCCCAGGCCACAGCAGAGAGCTGGACTGGAAGAGGAGCAACCAGGACAAAACTGGGGCCCCAACCGGGACTAGAACCCTGGGGTGCCTGCGCTGCAGGCGGAGGATTAGCCAAGTGAGTTGCAGTGCTGGCCCAGAGTTTTAATAGTAGCTATAAGTTAAGAACCAGTTAGTTGGTATGAGCTAACACACTTTTCTATTTGTTTACTAAAACTGGTTTCTAATAACTTCATCTAAATGTTCTAATTACATTGCATGAAGTATTTTTAATAGTGTTAGATGTGGATTTCTTTGAGAATTTTAGTTCAGTTTTATGTTGTAATGGAAGTAAGTTTCTCTGCTTTACCCGTTTTTCAGTAGTTGACTGAAATGCAAAGCATTCTGGATTTTTTCCACTTACAGGGCACTGCCTGCAGAGCTGGCATAGCATATGGATACCACTTCAAGTGCCTAATGTTCCAGTTCTGATCCAGCTCTCTGCAAATGTGCCTGACAAAGCAATAGAAGATGGCCCAAGTGTTTGGGCCTTGGCACCCTTGTAGGAGACCCAGAAAAAGCTCCTGGTACTGGCTCTGGCCTGACCAAGTCTTGGCCATTGTGGCCATTTGGGGAGTGAACTAGCAGATGGAAGATCTTTCTCTGTGCTTCTGCTTCTGCCTCTCCCTCTCTGCAACTTCACCTATCAAATACATAAATAAATCTTTAACTCATTTACACACATGAATGTATCAGATAGGTATGGGGTTCTAGATTCCATATATATAAAATACTGATATCCTGGGCTATAAATTTACAGAAATATTAAAACTTAAGCTACTTTGAATGTCTAGATGTATTTATTGATAACAGTTTTTTTTTTAAAGATTTATTTATTTATTTGAAAGGCAGAGTGACACAGAGAGAGAAGGAGAGGCAGTGAGAGAGATCTTCAATCCGATGGTTCACTCCCCAGTTGGCCCCAACAGCCAGAGCTACACCACTCTGAAGCCAGGAGCCAGGAGCTTCTTCCTGGTCTCCCATGAGGTTGCAGGGGCCCAAGGAATTGGTCTGTCTTCCACTGCTTTCCCGGGCCATTGCAGAGAGCTAGATCTGAAGTGGAGCAGCTGAGACTAGAACTGGCGCCCATGTGGGATGCCGGCACTGCAAACAGCAGCTTTACCCACTACGCCACAGCGCCAGACCCGATTACATAATTTTTAACAATGTTTGAAGATAGAGGCAAAGTATTTAATTAGATTTCCTTTTATCTTTATATTAGTACCATTTAATGAATATTTTACATAAAGAAAATTAAAAATCAGCATTTAATCTTAAGGATCACAATATATTTAATCATACATTCACAAAATTACACTCATATTTCTGCAGATTACATTACTTTATATTAGAATTTTCATTTTTTTTCTTTTTTTTTCTTTTTTTTCTTTTTTTTTTTCTTTTTTTTCTTTTTTTTTTTTTTTTTTTTTTGACAGGCAGAGTGGACAGTGAGAGAGAGAGAGAGACAGAGAGAAAGGTCTTCCTTTGCCGTTGGTTCACCCTCTAATGGCCGCCGCGGTAGCGCGCTGCGGCCGGCGCACCGCGCTGTTCCGATGGCAGGAGCCAGGTGCTTCTCCTGGTCTCCCGTGGGGTGCAGAGCCCAAACACTTGGGCCATCCTCCACTGCACTCCCTGGCCACAGCAGAGAGCTGGCCTGGAAGAGGGGCAACCGGGACAGGATCGGTGCCCCAACCGGGACTAGAACCCGGTGTGCCGGCGCCGCAAGGCGGAGGATTAGCCTGTTGAGCCACGGCGCCGGCCAGAATTTTCTATTTATATTAATTTCAAATGTGTTTAAATACTACACTTTTGATTTTTAAGCTTTTACCATTATTAGTATTTCAACAAATTTTTAAAGTAAATAATAATTTAGTTTGTTATTTCTAGTAACTAGCAGTCAAAACTTATAGGTAAGGAAGCTGACTTTTGTCATTTCCTCATTCATTTTAATCAAATAATATGAGGTTAATGAAAATCACCCCTTCTGGTACATTTAATAATTTCTGAGTACACAATCTTTCTTCTTTTTTTGAAGGGTTCCTCCCTAACATGCTCTTTTTTTGGCAAATTCTTAATGACTTATTTCAGTCACTGTTAGAAAAGCCAGTGTTCCATAAAATCTTTGCATGATAAGAAATTTATAGGGGCCGTCACTGTGGTGTAGCAGGTAAAGCTACTGTGCTGTGCCACAGCACCTGCCCTGTAAATGATTTTTTAACTGTATAACTTATGTACACCAATAATATAATCTTCTTGAAAGGGCTAATATATTTTACCACTATGTAGTTTATTGAAAACATCAAATTCGACAATATGTAATACTTTGTGAGTTTGTTCCCACATATTAATGTACAGTTTAATCACCTGAGAATCTTGTATAGATTGTGATTCTTGAGGTCTAGGTGTGGTATGGAATTTTACAAGTCTGAGGTTGCTGATACTACTTGTCTACAGGTGGCACTTACATTGATAAAGTTGTGAAGAACAGAAAATATCTAGCACAGGACTAACATTGAATATGTTTAGATGTCTGTTTTCACTTTTGATACCTGAACTAATTTACATTTGATGCCTGAAATAATTCCTTTTGATTTACTTTTGACGCCTAAAATAATTCCATTCAGTTTACTAAATCTTAGTTAAGCATATGTTAAAATGAATTATTTTTTCATTTTATAATAACTTATGAACCAATAAATTTTAACGTTGCTTTCTAAGTTAAAAAGTCAGTGAACTCTAGTTTAGCTCTGGTAATCATTTACTATTCTATGACTAAGTCAATCTGCTAAGTTTTATTCATTTGAAAATTGAAGAATTGATTTAGAGAAGAGGTTTCAGATATTTACTTCTAGAAATCTGATATTATTATTCAAATAATGAGTGGAGAAACTAGGTAGAGTTATCTGGAACCAAACTAATTAGAAGCAAAACCATTATATGATCATCTGACAAATATTACTAGGATAATTACTAACAGTAGAGACAAATTTGGTTGGTTTTACTCTTTGTTTTTCTTAGTTTTAAATTTTTAATTGGCAAGAAGATGTTATTTGTGGACATAAGATCTTTTTTCCTTAATAGGTATTTAGAATATTCTGCACTTATATTGCACTCATCTTTTTTTTTTTTTTTTAAAGATTTATTTTTAAGTCAGAGTTACACAGAGAGAGAGAGAGAGAGAGGGGTCTTCCATCCGATGGTTCACTACCCAGTTGGCCGCACTGCCAGGGTTGCGCCAATCCGAAGCCAGGAGCCAGGAACTTCTTCCAGGTCTCCCACATGGGTGCAGGGGCCCAAGGACTTGGGCCATCTTCTACTGCTTTCCCAGGCCATAGCAGAGAGCTGGATCGGAAGTGGAGCAGCCGGGACTCGAACTGGTGCCCATATGGGATGCCGACACTTCAGGCCAGGACATTAATCTACTGCGCGACAGCATTGGCCCCTGCACTCATCTTTATTCTAGCATACACCTTTCACCATCTTTACAGTGAACTGATTCACATTTAATTTGTCTGAGCTTTACTGGTGTGTAGTGTTAATAGACCTAATATGAATGTCGGAGTACCTTTAAAGATTTTTAGTGTAAGCGTTTGTTTTTGCACAAAAAGTAAAAGAAATGTTGTTGTTTGTTTTTAGAATCGAGTCATTTGGAACAGCAACTTGAAGAAGCTAATTCTGTGAGGCGAGAACTAGATGATGCTTTTAGACAAATCAAAGCTTATGAAAAGCAAATCAAAACATTACAACAAGAAAGGGAAGATCTGAATAAGGTAAAAGCATATGAATAGATATGAATAGATTATTAGTCTTTTCTGTATTAATAATCTTGTGTAATTAAAATAATGGAAGTATTCATAATATACATTGTATTTTATCTGTAAAATGAAGATTTAAAAATTATTTTGAGTATGTAATTCTATTATTACACGTAACAAAGGAAATTACATTCTTGAAGCTTTATTTTCAAAATCTTTTGGTAAGTTAATGAAAGGAGTTAATTAAAAGCGAATATTATTTAAAAAGAAATGAAGTAATAAGAGAAGAACAGAATCTGTTTACTGTGTATAGAATAAATTTTAAAATGGAGACATAGTTTCATTATTATTAAAAGGCTTTAAATTAGAATTTCTTTAATATTTTATTCTCTTTTAAAGCATCATGAAAAAAAGTTAGTCATTTCATGAGAAACTTTGTGTCAACACTTAAACAATATCATAAACATCAATAAAATTTGTTGACTGCTAGGATTCTGTAGCATAGCCTAGTAGGGTAAATAATAATTCAAGCAATGGAGAAAATACTTCACTTGAAATACATGCCGTTACACACTGCAGCTTTCATTAGCAAGCAAAAAAGTTTAGGAATAATACTACTTAATGCAAATAAGAAATCAGTAGTTTATTGCATAGTATAAACTATAATATATAATGTACTCGTAATTATAATGAGGTCCTTCTGAAGAAGATTTCTAAGTGTTGGTGCTATTAAAAAAATGAAGGGAATTAAAAATAAAACAGTTAATTGTTCGCTGATGAAAATAAAGTACTAACAGAAAAGAAAGCTACTAAAGATTAAATTGAATTAGGTCAGTATGTTTTAATAATTCTTAGAAAATTTGTTTGAAAGGCAGAGAGGAGAGAGAAAGGTAGATAGACAGATAATCAGTTGATTTTAACTCTTTTGATTGACTCCCCAAGTGGTTGCAACAGCCCAGATTGGGCTAGGCCGAAGCCAGAAGCCAGGAACTCCAGCTGGGTTGCTCATGAGGATGACAGTGGCCTAAAGCCTGCCTTGAAATAAAAGCACATTACCTCTAGAAGATAAATCTGTTCAGAGTTTTTCATTATCTGAATTAATCAGATTACTTTCTAAGACTTGAATTTAGCTATTCACATGTGCCAGACTGTGCATAAAGGTAAAAAATTGTTTCCTGCAGTCTTTTTATCCATGAACAATGTCCTGTATTTAAAGTCTTTTCAAAAACTTTTCTTCCACAAGTTTCATACAGCCTCCTTAGCCTTTCTTTAAATTTATTCTAATTTTTCATACTTTAAATGGTATCTTTTTTCAAAAGAAACATTTATTTATATACTTGAGAGGCAGAGTTACCGTAAGAGAGACAGAGTCTTCTATCCACTGGTTCACTACCCCAATGGCCTCAATGGCTGGAGTAAGAGATCCAAAACCAGGAGGCAGGAGCTTTCCCTGGGTCTCCCATGTGGGAGCAGGGACCAAAGTGCTTGGGCCATTAGTAGAGAGGTAGATCGGAAGTGGAACAGCCGAGCCATAAATCGGCATCCATATGGGATGCTTGCACCACAGGAGGAGCATAAATTCTGTGCCACACCACCAGCCCCTTTAAATAGTATCTTTAAATTTTGTTTTTTACTGACTTTTCTGTTGCTTTTGTTCCAGCAACATTACTAAACTGTCTTTTCATTGATAGTGGGATATATTTTAGCTTCTTAGAGGTTTTATGCAAATAATGACAGTGTTGATTCTTTTAGATTTTTATGCCTTTTCTTTCTTTTCTTGAATATTAGTTAGGACACTGTTCAGTGTTGAGTAGGGATGATAATAGCAAGTATCCCTATCTTGTTCTTGATTTTAAATAAAATCCTATGATATTTCATCACTAATAATGTTTACTGTAAGTTTTTATTAGCCACTTTTTATTAGATTAAGTAACTTACCTTCTATTCCAATTTATCAGCTTGTATTGGAGTTATTAGATGTCCTTTTGTTATTTTGATTCTTCTCCTGTGATAAGTCAGTTTACTGAATTATATGTATAGACTTTTCTGTTATTAAAGCATTATTCTATTTCTGGGTTATGCCTTGCTAATGTATTATCTTTTTTATTTTTAAAGATTTATTTATGTATTTATTTGAAAGAATTACAGCAAGAGAGTTAGAGACAGAAAGAGAGACAGAAGAGAGTTCTTCGATCCACTGGTTCACTTCCTAAGTGGCTGCAACAGCCAGGGCTGGACCAGGCTGAAGCCAGGACCCCTTCCTCTCAATCTCCCACATAGGTGCAGGGCCCAAGCAGTTGGGCCATTTTCTTCTTCTTTCCTAGGTACATTAGCAGGGAGCTGGATCAGAAATGAAGCATTCAGGATTCAAATCAGCTCCCATTTGAGATGGTGGCTCTGTAGATGGTGGCTTAACCTGCCATACCACCATGCCAACCCCTCATGTACTATGTTTTAAGTAATAGTATAATGGTATATAGGTAAATTTATATAATCTGTATCTGTAGCTGTAACACTAAGTAGTTTGTAAAGATTGGATTATTTAATCTTCATCCCCACCCCAAAAGTTAGGGAAATATAATATTATTTTCCAGTGGTAATACTCGATACTGAAAACTGAAGTACACTGCTAGCTCAAGTCATAGAGGTAGAAACTGGTGGAGCTAGAATTTCAACAAAAAAAGCCCCAACTCGAGAGTTCATGTATATTCACTTTTATATATCACTGGAAATTAGTAGGTAATTTTTTTGCCTCTTTTCATATATGAGAATGGCTTATGCCCTTTTTTTCTATTACCTTTCTTGTCTGTTCATTGACATCAAGTTATACCAGTCCCATAGAATGAGTTGAGTAGCATTGCTGCTTTTTCTGTTCCCTTGAAAAGTCTGTGCCAGATGAATGCTCTGCTGCTTGAGAAACTACTTGTAAAACCTTCTGAGACTCGAGCTTCTCTACCTTTGGGAGGATGGGGACTTTTTTTTTTTTAAAAGATTTATTTATTTATCTGAAAGGCCGAGTTACAGAGAGGAAGGGAGAGCGGTCTTCCATCCGCTGGTTCATTCCTCATATAGCCACAACGGTCAGAGCTGCACTGATCTGAAGCCAGGAGCTTCTTCTTGGTCTCCCATTTGGGTGTAGGAACCCAAGACTTGGGTGGGCCATCTTATGCTTTCCCAGGCCATTATGGAGAGCAGGATCAGAAATGGAGTAGCCAGGACTTGAACCGTGCCCATATGGGATGCTGGCACTGCAGTCAGCGGCTTTACCTGCTACGCCACAGCGCTGGCCCCAGGGGATATTTTCTTAATATTGATTCAGTTACTTAAGTTTTTATAGGGCTAAATAAGTATACTATTTCTTTTTATTAAATTTTGTATTTTTTAGCTTATTTCAGAGGCAAAGTCAGAGAGAGAGCGCGCGCATGCGCGCTCCTATCTACTGGTTCACTCTCCAAATACCTGCAACAGCTCTGGTTGGAGCCCAGAGTCAGGGACTACATCCAGGTGTCCCACATAAGTGGCAGGGACACAACCACTTGAGCCCTCACATACTGCTTTTCTTTTTTTTTTTTTTCTTTTTGACAGGCAGAGTGGACAGTGAGAGAGTGAGAGACAGAGAGAGAAAGGTCTTCCTTTGCCGTTGGTTCACCCTCCAATGGCCGCCGCGGTAGGCGCATCCTGCTGATCCGAAGCCAGGAGCCAGGTGCTTCTCCTGGTCTCCCATGCGGGTGCAGGGCCCAAGCACTTGAGCCATCCTCCACTGCCTTCCCGGGCCATAGCAGAGAGCTGGCCTGGAAGAGGGGCAACTGGGATAGAATCCGGCGCCCCAACCGGGACTAGAACCAATGTGCCGGTGCCACAAGGTGGAGGATTAGCCTGTTAAGCTGCGGCGCCTGCCACGTACTGCTTTTCAAGGTCTTCATTGGTAGGAAGCTGGAATTGGGCAGTGGCATTGGGAATTGAAGCCATGCACTCCAGTATGGGATACAGGTGTCTTAATCAGTATCTTGACTGCTAGGCTAAACATTCTCTTCTCATAGGCATTCTATTTATTATTAAAACAGTTTTTAAAGAGTATATTTTTCATGGAACTTGTTTATTTCAAATTGTTACCAGAGTACTTCCTTGTATTTTCTTATCATTTCTGATCCCTTCTAGGTTTGTAGTTACAGCCTCTTTTTCTTGCCCAGTGTTACTTCCTTGTGCTTTCATACTTGTTGCCTTGATTGACCATACTGGATGTCTATTTTATGGGTTTTCTCAAAGAAAGAACTTTGGCTTTGTTCATTCTCATCATTCTGTCATTTATTTCTATTTCATTGATTGTTTTGTCATCTTTATTATCATCTACACGTGGGTAGGGGATTATTGTGTTCTGTTTCTTTTTAAGTGGAATCTCAACCTGCTTTTCCTTAACAAGTTTTCTCAAGTGCAGTTTTTACTACATCGCCAAGTTGTAGTATGTACTAAATATTTTTATATTTTTAATCTTTTTAATTTAATATACATTATAATTTTCTCATCAATGAGTTATTTATAAATGCTTCTAAGTTTTCAGTGTATGAAGTTTTATCTTTTAAATTGTTGATTTGTAATTTAATTATTGTGTTACTAATGACTTTATATGCTATGTGTTCTTTGAACTTTAGTGAGACTGGCTTCATGGCCTAGACTGTTACATTTGTGTTCTTAAAAAGAGTATGTGTCCCAAGAAGAATTCATAAATGTTTAGAATGGCATTTCTTCCTAGTGTATTGGTTTTTATATTTCTATAGTGACATTCCATTTCCTGACCTTAAATCTTTTACTAAAGCCTAGATTTTGTTTCTTAATCTAATCTAACCAACTACCTTTAACTGGTGAGTTTAATCCTTTTATATTTGTATTTATTGCTAATGTATATGGACATACTTCTGTCGTTTATTTTTTTCTTTTCAGGTTGTTGTGCTTTTTCTTTTCCTTGTCTCCTTTTCCCCTTTTAAAAAATGGTTAGTTGTGATAAAACACATATAATATAAAATTCATAATCTTGACCACTATAAAGCATATAGTTGAGTAGTGTTAAATATAACACACTGGGTCAGGCTGAGGCTGGGAGCTGGGAACTCAGTTTAGGTCTCCAGAATGGTTGGTAGGAACTCAGTTACCTGGGCTAAGACCACTGCCTCCCAGGATCCACATTAGTGGGAAGCTGGAGTTATGAGCTGGGAATGGAACCCCAATACTCCAAAAGGGCCTAAAAATCTAAAATGCCTTAACTGATGTCTTAGCTGCTAGTTCAAATGACTACCCTCTTTTTTACCTTTTGTTCCTGTTTTAAATTCTCCTCTTTATAGTCTTTTGGTAGTTCTTTCTGAGTTTTACCATGCATATTATCGATCTTTAAATTTAATATCTTGAAACTATTACCCCAATTTTAAATTTCATTACCTCTTTCCAACTTAAATGCTTTTACTGGTCAATATGTCACACATAGCAATTTTATGTTGATATATGATTCTGATATCCAAATACTTTTGATGTTTATTTGTATTATTTATTCTGTTTGATCATAATGATTTTTCCTTGGATATTTGGGAATCTATGGTTGTGAGTTCATGGTTGTTTGTTCTTAATGTGAGGAAAACGTGTTTCATTCAGTTCTTTTTCTCAAAGATTTGCATTTCATTTTGATGGATGACAGGTAGTTATAATGACTTGAGTCCACTCTAGCTGCTCCCTCTAAGTTTCTTACCTTAATCGTGGAGACTCAGTTTAGTTTTTTTTTATTCTTCTTCTGACCTAATGGTTATTTTTAAAAAAATTCTGATGTATTTATTAAATTACACAAACATTTTTATTTTAACCATTGTTCTTTACATACCTATATTCTACACTTGTTTGGTGGAAACTAAGGTATTAGAAGGTTGAATCAGCTGTTCTCTTGCATTTTCTGTGTTAGCATAAGTAATTTAGACTATGAAGAGGGGACATGTCTTTAATATCTATTGAGTAGTTTATTTCCTTTAATTTTGTCCTGAGGTGAAATAATTTTGCCTCTTCTTATACTTAATAATAGCTATTTTGATGGCCAAATTTGGTTTCTAGGTTGCAGAATTGGTAACTTATATTCTTTTTATAAAACTGTAGGAACTAGTCCAGGCTAGTGAGCGATTAAAAAACCAGTCCAAAGAGCTGAAAGATGCACACTGTCAGAGGAAACTGGCCATGCAGGAATTCATGGAGATCAATGAGCGACTAACAGAATTGCACACCCAAAAACAGAAACTTGCTCGCCATGTCCGAGATAAGGAAGAAGAGGTGGACCTGGTGGTGCAAAAAGTTGAAAGCTTAAGGCAAGAGCTGCGCAGAACAGAAAGAGCCAAAAAAGAGGTTAGTAGTCAGGCAAATTTTGTAGTGCCCGTGGGGTAGTGATGAAAGCTGCCTTTTGAGACTAGAGAATTAATATTTCATTATTTAATTTCCAAAATAAACTATTTCTATAGTTTGGTAATATTTCTTAATATGAATTTCAACATTTGAGTTATTTTCCTATTATAAGGTAAATTCCCATGGGGGGAAATGTTTTGTTTGAAAAAAATTACAACTGTGAAATCTTTTTTTTTTTTTTTTTTTTTTTTTTTTTCATTTTTTTAAAAGCTGGAAGTTCAGACAGAAGCTCTGGCTGCTGAAGCATCTAAAGACAGGAAACTACGTGAACAGAGTGAGCACTATTCTAAGCAACTGGAAAATGAATTGGAGGGACTGAAGGTATCTTTTGATTTCATATATATAAAGCTTAATTTTCTTCTTTTTGGCTTGATAGAAGTGTTATGTACCTTGTTGGATACAAACCAACTTGTGGAGTACAAACCAACTGTTTTTGAAATTTAATGTTCTTAATTCTCATTCTTACCAGTAGGAAGCTGATAGAGATTTCCTAACCATGGAGAAGAAAAGGGAAGACCATGTTTATTAGGAAATAGTACTCCACCAGGAAGGACTGCCTACCTGAATAAGATGTACTGGCAGTCTGCGTAAGAGTCGTGGTTTGATACCCAGACCTTCGATTTTGTAAATGCCACAGGAGAGGCTTAGGGGGTAGATTTGCAGATGCTTGTGTTCAGTGGGATAAGATGATAGAGGACAAGGTCTTACATTGCTTTACTAGAGAAATTCTTTTGCCATCTCTGGAGTCTGGTTTTAATTTCTAGATTTACTATTTACTTTCTAGATTTACTATTTAGTTGTGAGACACTGCACAAAACATTTAATCTATTTGTACCTTATTTTTATGTTGAGTCCATAAATAACATTTGTAAGCTGTCACGTGGTCAGTAACTAGTGTTGTATTAATAATAATAGATGTCAAAGAAAACATAGGAATCAACTTGAATGCCATAAAGTGTAGGTACTTATCTTGTAGGATAGCTCTTACTATAATAATGTATTCACAGTCTGTTTCCTCATGTGGACTATCAACTATTTTACTGAAAATATAGACAAGTGTATTATTACCTTGGCCATAGAAAAGATTAAGATATTTAATACTTCCCTAATGAATTAGTTGAATCAGGCTTGATCTGCTAGGCTTGATTACAGTTTCTCTGATAATTAGCTTATTAGTTGAAAGTAAGATTCTTCTATAATAAATAGAAATATAAATTCTAGATTTATTTCTTGTTTTGAGAGTTTGTTTTGGTTCATAATGAATGATTGCAGTGTCTTGGTTAACTCTACAGAGCAGGTATATGTCATCTGAATATACCTGTGCCTCCAGAGCAGAATTAGGATAGAGAACTCAAAACAAATTTCATATACTCTTTTTTTTTTTAATTTATTTGACAGGTAGAGTTAAACAGTGAGAGAGAGAGAGAGAGAAAGAAAGAAAGGCCTTCCTTCCGTTGGTTCATCCCCCAAACGGCCGGCGCTGCGCCGATCTGAAGCCAGGAGCCAGGTGCTTCCTCCTGGTCTCCCACGCGGGTGCAGGCACCCAAGCACTTGGGCCATCCTCCACTACCCTCCTGGGCCACAGCAGAGAGCTGGACTGGAAGAGGAGCAGCCAGGACTAGAACCCAGCGCCAATATGGAAGGAGGAGGATTAGCCAAATGAGCCACGGAATTGACCCCCTCATACACTTTTTGATCAGGGTCTGCTTTATTTCTACTACTATTCTAGGTGCTTTAGATAATGAAAATGGATCAGAAAAGACAATTCAGAAGAAATCTTAGGCATTATTCCCATTTGAGAAAATTTAGAACCAGAAGAGATTTTTGTTGTCATAAAAATAGAGTATAATTTAAAATTTATTTTTTTATTTTTTGACAGACAGAGTGGACAGTGAGAGAGAGAGACAGAGAGAAAGGTCTTCCTTTGCTGTTGGTTCACCCTCCAATGGCCGCTGCGGCCAGCACGCTGCAGCCGGCGGACCACGCTGATCTGAAGGCAGAAGCTAGGTGCTTCTCCTGGTCTCCCATGGGGTGCAGGGCCCAAGGACTTGGGCCATCCTCCACTGCACTCCCTGGCCACAGCAGAGAGCTGGCCTGGAAGAGGGGCAACCGGGACAGAATCCGGCGCCCCAACCGGGACTAGAACCCAGTGTGCCGGCGCTGCTAGGTGGAGGATAGCCAATTGAGCTGCGGCGCCGAAAATACAGTATAATTTAAACCAGGGTTTTCTAGCTTTCAGTGCCATGTTCTGTCCATTAGTTTACTTTTGATTTTATACTCTAATAAACAGTACAGCAATGAAAACTCTGAATCACAAATATTTACCTATTTGTCAAATACTAATAATATCTATGTCATTTATAAATTTGAGATTATAATAGAACTACTCAGTAAATAAGTTAATACATTTAAAGTATGTAGCCCAGGACCTGGCACATAATAAAGACTAAGTGTTTGTTCTGTTTGTTACTGTAGAATAATTTCCTTAGCGTATTTTCCAAAAATGAAATTTCTTTGTTAAAATATATACACATTTATGTTTCAAAATGTGTTTTAGTTCTTTTAAAGATTGTAGGAATTTTGACTCTTTAAGCAATACTTTTCAACAGACTTAAAGGGTGAAATAGACAGTTCTGTAGTAAAAATTAGGTAATTCAATATACCACTTCCAATAATGCATAGAACGTATTGACAAGATCATTGAGGATACTGAGGTCTTGAACAACACTATACCTAATTATACCTACCATATATGTAGAAATTTGCATTTAGCAACTGTGGAACATACATTCTTGGCAAGTAAAAATATGGTATATTTTCCCAGATAGACTGAATCACAAATAGGACACAAAACAAATCTCAGTACATGTAAAAAGATTTAAATCTTTTAAAATATCTTCACCAATGACAGGATAACAGAGTGAGAAATCAGTAAACAGAAGCAAATCTGAATGTTCAAAACCATATGGAAATTACATAGCACACTCTTTATTCTTTTTTTTTTTTTTTTTTTTTTGACAGGCAGAGTTAGAGAGACATGGAGAAAGGTCTTCCTTTTCCATTGGTTCACCCCCAAATGGCCGCTGCAGCCGGCGCACTGCACAGATCCAAAGCCAGGAGCCAGGTGCTTCCTCCTGGTCTCCCATGCGGGTGCAGGGCCCAAGCACTTGGGCTATCCTCCACTGCCTTCCCGGGCCACAGCAGAGAGCTGGACTGGAAGAGGAACACAGTATATCCAAACTTAAAGTACACTGTGAAGTCAGTGCTCAGAAGAAAATTTATAACTGTGAATGCCTACATTTAAAAGGAACAAATATGACCAATCAGTAGGCTAATTTAAGAAGTTAGAAGGACCCATGTTGTGGCGCAATGGGTTAAGCTGCCACCTGCATCCTGTATGAATGTCAGTTCTAGTCCTGACTGTTCCACTTCCAATCTAGCTCCCTGCTAATGTGCTTGGGAATGTAATGGAAGATGGCCCAAGTATATGGGCCCCTGCACCCCATGTGGGAAACCCTGATGGAATTCCAAGCTCCAAGAATTCCAGCCGTAGTCATTGCAGCCATTTGGAAATTGAACCAGTGGATGAAAAGATCTGTCTCTCCCTCTCTCATTGTGTCTCCCTTTCTCTAACTCTGCCTTCCAAATAATACAGAAAAAAAATTTTTTTAAAACAATTAGAAAGAGAAGAGCAAACTGAAGTAAAAAAAATAGTAGGAGGAAGGAAACAAAAATAGAGCAGTCAGTAAAATAAAGAACAGAAAAACATTTGGAAGGATTGATGAAACTAAGTCGGTCCTTTGATTAGATCAGAAGAGTTAACCTTTAGCTAGACTAATGAGATTACGCAGTGCACACCACAAGAGAAAGAAACAGAGGGAGAATGCATATAACTAATATCAGAAACAAAAGTAGATACTGACCAACAAAAAAACAAGAGAAAAATAAGAAAATACTGTGGACAGCTCTGTGCCAACAAAATATATGAATGGAGAAATCCCTAGAAGTACACCAGTAACCTAAAATGACTTGAAATGAAATACAAAAATGTCAACAGTGAAAATAAGTAGAAATTGAATCAGTAATCAAGACTTTTCTGACAAAAGTCTAAGGTGTGGCTATTTCACCTAGTGGCTGAGACACTTCTGTGCCTGGGACCCATATCAGAGTACCTGAGTTCAAGTCCCAGCTTCTCTCCTGATTCCAGCTTCCTGCTAATATTCACTTTGGGAGGCAGCAGATGATGGCTCAAGTGGTTGAGTCATTGCTACACACATCGTAATCCTGGATTGAATTTCTAGCTTTGGGCTGCAACCTAGGCCAGTCCTGGCTTTGACAGACATTTGCAGATTGAACTGGTGGATGGGAGCTCTTTCTGTTTGTTATGTCTTTCTTTCTACAAGAATGAAAGAAGTCTAGGACCACATGGCTTCATTGGTGAATTGAACCAAACATTTAACATATAATATCAGTCTTTTTTCAAGCTCTCCAAAAACAGAAGGTTGAGGGAATGTCTTGATTCATTCTATGAGGCCAGCTTTGCCCTGAATACCATGGCAGGATAAAAATATCACTATAAAAGAAAACCCAATATTTCATTTGAAAACATGCACAAATCCTTAACAAAATAGTACCAAATCAAATCCAAGAACACATTATAAGGATTATACACCATAAGCAAGTGGGGTGTATCAGGGAATGCAAGGGTTGATCAGCATAATAAAATCAGTGTAATATACCACATTAATAGACTCAAAGTAAGAGAATCACATGGGCATCTGCACTGATAGATGAACATCACTTCACAACATCCAACATTTTGTTCAGGAGGAAGCTAGAATAGAAAGGAAATATAAACAACAGAATGAAAGTTGTTTATGAAAAACTTTTAGCTAATACCATACCCAGTAGTGAGAGACTGATAGGTTTACCTTTAAGGTCAGGAATGAGGCAAGACTATCCATTTTCACCATTTCTATTCAACATTACTGGAGATTCTGTGCAGAACAGTTCCCTAAGAAAAAGAAATAAAAGACAACTAAAACAGAAAGGAAAAACTCAACATCTTTGCTATACAGGTATATCTCATTTTATAGCTTTTATACAAATACATGCAGATGCACACACACACATACACGTACACACACACACTTAATTAGAGTTACAGAGAGAGAGAGAGATCTTTTAGACCACTGCAACGGCCACTGCTTTGTCCAGGCCAAACCCAGAAGCCAAAAGCTTCATCTGAGTCTCCCACGTGGGTGGCAGGGGCCCAAGCACTTGGGCCATATTCTGCTGCTTTTCCTAGTCCATTAGCAGGAAGCTAGATCAAAAATGGAGCAACAAGGATGCAAACCAGTGCCCATATGGGATGTTGGTGTTGCAGGCTATGGCTTTACCCACTATACCACAATGCCCACAGTGCCAGTACTCTGATCCACATATATTGCATTTTTTTTTTTCCAAATTGGAAGTTTGTGACAACCTTGCCTTAAGCAAGTCTCAGTGCCATTTTCCCAGCAGCATGTGCTCACTTTGTGTTTGTGTGCCTCATTTTGGTAACTTTGACATCTTTAAAATTTTCTTATTATATCTGTCATGGTGATCTGTTATAGTGAGTTTTATTGGTATTGTAATTGTTTTAGTGCACTACAGTTTTACTGAGATATGACGCTAAACATGGTGAGTGTTCTACTGCTTTACAGATCAGCTGTTTCCCTGTCTCTCTACTGTCCTTGAATTTCCTATTTCCTGAGACACAATAGTACTGAAATTTGGCCCATTAATAACTGTGGTGGCCTCTAAGTTTTCAAGTGAAAGGAAGAGTCACACATCTCTTACTTCACATCAAAAGCTAGAAGTAATTAAACTTAGTAGGGGGGAAGGCATGTTGCCAGCTGAGATAGCCTAAGAACAAAGCCTCTTACACCAAGCAGGCATGTTGTGATTGCAAAGGAAAATTCTTGAAGGAAATAAAAAGTGCCACTCCAAGATCAGTAACAAAGTAAAAACAGCCTTATTGTTGAGGTAGAGAAAGTTATAGTAGTCTGGATGGAAGATCAAACCAGTCACAACATTCCATTAAGAAAAAGCTTAATCCAGAGTGTGACTCTAATTCTCTTCAATTCCCTGAGACTGAGAGAGGTGAGGAAGCTGCAGAAGAAAAATTTTGAAGCTAGCAGATGTTGGTTCTTGAGTTTGAAACAAAAAATCCATCTCCGTAACATAAAAGTGCAAAGTGAAGCAACAGGTGCTGATGTAGAAGCTGAAGCAAGTTATCCAGATGATTTACTTAAGACTGTTGATGATGGTAGCTACACTAAACAACAGATTTTCTTTTTAAAATTTTTTTAATAGATTGATTTTATTTGAAAGGCAAAATGACAGTGAGAGAGACAGAGAGGTAGAATGGAGAAACAAAGAGAAACGGATCTTCACCCATTTTCATAGATAGTATTGTTAAGTTGCCAGTACTACTCAAAGTGATGTACAGATTCAACTTAGTGCTATCAAAGTTCCAAAACCGTTTTATAGAAATGGAAAAAGGTGGTCCTCAAATTCATATGGAATTGCAGAGGAACCCAAACAGCCAAAACAATATTAAAAGAGATGAAGTTGGAGGACTTATACTTTTTGATTTTAAAATTTACTATAAAGGCATGGTCATCAAATCAGTGTGGTGCTGTCATTGGGATGGACGTACAGAACCATGGAATATAATTGTTTCTAAAAATAAATGCATGCACCTATAGCCACTTGATTTTTGACAGTTGGCCTTTTACAGCTATACTAGGTTTGTTTAATTGGGAGAGAATAGTCTCTTCAACATTTGTGTAGAACTAATTGGATACTACATGCAAATGAATGAAGTTGGACATCTGCCTTATACTGTATATAAAAATTAACTAGAAATGGATCAACAACCTAAATAAAAGCTATAAAACTTTTAAAAGTCCATTACAAGTATTGTCAGTGGAGCCATAGAAATGACACCAAAAGATGCTGGTGCTGTGGTGTAGTGGGTTAAGGTGCCACCAGTACCACCAGCATCCATATGGGTACCAGTTCCAGTCCTGGCTGCTGCACTTCCAATCCAGCTCCTTGCTAATGCATCTGGGAAAGCCAAGGAGGATGGCTCAAGCACTTGGTCCTCTGCATCACATGAGAGATCCAGAAGAAACACCTGAGCCCTGGCTTTGGCCTGACCTTGGCCTGGCCACTGCAAATATTTGGGTAGTGAACCAACCGATGGAAGACTTTTTTTTTTTTTTTTTTTTTTTTTTTTTTTGACATGCAGAGTGGACAGAGAGACAGAAAGGTTTTCCTTTTTCCATTGGTTCACCCCCCAGTGGCCGCTGGGGCCGGTGCGCTGTAGCCGGCGCACCGCACTGATCCAAAGCCAAGAGCCAGGTGCTTTTCCTGTCTCCCATGCAGGTGCAGGGCCCAAGGACTTGGGCCATCCTCCACTGCACTCCCGGGCCACAGCAGAGAGCTGGACAGGAAGAGGAGTGACCAGGACAGAATCTGGCGCCCCAACCGGGACTAGAACCCAGTGTGCCGGCGCTGCAGGCGGAGGATTAGCCTATTGAGCTGCAGCGCTGGCCTGATGGAAGACTTTTCTTTCTGCCTCTGCCTCTCCCTCTCTGTAACTCTGCCTTTCAAATAAATAAATAAAATCTTAAAAAAAAAAAAAAAGAAAGAAAAAAAAAAGAAATGAAACCAAAAGCATAGGCAACAAAGAAAATAAACTGGGCTTTATCAAAATAAAAAGTTATGACTGTTTCATCAAAAAACATTCCTAAGAAATTGAAAAGACATCCTGAGGAGTTTAATAAAATATTTTCAAATCATAAATCCATATTAAATAAAGAACTGCTAAAATTCGACAACAAAAGGGCAACCTAACTGATGAATTGAGGAAGGGCTTGAATAGGCATTTTTCAGATGGTCAATTAGTACATGATAACATGCTCAATATCATTACTCATGAGAGAAATGCAAATTTAAATAAAAACTAAATATCACTCAACCTATTAGGATACTTACAATTAGAAAGTGGGAAAGAGGAAGAATGTTTTGCAAGGATATAGAGAAATTGAAAGCTTTTTAAATTGCTACTAACAAAATAAAGTGGTTTGGCTAAATTTCAAAATAAATTGCTTGTTCCTTAAAAAAGCTAAATGTCAAACTACCTTATGACCCAGAACTCATATGTGTGTATATACTCCAAATACTTGAAAGCAAGCATCTACTAGGATAATAGATACTTTATACCAGTGTTCATTGAAGCATTATTGCAATATCTCAAAGATGGAAACAACCCATGTACATATCAACAGATGGATAAACAAAATGTCATATGTACATCCATTGGAAAATCATTCGGGCATAAAAGGAATGAAGTTCTGATACATGCTACAACATGGCTGAATCTTGAAAACATTTTGCTAAATGAAAGAAGCCAGATGCATGATTCCATTTTTATGAAGTAATTAGAGTAGGCAACATTTTTTTTTTTTTAAGATTTATTTATTTGAAAGAGTTACAGAGAGAGGTAGAGACAGAGTTCTTCCATCCGCTGTTTCACTCCCCAGATGGCCACAATGGCCAGAGCTGTGCTGATCCAAAGCCAGGAGCCAGGAGCTTCTTCCAGGTCTCCCATGTAGGTGCAGGGACCCAACGACTTGGCCATATTCTGCTGGTTTCCTTGTCCATATCAGAGAGCTGAATCACAAGAAGAGTGGCCGGGACTAGAATCGGCGCCCATATTGGATGGCGGTGCTTCAGGCCAAGGCATTAACCCACTGCACCACAGTGCCGGCCCCTAGAGTAGACAAATTCATACAGAGTAGAATAGAGTTACCAGGGTTTGGAGCAGGGAACAGGAAGTTAATTCTTTCTTTATTCTTTATAAAGATTTATTTACTTGAAAGGTACAGTGAGAGAGAGGGAGAGAGAAATAATCACTTCTGTTCTCTGGTAAGCCTGGAACCCCATCTGGGTCTCCTACCTTGTTGGTAGGGGCCCAGGTACTTGAGCTATCTCTGCTGCTTTTCCAGGCACATCAGCATGGAGCTAGATTGGAAGCAAAGCAGCCAGAACTTGAGCTGATGCTCCAGTGTCAGATGTGAGTGTGGCAAGTTTCTGCTTAATGCAGTGCACTACAGTGTCTACCTTAGGGAGTTAATTTTTTTTTTTAAAGATTCATTTATTTAATTGAAAATCTGAGTTACAGAGAGAGATACACAGAGAAAGACGGGTCTTCCATCCACTGATTCAGCTTCCAAGTGGCCTTAATGGCCAGGGCAGAGCTAGGCCAAAGCTAGGATATTCATCTAAGTGCTTGGGCCATCTTCTGCTGTTTTTCCCAGGCCATTAGCAAAGAACTGGATTGGAAGTGAACTGGCACCCGGATGGATGCTGGCATTGCAGGTGTCGGCTTTACCTAGTATGTCAAAACACTAGGCCCAAGTTAATTCCTAACGATTATTGAATTTTTCTTTGAGATGATAGTGATATTTGCACAGTATTACAAATATAGTTAGTGCCATTGAATTGCAAAATTAACATGATTAAAATGGAAAATTTTGTGCTACATATACCTTGCTTAAAAATTACTTAATACTTAAAAATTAGTCATGTAATATACCAGTAACCAAAATTATTGTATTTTATGCTTTAAATGGGTGAGTTGTATGACATGTGAATTATATCTCAATATTTTTTAAAGATTTATTTATTTGAAAAGCAGAGTTACAGAGACAAAAGGAGATACAGAGACAGAGATCTTCCATCTACTCTTTTACTCCCCAAAGGCTGAAAGTTAGGAGCCAGGAGTTTCTTCTGAATCTCCCACTTGGGTGGCAGGGGCCACAGTGCTTGGATTGTCTTCTGCTGCTTCCCTAGGCCATTAACAGGAAGCTGGATTGGAAGTGGAGCAGCCAGGACGTGAACTAGTGCCCTTATGGGATACCTGCATTGCAGACGGTGGCTTTACCTGCTATACCACAATGCTAGCCCCTCAATAATTTTTTAATACTTTTCAATTATTTTCATATACTATTAGAATTTTTTTAACCTTTATGTATTAGTTTGCTGGGACTGCTATAACAATGGACCATGAAATAGGTATCTCAACAAACAAATTTACAGTCTGAGTTCTGGTGGTTAGGTGTTCAAAATCAAGGTGCTGATAAGCTTGGCTTTTAGACATTTGCTGGCAGTCTTTGGCATGGCTTGGCTTGTAAATGCATCACCTTCATCTCTACGTGCAGTTCTCCCTGTGTCTGTGTCTATTTTTAGATTTCTCTTTTTCATTGAACATTTTATGTGTTTGTTCAAAAAGCAGAGTAACGAAAAGGGAGAGGAGTAGGAAGGAGAGGAGAGAGAGGCTAGAGAGGGAGGGAGAGATAGTGATCTTCCATCTACTGGTTCATTCCCCAGATGGGTGCAATAGCCAGTTCTGGGCCAGACTGAAGCCAAATCCAGGAACTCCCTGTAGGTCTCCCACATGGGTGGCAGGGGCTTAAGCTCAAGGCATGAGTCATGTTCTGCTGCCTTCCCAGCAACAGGCAGCTGGATTGGAAACAGAGCAGCTGAACCAGTGCTCTGATATGTGATGCCAGTGTTGCAAGGATTGGTTTAACTCAGTGGTTCACAGCATGGCCTCCAGATTCCTCTTTTCTGTAAGAACACAATCAGATTAGGAACTACCCTGAAGTACTACTGCTGAGTTAGGGTATCAACCTAAATCTTTTGGGGGACAGTTCAACCCATAATACCATAATATTTGTGTATTTTTAACAATATAATAAGCATTTTTACTAGTTACTATAAAATTGTCCCAGATGTAATGTTAATGATCATAAAAAGATTTATTTATTTATTTGAAAGGCAGAAAAACAGAGAGGCAGAGGCAGAAACAGAATCTTCCATCTGCTGGTTCAGTCCCTAGTTAGCCGCTATGGCTGGAGCTGGGCCAATCCAAAGCCAGGAGCCAGGAGCTTCTTCTGGGTCTCCCATGTGGGTGCAAGGGTGCAAAGCCTTGGGCTATCTTTCAATGCTTTCCTGGGTGCATTAGCTGGGAGCTGGATTGGAAGTACAACAGCCAGGACTTGAACCGGCCCTTTTTGGGGTGCTGGCACTGCAGGCAGCAGCTTTACCCGCTATGCCACAGCACTGGCCCCTGATTATAAATATTTTAAGAAGAATATCCACATAATCAGTTCTCTGCAATTAAATGATTAATTTGTTTTTACTTTTGGAATACTGTAATTGCCATGAAAACCTTTATACACTGCCTTTTCTGTATTTTTTTTAAGATTTTATTTATTTATTTGAGAGGTGGAGTTACAGTCAGTGAGGGAAACAGAGAGAAAGGTCTTCCTTCCAGTGGTTCATTCCCCAAATGGCCGCAACGGCTGGAGCTGCGCTGATATGAAGCCAGGAGCCAGGTGCTTCTTCCCCGTCTCCCACCTGGGTGCAGGGGCCCAAGGACTTGGGCCATCTTCTGCTTTCCCAGGCCAAAGCAGAGAGCTGGATTGGTAGAGGAGCAGCCGGGACTAGAACTGGCACCCGTATGGGATGCCAGTGGCAAAGGCATAGGATTAACCTAGTGCACCATGGTGCCGGCCCCTCTGTATTCTTTTTTTATAATAGATACCTAGAAATGAAATTATCATTTTAAGATATCTGACAATTATGAGAAATCTTTGCAAATATAAAAGCTCAAAGATTTTATAACTGGTTTTTAGCTTTTCTTGGTTTATTAGTGGATTGATTGAAATTTCTCTGCATGAATTCTCTTTAAATAATTCACCTATTTAATTTTAATCTTAATAGTTTTTTTGTTTGTTTTGTTTTGTTTTTTACAGGCAGAGTGGATAGTGAGAGAGAGAGACAGAGAGAAAGGTCTTCCTTTTTGCCGTTGGTTCACCCTCCAGTGGCCGCTGCGGCCGGCGCACTGCGCTGATCCGAAGCCAGGAGCCAGGTGCTTCTGGTCTCCCATGCGGGTGCAGGGCCCAAGCACTTGGGCCATCCTCCACTGCCTTCCTGGGCCACAGCAGAAAGCTGGCCTGGAAGAGGGGCAACCGGGACAGAATCCGGTGCCCCAACCGGGACTAGAACCCGGTGTGCCGGCACCGCAAGGTGGAGGATTAGCCTGTTAAGCCACGGTGCCGGCCAATCTTAATAGTTTTTTTTATCAATTCACTTAAACTCTTTGCTCAGAAGAAGTTTATTTTTTCTTATATTTTCAGCCACTACTTTACCAGTTTATTAGTTGCTCTTTAATTTTGCTTTTCATTTCTTTTCTTTCTTTTTTTTTCTTGAGATTGATTTATTTATCTGAAGCACGGAGTTTACAAAGGGAGAGACAGGGATTTTTCATCCTTTGGTTAACTTCCTAAATGTCTGCAGTGGCCAGGGCTGATGCCACGAGTAAGTTTTTTCTGGATCTCCCACATGGGTGCAGGGGCCCAAGGACTTGCATCATTTTCAGTATTTTCCCAGGTACATAAACAGGGAACTGGTTCAAAGTGGAGCAGCTGGGACATGAACAAGTACCCACGTGGGATGTCAGCCTCATAGACAACAGCTTAACCCCCCATTCCACAAAACTGGCCTCATAATTTTGGTCTTACTTCTATTTAGAATTATAGAATAAAAGTGTAGAATATTTGCTTATTTTTTCCTCTGTTTCTTCTGTTGTTTCAAAACTTGACTTGTCCTTCTCTTTCCAGTTTTGATAAGTATTTAATGCTACTTTGTTCTGTTGCTTCAGTTGAACTTAAAAGTATTTAACTCTTGAATTTATTTGGTATATGTTTTGCTGAATGGAATGACTTAAGGAGCATTTTGCTATTGGATTGCTAGCTGGTAATTCATATTCTATCATTTAATCACTATCTTTTCCACTGAATGAAGATGTCTTATTTATTAAATTGGACTATTTGGGGAGGATCTGTGTTATAGTGATACTTTATGAAAGATTTATAGAATATTTTAATATTTGAAAAGAATATCTCCAGTTTTTCCATTTTCAGGATTTGTACAGAGGTACATCTGATCTTTCCTTCAAGTACTTGGTAATTTTCTATAATGTTTCAGGTCTTCCTTTACATATTTTATAAATACTTTTGGCTTTTTTATGTAAATCAGAGAAGTATCTTCCTATTACTCCTTATATATGTATTGTATTAGTATGTGTTGTTTTTTGTTTTTGCTATTCACAATGAAATTTTAATTGTTTTTAATGCCTCATTTTAATACCTGAAGTACTGCTGATTTATGTTTATCTTATATGCTATTGTTTTACTAAACTTTAACAATTCTAACACTTTTAAGTAGATTCATTTGTATTTTCTGGGTGAACAATTAGATGGGGATGATAATTTCTTTACAATATTCATTTCTTTTAAATAATCACATGTTGTTCAGAGTATCTAAAATTGATACTACACTTGAGTGACAATGGAAGACTTCTTAGTATCATTTTTAATTTACTGGTTATAATTCTGATGTTACACCATTAAGTATTTTGTTTGATAGCTTGAAATGGATTTTTTTTTAAGTTAGAAGAATTTCTGAATACTTTCATTGTTGGACTTGGGTAAATTGTAGTATTATTTTTGGGGTTTTGCCAAATATTTTTAGGCCAGGAATACCTGTTGAAATTATCACTTGCATTTAAAAAATTAATTTATTGGGGCTGGCGCTGTGGCATAGTAGGTAGGCTAAGCCTCTGCCTGCAGCACTGGCATCCAGTATGGGCTCTGGTTCATGTTTTGGCTGCTCCTCTTCTAATCCAGCTCTCTGCTAATGAGCCTGGGAAAGCAGTGGAAGATGGCCCAAGTACTTGGGCCCCTGTACCCATGTAGGAAACCTTGAGGAAGCTCTTGGCTCCTGGCTTCAGATTGTCTCGGCTTCAGCAATTGTAGCCACTTGGGGAGTGAACCAGCAGATGCGAAACCTTTCTGTCTGTCTCTCCCTCTCTGTGTCTGTAACTCTGTCTCTCAAAAAAGTAAAATATTTTTTTAAAAAAGAAAAGTTTCGGGGCTGGGGAAGATGGCCCAAGTCCTTGGGCTCCTGCATCTGCGTTGGAGAAACAGAGGAAGCTCCAGGCTCCTGGCTTCAGATCATCCCAGCTCTAGCCATTGCAACCATTTGGGGAGTGAACCAATTGATGGAAGACCTCTCTCTCTCTCTCTCTCTCTGCCTCTGAAACTCTGTCTTTCAAATAAATAAATCTTTCAAAAAAGTTTAATTTATTAAAATAATTATTTGCTTAAAATTTGTTAATACTATTTTTTATTTAATAAGTGTAGTAAAACATAGTTGTGGTAGCTTGTTCTTATAAAAGATTTAATATAGTGTTATTTTTGTTAGGTTTGATTTTAGAGGGGATTTTTTTCCTTGAAACTTCCTGTACATGGTGCTAGCATCCCAACAGCCAACCAAACTAAACATAGTATCAAACTTAAAATGTTTTTTTGTGCTTAGAAAAATCAAAGAGTAGTGTGGTTTAGTAGTCAAAACTACAGGTGTTCCAGCACACCGGGTTCTAGTCCCGGTCGGGACGCCGGATTCTGTCCCGGTTGCCCCTCTTCTAGTCCAGCTCTCTACTGTGGCCCGGGAGTGCAGTGGAGGATGGTCCAGGTCCTCGGGCCCTGTACCCGCATGGGAGACCGGGAGAAGCTCCTGGCTTCGGATCAGCGAGGTGCGCCAGCTGCAGCGGCCATTGGAGGGTGAACCAACGGAAAAGGAAGACCTTTCTCTTCGTCTCTCTCTCTCACTGTCCACTCTGCCTGTCAAAAAAAACAAAAACAAACTATAGGTGTTGATTTAGGCATCATTGCCATATAGAGATATTTAGCAGCAAGATATTTAGCACGAACCTTTCTCTTATTAACACCTTAAATGTCTGCAGATGCCTGAGTTGGACCAGGCTGAAGTCAGGAGCCATAAATCCAATCCATGTCTCTCATGTGGTTGGCACGGACACAACTGCTTGAACTATCAACAACTACCTACCAGGAATCACATTAGCAGGAAACAGTAACCAGGAGCTGAGCTGGGACTTCAACCCAGGCTCTCTGATGTGGGCACCCCAAGTGGCTTCTTAACAACTGTGCCAAATAACCCCTCTATAGGAAGTTCTTTTTTTTTTTTTTTAAAGATTTACTTACTTATTTTGAAAGAATTACAGAGGGAAAGGAAGAGACAGAGAGATCTTCCATCTGCTTGTTCACTTCTTAGATGGCCACAATGTCCAGTGCTGGACCAGGCCAAAGCCAAGAGCCACATGATGACAAGGACCCGAGCAGTTGGGCCATCTGCTGCTGTTTCCCCTATGCCATGAGCAGGGAGCTAGATTAGAAGTGGAGCACAGGCCAGTGCCGTGGCTTAACAGGCTAATCCTCCGCCTTGCGGCGCTGGCACACCGGGTTCTAGTCCCAGCTAGGGCACCGGATTCTGTCCCGGTTGCCCCTCTTCCAGGCCAGCTCTCTGCAATGGCCCGGGAAGGCAGTGTAGGATGGCCCAAGTACTTGGGCCCTGCACCCGCATAGGAGACCAGGAGAAGCACCTGGCTCCTGGCTTTGGATCAGCACGATGCGCTGGCCGCAGCGGCCACTGGAGGGTGAACCAACGGCAAAAAGGAAGACCTTTCTCTCTGTCTCTCTCTCTCACTATCCACTCTGCCTGTCAAAAAAAAAAAAAAAGAAGAAGAAGATGGAGCAGCTCGACTCAAACTAGTGCCCATATGGGATGCCAGTGTCTCAGGTGACAACTTTACCTGCTATGCCACAACACCAGCCCCAGGAATAGTATTTTTTTATTTGATAATATACAAAAGTGATATGTAATCAAATGAACAGTCTTAATACATATTATAGAAATAAGTTATTTAGTAGTTTATGATTTCAGTAGATGAACTCATCTTTTGTTTTTACTTCTCCAGCAAAAACAAATTAGTTATTCACCAGGAATATGCAGCATAGAGCATCAGCAAGAGATAACTAAACTAAAGACTGACTTGGAAAAGAAAAGTATTTTCTATGAAGAAGAAATAACTAAACGAGAAGGAATACATGCCAATGAAATAAAAAATCTGAAGAAAGAACTACATGATTCAGAAGGCCAACAACTTGCTCTCAATAAAGAAATTATGATTTTAAAAGACAAATTGGAAAAAACTAGGAGAGAAAGGTAAGAATCAAACTATTTACTCATTCAATAAATATGTATTGGGTATGTATTATGCATTAACTAATGCAGATACATAGGCAATAAGCATATCCCAGTCCTGAAGGAAGCCACAATCAAGACTGGTGAATAAAAAACGACAACCCATGATAGGAAAAGAAATAGGAGCACATGTAGGAGAGAAAGGGTAACATTTCATACATATAGGCTTTTTGGACACAGTTACTTCTAGGCTGAGACCTAAGAAACAAGAATGAAAAAACTAGGGAAGTGTATCCAGGTAGAAGTACCAGAATTTACTAAGATCTAAAGGAAAAAGGAATGTAACACATTCCATAAATGAAAACTGTTTACTGTGTTGGAAACATAAATGGAAAGGTACAAGTAGTTAGAAATCAGGCCAGATGCCTTTCAAAGGAAACAAATACATTTTGTTTTGATCTCCACAATTTACTTATTAATTATCCTTTAGTTTGTTATTAATATAAAGAGAACAGATTACATGTATTTCAGAGGTACAGATTTTTTTAAAATTATTTCTTTATTTGAAAGGCTGAAACAGGGAGGGAGGGAGGAAGAGAGAGAGAGATACCTTCCATCTGCTGGTTCACTCCCCAGATGGCCACATGGCTGGGGCTGGGCCAGGCTGAAGCCAGGAGCCAGGAACTTCATCCAGGTCTCCCACATAGGTGCAGGGGCCCAAGTACTTGGACCATTGTCCACTGCTTCCCCAGGCACATTAGCAAGGAACTGGATTGTAAATGGAGCAGGCAGGACTTGAACCGGCATCTGTATGGGATACCAGTGCTGTAGGCATAGACTTAAACTTCTATGTCACATTGCCGGCCCCCAGAGGTACAATTTTTAGGACGATAGCCATATTTCCCCCCCTCCCTTACTCTGTACCTCAGTCTCCCTCCTTCCTTCCTTTCTTTTTCTTTCATTTTTGCAAAAACAATTTCTGTCCACTCTAATCACAGGCTTAGTGCAGCATTAACTGTAATATGCAACAAGTAAAAAATAGAAAGACCACAGTTCCATGGCAGTGTAACAATGGCTAAAAAGAATAGTCAGAGCACAACATGTCCATTTCATTCTTATACCTTTTTGATATTCTGTATTAACAGCCACATGTGAGAAGAAATATGATATTTATTTTGGGGGGACTGACTTATTTCACTAACTGTAATGGTTTCCAGTTACATCCATTTTGTTGCAAAAGACAGGATTTCATTCTTTTTTTTATGGCTGAGAAGTATTCCGCAGAGTATGTATACCACATTTTTTTTATCCAGTCATCAATTGATGGACATCTGGGTTGTTTCCATATCTTATCTATTGTGAATTGAGCTGCAGTAAACAGAGGTACAAATAACTCTTTCATATGGTGATTTCATTTCCTTTAGATAAATTCCCAGGAATGGGATGACTGGGTCATATGGTAGATCTATTCACAGATTTCTGAGGAATCTTTATATTGTATTCCATAGTGGTTGCACAAGTTTATGTTCCTACCAACAGTGTAGTAAGGTACCTTTTCCCCACATCCTTGCCAGCATTTGTTATTTTTTTATTTTTGAATGATTGACATTCTAACTGGGGTGAGATGAAACCTCATTGTATATTTTATTTGCATTTCCCTTATCCCTAGTGATACAGAGCATTTTTTCATGTGTCTGTTGCCCATTTTTATTTCATCCTTTGATAAATGCCTGTTCATGACTTTTGCCTGTTTCTTAAGTGGATTATTAACGTTGTTGAGTTTCTTGAAGTCTTTATGGGCCCTGGGTATTAATTCTTTATTACATGTATAGTTTGCAGATATTTTCTCCCATTTTGTTGGTTGCCTTTTCACTTTTCTTGGTGTTTTCATTGCTGTGCAGAAACTTCTTAGCTTGATGTAATGCCATTTGTCAATTTTAGCTTTTATTGTCTATGCTTCTGAGGTCTTTTTCCAAGAAGTGTTTGCTTATGCCAATGTTTCCCTCAGGTAATTTGGTGGTATCAATTCATAGATTAAGATCCTTAATACACTGGGATTTTATTTTTGTATAAGGTGTAAGTTAGGGGTCTTGTTTCATACTTCTGCATGCATAGATTCAACTTTCCCAGCGTAATTTGTTGAAGAGACTGTTCTTTCTCCAGGGAGTGATTTTAGCTCACTTGACAAGGATTAGTTGGTTGTAGATGCGTTGGATGAACTTCCGGGATTTCTATTCTGTTACATTGGTCTACGTGTCTATTTTTTGTGCCAATACCAGGCTATTTTGATTACAACTCTCCTGTAGTATGTCTTCAAATCTGGTATTGTGAATAAATCTTAAAAAAAAAAAAAAAGAAAAATGAGGCTGGAAAAGAAAAATGGAGGCAATATCATAAAGGAGTGTAAGTCATTTATGCTTTAACCTAACGCCATTTCAGAAAAGTAACAGCATTATATTCGTGTTGTTGAATGATCACTCTTACTACTTTAGTGTGTGAAGAATGGACTAGAGGTAGGAAGCCATCTGTGAGGGATGAGAGATGAGGTGGTGGACTTCAGGCAGTGATGGTGAAAAATTGAAAAAGGAGAAAATGGGTGAATTCAGAAGTTCTACTGAGAAAATAAGACTACCAGATGTGGGAAAAGAGAACAGGAGAAATTATTAGTGATACTAGGCTTTCTGTATTTCAGGCTGCTGAATAAATGTTATTGTGATTCTCAACTTTGTTAGAAGCCTGAGTTCATTCAGTGTGGTTCTTTCATTCACTTAGCAATTTTTTCTTTTAATATCTAATATATCCAAAAGATAGTTGTGGGCACTGGGAATATACCAGTGAATGAAGGGATCAAAAAGTCTCTGTCCTGTCCCAACTGGAGTGGAAGTGTCATCTCTGTGCCAGGAGAAGACAGCCGGCAGGCAGGGATGTGCCTCCCAGCCACAGATCCAGGACAATTGTACCTCCTGAAAACAGCTTCCTTTGTTAGATACAGATTTTGCATCCAAGAAGTCACTTAAGGTTCCCTTAACATATGTTAAAATATAAAACAAAACTGGAATTAGTCTTGAAATACATGGCGTTAACTGAAAAAAAAAAAAAAAAAAAGTCTCTGTCCTTACAGAACTTTACTGTAGTGTGGTGAAAGACAGTGCAGATGGTAAGTAAAACATTAAATACACTAGGTAATGATAAATCCTAAAAATAAAAAGTGACATCTCAGCAAAGACTCAAGAAAGTGAGGGAGATACACTTTTGAATAAGAAGGCTACTCTACAGATAGCAGAACAAGTCTGTTTGAAAAGAAGAAGAAGAAGAAATGAGATGGCCAGTGTGGCTGAAGTAAAGTTAAGGGGGCAGAATTGAAGTGAGTCACTGAGATTATCAGGGCCAAAGTATGTAGAGCCTTGTAAATTATATTTAGTTAACTTTTAGTAAAACCATTACAGGAAATTATTACAGGATTTTGAATAGGAAAATAACAAGTAAACTTGTGTTTTAACAGAATTTAAGTTTAAGAATAGTTTGAGTGGTTTTAGAATTTTCTGAATTAGGCTCAAAAGCAGTATTCTGGTTTTTTTTTTTTTTTTTTTTTTTTTTACTGAAGAGTCTATGGACATTTATTGAAGGTAGATAGGGTAGTGGGAACTTATATTTTGAGCTCTTTTGTAGAGTTGGAGGCTTGTGAAATTCAAGGTGCTTGGGAGACATACTTGAAGAAATGTCGAGTCAGCAGATTTAAGTCCACAAAAGCTTTATATGTAGATTCAGAGGTCAGCAGCATAATATAAGCTAACTGAAACCAGGTAGTGAAGTTGTTGAGCTGCTCCAAGGACTAAGTGTACAAAGAGAAGAGACATTCTCTGAAGGGAGGAGAGAACTTCCACTTTGATTATGGCTTTGTCTAGATAAGGTCAGAGTTTGTGAGCTCAAGAGGCTTCCATAGCCTTGGCAGCTCAAGACAAGAGCCTCAGGTGTTAAGAAACTGGCGCAGTTTTATCTATGGCATGATCTACACCCTGATTTACATCCTATGCCCCAGTTCCTGCCGCCATTGCTGTAAGCCAGGTAGCCACATGGCCCAATTACCTGTGCCAAGCTCCACCGCCAACCTAATGGGATTGGCTATTCCTACTTCCCTGCCCACCCTCCGGCAAAGTTTTAAAAAGACCTGTTCCTGAACACATGGCTCTCTTGGCTCCTCTCATCTGCTCTCCTTCCTCCTCTCATCTCTCATCTCTCTTCTCTCTCTCGTCTCTCCTCGCTAGTTCCTCTCCTCTCTGTCTGTCTCTCTTATATTCTCCTTCTCTCCCTTTTTCCCCTTAGTCGCCCCACCCCTCCAGTCTGTTGGGTTTTTCCCAATAAACCTTTTCCCTTACTCCCGTGTTTGGTGTGTTTTGTGACGGCCTAACAGAAATATATAACATTGGGTGATAACTGACGTCATATATAAGAGTGTCAATTGTTAAATCAACAACGGGAGTCACTGTGTACTTACTCTCCATGTAGGATCTTTGTCCTTAATGTGTTGTACTATGTGAATTAACGGTAAAACTAGTATCCAAACAGTACTTTATACTTTGTGTGTCTGTGTGGGTGCAGTTTGTTGAAATCTTTACTTAGTATATACTAAGTTGAACTTCTGTAAATAAATATAATTGAAAATGAATCTTAATGAAGAATGGGGTGGGAGAGGGAGTAAGAGATGGGATGGTTTACGGGTGGGAAGGTGGGGGGGAAAACCGCTATAATCCAAAAGTTGTACTTTTGAAGTTTATATTAGCCGGCGCCACAGCTCACTTGGCTAATCCTCCACCTGCAGCGCCGGCACCCCGGGTTCTAGTCCCAGTTGGGGCACCAGATTCTGTCCCGGTTGCCCCTCTTCCATTCCAGCTCTCTGCTGTGGCCAGGGAAGGCAGTGGAGGATGGCCCAAGTGCTTGGGCCCTGAACCCGCATGGGAGACCAGGAGAAGCACCTGGCTCCTGGCTTCGGATCGGCAGGATGCGCCGGCCGCAGCGGCCATTGTGGGGTGAACCAACGGCAAAAAGGAAGACCTTTCTCTCTGTTTCTCTCTCTCTCACTAACTCTGCCTGTCTGCCTGTCAAAAAATATATATTAAATAAAAGTTTAAAAAAAAAAACAAAGACGAGACAGCATCTATGGTAGAATACAAAGGAATATTAGCATTTGTGGGAATAGAAGAGTACACTAAGGCAGCTGAGAAGAAGCCAGAGATATAGGCTGAAAAATCAGATTTGAGTTAATACCTGAGCCAAGAGAGGACAGCAGTTAAAGTGGGAGAGAATGGACAACACTGTTAAAAACAGATTGGATATGATGATGATTGGGTCAGTGATGAGTTCTGAAAAAATAGGGTTTTTTCCTTTTTTCCCTTTTTTTCTCTTTATTTGAAAGAGTGAGACACACACACACACACACACACAGATCTTCAATCTTATGGTTCACTCTCCAAATGGGTGCAATTGCCAGGGCTAGGCCAGGCCAAAGCCAGAAACAACTTCTGGGTCACCCATGTGAGTGGCAGGGGCCCAAGCCCTTGGTCCATCTTGGACTTATTCCCCAGACACATAAGCAGGGAGCTGGATCGCAGTTGGAGCAGCCAGACACAAACGTGTGCCCATATGAGATGCCAGTGTCACAGGCAGTGGCTTAACCTGATGTGCCACACCACCCTGCCCCTGAATAGGTTTCTTCAGGTGATAGAGGTAGAAGCCAGATTTTGATGTGGTGGGGAGCAGTTAAAAGGATACAAAAGATATTTGTCAGTGAATAGAAAGTCCAAGGAAGCAGAAAATGAGCTGTGACACAGAGAATAGTGAGTTTATTATTTGAGAGTGGAGACTAGATTAATGGAAATAGGAAAAGGCAAGAATGATTTCTTTCTTTCTTTCTTTCTTTCTTTTTTTTTTTTTTTTTTTTTTTTTTTTTTTTTTTTACAGGCAGAGTGAACAGTGAGAGAGAGAGACATAGAGAGAAAGGTCTTCCTTTGCCATGGGTTCACCCTCCAATGGCCGCTGCCGCCGGTGCATCACGCTGATCCGAAGCCAGGAGCCAGGTGCTTCTCCTGGCCTCCCATAGGGTGCAGGGCCCAAGGACTTGGGCCATCCTCCACTGCCCTCCCGGGCCATAACAGAGAGCTGGCCTGGAAGAGGGGCAACCGGGACAGAATCCAGCTCCCAGTCCGGGACTAGAACCCGGTGTTCCGGCGCCACAGGCAGAGGATTAGCCTATTGAGCCACAGCGCTGGCAGAATGATTTCACATAAAGATTTTACTCTATGTACATATTTTTCTGGAAGACTTCTTAACAGTTTGTTGTTGTTTGTTTTTGAAGTTACTATTGGGAAAGATTCCTTTCCATAACAATATAAATTTAGCATTTTTATGATGAATAATAAAGTAGCACATTTGCTTTGAAAGACAGTATAAATCATTTTCCTTGAATGTACAATTTAAATTATTTATCTTCAATAATTAATGATGTGGAGGATTTTTATGGTTATGCTTTTAAGATCAGCCATTACTTTTTTCACTTGAAAACAATCATACAATATTACCCAGAGCTGAGCCCTGTTGAAGTTCATTTGTTGCTGACATCCTTCATCAAATGGCTATAGATATAAGCCTGTTTGTCTACATGATAACATGATTTTTGAAAACTGATTCTCTTTTTCTTAGATTTTTAGAAAGTTCTGCCCCTGCCCCTGAACTTGTCATTTTAAATAACTTTTATAGTATTAAGTTTATTGTATGTGTATAGACATGGGATGGAAGGTAGTGCTGAGAGTATTAAAAGAGAGTATTAAAAGAACTGTTAGAAATTTATTTGTGAATTTTCCTTATAGTCTAGTGCTGAGAAAAGGAATTCTAATGTGGCTAATTTATTTTTCTCTTTCCCTAGCTTTCTCTTTCCTCTATATTTCTTAGTATAAATATAATTAAATAAGGTGAGCATAATAAGGAAATTTGTAAATAAGAGGTGTTTTCCCCAGATTTTCAAATGAAGACATGCCATTAAGCAAACTAATCTATTAATTAAGTCACTGTGTGTAACTTTATTTATTTATTTTTTTTTTTTGTGGGGTAGAGGATTGGGATTTGAAACATTTAAGCTCTTCTGTAACAAAGCAGATGGTAGATCAGCCAGCGTGGAATACCATTATTTTTTATAAAATCATGGCATTTTCAGCTGTCACCTCTGCAGAGAACACCTACCACAGTGCTTTTCCAATATGCTAATATTCCCTCTCATTGTACCTGTTAATGCCATGGTATCAGGAATATTCTCTGGGTATTCTGCATTGTATGCTTAGTGGGTGGCTGAGCAGATTGCCTGTGATATTTAGGGATCCCCTCATAACAGTCTCATCTCACTGGACTAGTAGACCCTTCATTACATGCCAGGTAAGCTTGTTGATTATAGGCCACTATTGAGTCCAAGCTTTAATTAGCTCCCAGCATTGAAAATCTACATCAGAGTATTTAGTCCACGTATTAAAACACAAGTTGCAAATATATATGTCCAGTTGATAAATTTAGCTATATTTAAAATTTTCTTTTATCTTCCTTGGCCTGGCACTCTTAGAATTCATTCCTATATGCTGCTTCTACTTTTTCCATTATGAATTGGCAAAATACTTTAACTGCTTATTCTAAGTCCTCTTCTTCATTTCTGTATCTGGCCTGTGCTGTGATCTTATCTATATCATGGGTCTGAAGACAAGGCTTGTGGTAGAATAGTTGTTACAGATGACTGGCACCCTCCTTTTGTGGTAGTAAACAGTGTTAAAGATAATTGTCATCTCCCCTTTGCAATAACTATGCCAAGTGACGCTAATGAACTATTTATGCAAAGAAAGTCTGGCTGTGGAGAAAAAATAAAGCTGCTTCTACCTGCATGGAAGGTTCCAGGGAGGTATAAGAGTTCAGAGTTATTAGCATTCTCTGTTGCAGCCCAGAGGTTCCCATCTCTTGTCTGTGGCTCCACTGTTTCTGAATCTGTACCCTTAGCTTAGCCTAAAAGGTTTAGCCAATGTGTGCTATTCAACATTTATACCGTCTAATGGGATGTACCACAAAGAGCATGGCACTATCATTCCTGTGATATTCTAGCCAAGAATTAATTTTTATATCAAACCCAGGTGGAATATTACCCCTATACAACAAAAATCCTATACCTTTTAAAACTGTTTTAAGAAATAGGGAAGATTTGCCGGCGCCGCGGCTCAATAGGCTAATCCTCTGCCTTGCGGCGCCGGCACACCGGGTTCTAGTCCCGGTCGGGGCGCCGGATTCTGTCCCGGTTGCCCCTCTTCCAGGCCAGCTCTCTGCTGTGGCCAGGGAGTGTAGTGGAGGATGGCCCAAGTACTTGGGCCCTGCACCCCATGGGAGACCAGGATAAACACCTGGCTCCTGCCATCGGATCAGCGCGGTGCGCCGGCCGCAGCGCACCAACCGCGGCAGCCATTGGAGGGTGAACCAACGGCAAAAGGAAGACCTTTCTCTCTGTCTCTCTCTCTCACTATCTGTGGGGAGCCGGCCCCCACAACCTCTGTCTTTTGCCTGCCTGTAGACTGATGTGAAGTAATACAACCAAACGTTCCCACCGTTCCAATGTGCGCAAACAGAGAGGCTATCAAAAGGACAGTACATACCCTCTAGGACACTCTAAAACAGGGGGCTGCAGTATGTGATATGCCGTGGAAGCCTCGGTCTCTCTTCCTAACTGCCTCATTGACCGCTTGCTCCTACACTGTTCTTAGGGTGGACCGGTAGTCAACGACGGGTAAGCACTCGCAGGCTTCTCTAGCAACCTAAGATAGAGGGCAGGACATGCTTCCTATATCCTTGATGACGGGTAAGCAGAGTAAGCGCTGCGGGGCACCTAAGACAGGCACGAGTCCACGCCACTCAGCGTTTAACGTGAGGGACTTGTGGGGGATGGATCCTCCCCCGCGGCCCTCTGGACAGTGTAGACACCGGTTACCATAAACACCAGGCCATTCTTGTACAAACAAGAAGGGGGAGATGTCGGGGCCAGTGGCCCTGGCCCGACGTGAGATGCAGCAGGCTGAGGCTGTCCCTTATCTAATCCTGTTTCCAAGACTTTTCGTCCCATATTCCTGCAGGCAGGATGTGACTTCTGATGAATGTTTATGATGTTCTTTGCACTTTCTGCAGAGCTTGTACCCTGATCATTGCTACTTTGTAAACTTGCTCTGTTCCTGTGCTATGCATGATTACACACAATGAATGTTATCTGTATGGGGCCTGGGGTATATATCCTTGTGTTTCTTGGTGCTTGCGGCTGGAGTCTGAAGGGTTTCCTTAGGGAGACTGCCTCCAGTCCCTCATCGCCGGGCCCCCTACTTTGGCTTGGAACGCGATGAGGCAATAAACGTGGTGATGAATTGACTGAGTGCTGCGTGTCTCCGTGTGGTTTGTCGGGTGGCCTCCGACAACTGTCCACTCTGCCTGTCAAAAAAATTAAAAAGAAAAAAAGAAATAGGGAAGACTTAGAAGCTTCTGTAAACCAAAGGAACTTGAAAAAGAGACATTACTACTAAATGCAACTCAGTTTATCAGTTGTATGATGGTCTAGGCAAGAAGATGGAATGATTAGCAGGCCTTGAATTGGTTCTGTGGATTTGGATGGATGCTCTAGCAATGTTGACTTTTTTTCTAATTTGGAGAGATCCTTAGTGGTTATCACAGAGAGTGTCCTTGACTTTGAGACATAGCACACTGGAAAACTTGGGTGCATGAAGGAGAATACCTCTCAGTGATTCAGAAGAAGAAAAATGAACTTGGTGCACACAGAGAATAATGGAGCAAAATTATTACCATGTTAACAATTGGGGAATCTGGGTAAAACAGATATAGGCATTCTTTGTATTCTTCTTGTAACATTGCTATAAAATTGAAATTTTCTTTGAAGTTTAAGGAAAATTAAAAATGGATATTGCATTCAGATATAATTTCTAATAAGAAGTTGAGAATACTCTTCTTAATCAAATTAATACAGTCAAGAAGTGTCTCTGACTCACTTTTTTTTTTAACTTTTATTTAATGAATATAAATTTCCAGTGTACAGCTTATGGATTACAATGGCTTCCCCCTCCCATAACTTCCCTCCCACCCGCAACCCTCCCCTCTCCTGCTCCCTCTCCCCTTCCATTTGCATCAAGATTCATTTTCAATTCTCTTTATAGACAGAAGATCAATTTAGTATTTATTAAGTAAAGATTTCAACAGTTTGCACCCACATAGAAACACAAAGTGAAACATACTGTTTGAGTACTAGTTATAGCATTAAATCAAAATGTACAGCACATTAAGGACAGAGATCCCATATGAGGAGCAAGTGCACAGTGGCTCTGACTCACTCTTAAGTGAGATTCCATGACTATATTTTTGAGTAATATTGTGCAAGTAACAGAAGCATCTAATTTCATCTTATTTTTCTTCTAATAGAATGTAATGAACATGAAGGAGATGGCAATTATTATTTTCATTTTGTTAGCTTGTTTTGTTAACCTTAGTGAGACTATTTAAATAAGTAATCCCCTCTGCAAAAATATTTATTGTATTACCATATTTCAATTACTTTTTTTAAAAATGATTTTGAGGGGCCCACACTGTGGTAGAACCAGGAGGTAAGCTTCAACCTACTGTGGGCATTTCACATGCGTGCTGGTTCAAGTCCTGATTGCTCCACTTCTGATCCAGCTCCCTGCTAATGTGTCTGTGAAAACAGCAGAGGATGGCACAGATCCTTGGGCCCCTGCACCTATGTGGGAGACCCTGAAGGAGGTTCCTGGCTCCTGGCTTCAGCCTAACCCAGCCCTGGCTATATTTGAAAGTAAGAGTTATGGAGAAAAAGGAGGAGAGGGAGAGAGAGAGAGAGAGACAGAGACACACATACATACATACAAACATACATACAAACAGACAGACCTTCCACCCGCTGGTTCACTCCCCAGATGGCTGCGACAGCTGAGGTTGAGCCAGACCAAAGCCAGGAGCTTCATCCATGTCTCCGGTGTGAGTGGCAGGGGCCCAAACACTTGGACCATCCTCTGCTGACTCCCAGGCCATTAGCTGGGAGCTGGAATGGAAGTGGAGAAACTGGAACATAAACTGGCACCCATATGGGATGCCAACATCACAGGTGGCGGCATAACCACTGTGCTACAACACTGGCCTCTATATTTCAGTTTCTTTATATAGCTTATATATTGCCTAAAATTAGTTCATTTACTCATTTTTCATTGCCTTGCCCCTCCAAGGGACTGTAAGCTCCATGAGCACAGAACCTATACTCAGAGCCTATAAGAATTTCTTGGCACCTAGTTGGTACCTCATAAGTATTTGTTAAATATTTGAACAAATCACTGTTACTGTATTGTAAATCCTTAGAAAGTGTTTTCATGAAGCTTATCATTGCATATAATCTTGTTATTTGTGAATAATGCTTCTATAGTTCAGTCTGATATTTATCTACCATATAACTGTTGTAAAAATAATTTCTTTGAAGTTTTTACTTTCCCTTTAATTCAGTTTCTTTTTCTAAAAATGTTTTGAATTGTATTAGTCAAAGTGAAAGGGAAGAATTTGAAAATGAGTTCAAACAACAGTATGAACGAGAAAAAGTGTTATTAACTGAAGAAAATAAAAAGTTGACAAGTGAACTTGATAAGGTAAGTAATTCAACACCCTGATAGAAATTATTAGTATTATTGTATATTTGGTATATATTTTTAGTTCAATAGCTCTTGTAAGCTATGACTTCTTGTAAGATACAATTTTCCTTGTACCAATCTGTGACGGAAATCTTATCTAGCTTATTTCATCTTACTCCTTTTGCTATTTAGTTTTCACTTATTTGATTGTTTCTTTCTTTTTTTTTTTTTTTTTTTTTTTTTTTTGGACAGGCAGAGTGGACAGTGAGAGAGAGAGAGAAAGGTCTTCCTTTTGCCGTTGGTTCACCCTCCAATGGCCGCCGCGGTAGCGCGCTGCGGCCGGCGCACCGCGCTGTTCCAATGGCAGGAGCCAGGTGCTTCTCCTGGTCTCCCATGGGGTGCAGGGCCCAAGCACTTGGGCCATCCTCCACTGCACTCCCTGGCCACAGCAGAGAGCTGGCCTGGAAGAGGGGCAACCGGGACAGGATCGGTGCCCCGACCGGGACTAGAACCCGGTGTGCCGGCGCCGCAAGGCGGAGGATTAGCCTGTTGAGCCACGGCGCCGGCCTAGTTTTCACTTATTTGAAAGACAGGCAGGGTGAGAGAAACAGAGAGAGAGAGAGAGAGAGAGAAACAGATCTTCTGTCTACCGGTTAACTTCTCAAATGTCTATAACAGTCAAGGCTTGGCCAAGTGAAAGCTAGGAACCTGGAATTCAATTGGCTTCTACGTGTGCGGTTGGAACCTCAATTCTTAAGCCATGACACCTGCTGCCTCATAGCATGTGCATTAGCAAGAAACTGAAATTGGAAGCAACTCTGATATGGGATGTGGGTGTCACATGTGGCCACTTAACTGCTGTACCAAATGACCAGCAGATCTCTTTTCTCTATCTTGTTTTTATTTTTTTGAGCCTCTATTCTTTACTTTCCATCTTCTCTTTTTTACTCTCTGTCATGTCTGTCATTTACCCTGAAATAGCCACCTAAGTTACAGACAGGCTAATTAAAGGTTGGCATTTGGTGAGATCAGGGGCACAGTTAAGCCCAAATTGAGAAATTAAAAGCATGTTCTCATAGTCACAGTAGAGAACTGGTAGTAGCTGGAAATGATATGAGGGCCAAGTGTTAATCTAATGAAACCAACTCTACCGAAACTGTCTTGAATAAAGAGCAAAATCATATATTAAACTTAAAAGTGGCAATTTTTATGAGCAAATTTCAAATACGTAGAGGAATTTTTTTTCCATTTAGTACCTCAAATTTCTCAAACTGCCACTGTCATGCACTTATTGTGCCAATTACTAAATAGTTGTGGAAATAATAATCATAAGTCTTAATCATTTTGCATTTAAATAAGTTGGACAATTGTGTTTTATAATGATTTTAAGAATTTTTCTCATGAAGAATAAGAAAGGAAGGAGGAGGAAGGGTGGGAACGTGAGTGGGAAGGATAACTATACTCCTAAATCTGTATATATGAAATTTGTTTACCTTAAAAATATTTTTAAGAAAGAAAGAAATTTTCTCAGGTCTGGTGTTGTGGCAGAGCTGGTAAATTCGCTGCCTATGATGCCAGCCATCCCATGTGAACTCTGGTTCACATCTCAGCTGCTCCATTTCTTTTTCTTTTCTTTTTTTTTTTTAAGATTTATTTTACTTATTTGAAAGACAGAGTTACACAGAGAGAGGTAGAGACAGAGAAAGAGGTCTTCCATCTGCTAGTTCACTCCCCAATTGGCTGCAACATCCAGAGCTGCGCCAATCCAAAGCCAGGAGCCGGGAGCTGCTTCTGAGTCTCCCATGTGGGTGCAGGGGCCTAAGGACTTGGGCCATCTCCTACTGCTTTCCCAGGCTAGAGCAGAGAGCTAGATTGGAAGAAGAGCAGCCGGGACCAGAACCGGCACCCATATGGGATGCAGGCCAGGGCTTTAACCTGCTGTGCCACAGCGCCGGCCCCCATTTCTGATTCAGCTCCCTGCTAATTCATCTGGGAAAACAGTAGAAGATAACCTAAGTATTTGGGTCCCTGTACCCATATGAGAGACCTGGTTCGGGCTCCTGGCTTCAGTCTGGCCCAGCCCTGGCCATTATGACCATTTGGGGAACAAACCAGCAGATGGAAGATCTTTCTGCCTCTTTCTTTCTGTAGCTTTGCCTTTCAAATAAAAAATAATAAAAAGAAATGTTCTCAAATAAAAATATTCATTTATTATTTATTACAATAACAGATATTTTAAAAGATTTATTTTTATTTATTTGAAAGAGTTACAGAGAGAGGTAGAGACAGAGAGAAAGCAAGATGTCTTCCATCTGCTGGTTCACTCCCCAAATGACCTCAATGGCCAGAGCTGAGCCGATCCAAAGCTGGGAACTTTTTCTGGGTCTACCACATGGGTACAGGGGCCCCAGTCCCAGGACTAGGGCTGTCCTCCTCTGCTTCCCCAGGCGCATCAGCAGGGAGCTGGATTGGAAGTGGAGCAGCTGGGACTCAAATCGGCACCCTATGGGATGCCGATGCTGCAGACTGGGGCTTTAAACTGCTGGACCACAACTCTGGCCCCTACAAAAAGAAATTAAAGGACCATGACTAAATAGTCATAAAATAGATTATTTTCCTTATTATTATTTAGCATTTGAAAGTAACTTTGCTTATTTGTTTGTAAACTGCTTGATAAAGAATAATGTTAGTACTTTGAAAAGTCTTTTCTGAAGTATTTTTTAAAAAATTTTATTTATTTGAGAGGTAGAGTTACAGACAGTGAGAGAGAGATAGAGAGAAAGGCCTTCCATCCACTGATTCACTCCCCAAACAGCCTCAATGGCTAGAGCTGGGCCGATCAGGAGCCAGGAGCTTCCTCCCAGTCTCCCATGTGGGTGCTGGGGCCCAAGGTCTTGGGTCATCTTCCACTGCCTTCCCAGACTTATAGCAGGGAGCTGGACTGGAAGAAGAGCAACCAGGACTAGAGCCGGCACCCATATGAAATGCTGGCGCCGCAGGCAGAGGATTAACCTACTGTGCATCGGCCCCTTTTATGAAGTATTGTAACACTAATGAACAAAATTGTGGAAAGTACTACTAGTAAGTAGCATTTTTAAACCATGATTAATGTGTGAACTTTATTATAACTCTTAATTTTCATTACAATAAGACTGACAGTATTTGAATTCTATCCAAATGGCACATAATTGTGACTTCATGTGTTTGACTAATATGACTACAAAATTTAATATCATTTATAATTATGAGAATTTTTTTATTTTGTAAACAGTTACCTTGAGTATAGAAAAAGAAAACTTGGGTGTATCAAGAGTTGGGAATTGGGGCCAGCACTGTGGCATAGCAAGTAAAGCTGCTGCCTACAATGCTTGCATCGCATATGGGCGCCGGTTCTCTGCTATGGCCTGGGAAAGAAGTAAAAGATGGCTCAAGTCCTGGGGCCTCTGCACTTGCACGGGAAGACCTGGAGGAAGCTGTTGGCTTTGTGGCCAATTGGGGAGTGAACCAGCAGATGGAAGAGCTATCTCTTTTCTCTGCTTCTCCTTCTCTCTGTGTGTAACTCTGACTTTCAAATAAATAAATAAATTAAAAAAAAAAAAAGTGGGTAATGACAGCCCACAAAATAATTTTGTCCTACCAAGGCAACCACAAGTGGTACTTGAAATTCAGCGAATCTATAGCAGGCAAAATTTTAAGTGGATAATTTGGTATTACACATTAATGATGTTCTAAATAACCAAATTGACTTTGGCAGAATAAAAAGGTTCCCCACCTCAGATAAATATAAACTTAAATTCCAGAAAGCTACTTCATGTAGAGTTAGACTTACCTAGTAAATGATGTTATTACAGTTTAAGAAAAGTTGTATTAAAAAATAATGAAACTGAATTTATATCAAATTTTATATTAAGCCATTGGTTTCATTTCATTGTTAACCATAAAGTTTTTCTGAGTTTACCCAAAATATATATTTAGAGAGAAGTTTTTTAAAAATATTCTTTCAGGGGTAGACATAGCATAGCAGTTAAAGATACCTTTTGGGGGGCCCACATCACATTTGAAGCACCTGGGTTCAAGTCCCAGCTCCATTCCAGATTCCAGCATCCTGCTGAGATGCATAGTGGGAGGCTGCAGGTGATGGCTCAACAGATGGAGTCTCTAGCACCCACTTGGGAGACCACGATTGAATTCCTCACTGTTGAGGGCATTTGAGCATGAACTAGCAGATGGGAGATCCCTCTTTCTGTCTGTCTGTCCTTTTCAGATAAATAAATATATATATATATATTAATAAGAAATGATCTTTCAGTTACAGCTGTCTTGTGGTCTAATATAGCCATAAGGAAAGGACTTAGTTAGGCCTAATACACACAGTTGAAGCCTCCTTAATGAAACTAAAGGATTGTTTACAAGAAATAGACTATTACCTAATCTTACTAAATTGAGGAATATGGTACAGGATATGAATAGCACTTTGAGACCAAATTCATGTAGTAGGCAAATATTTAATAACAAAGAGTTGTAGGAAAATAGTTGGCATAGCAGTTATCTGCCAGTTCATTCCCCTGATGGCTGCAGTCGCCAGGACTGGGTCAGGCTGAAGTCAGGAGATTGGAATTCCATTCTCATGGAAATTCCATGGGTGGCAGAGTCCCAGTTGGGCTGTATTCTGCTTTTTCAGGCACATTAGCAGGAAGCTGGATCAGAAGTGGAACAACTGTGCTTCACATGGTTACTCTGATGTGGGATGCCTGCTGCACCAGAACGCTGGCCCCATTTTTTATTATTTCACTTAATATTCACTTTTAATTTTTTATAATTCTTTTTACAAATTGCTAGATTCTATCCATTTTATTTTTTTTAAAGATTTTATTTATTTATTTGAGAGGTAGAGTTACAGACAGTGAGAAGAAGAGACAGAGAGGAGTGGTCTTCCTTCCGTTGGGTCACTCCGCAGATGGCTACAACAGCTGGAGCTGCACTGATTCAAAGCTAGGAGCCAGGTGCTTCTTTCGGGTCTCCCATGCTGGTGCAGGGGCCAAAGGACTTGGGCCATCTTCTACTGCTTTCCCAGGCCATAGCAGAGAGCTGGATGGGAAGAAGAGCAGCCAGGACTAATACCAGAGTCCATATGGGATGCCGGCGCCGCAGGCAGAGGATTAACCTACTGCGCCACAGCACAGGCCCTACTTTTAATTTAACTTTTACTCTGTTCTCCTCTTAGTCTACCCTATTGACATCCTTACTATCTCTTTCCATTTATTCCTCTTCTTGTTTGGTTTCAATTGGTTATATTCCCCAAGAAAAATTATTGACAAATGTATTTGCCTTTCTACTGGAAACCAGTAGGAATAGGACTGGATTCTTTCTTATCAGAATTATAGACATAGAAGCCATAAAGCAATTATTAAGTTAATTTTAAAAGTTATATACAATAAATTCTCAAATTTTAAACAACAAAAATTAAAATTAAAAAAATAAATTTTAAAAATGATATTTTAGAAATCTATATGCTACATTCTTTATTAAAAGTTACTAAAAGGTAATTTATTGCAAATAAAATGACCCGTATACTTGAGGAAGTGAAATACATGTTTTATAAGAAGAAAACATGTAATTTTTAAATTATCTTTAAATTATTTTACAAAACAGCATCATTACAAAAAAAGAAAATCATTAACATGAAACTTACTCATAATCTTATCACCAGAAAGCAACTATTTTAACTTTATATGTTCCTTTCCAGGTTTTGCCCGCATTCATACTATTTCATACTTGTAGCCATGTATATTTTCCATTTACTAATATGTTTTTTTACTTAAAATATTATCAGAAATTCTCATATTCCTATGTAGTCTTACAGTTATGTCTGACACGTTGATGTACAAATAGTAAAACCTTCTTATTTCCAAACATGCAAAATGACCCTATACTAGGTGGAATTACTATGTGCATGCCCTCCTCTGAGTTACTTTATATATATTTCATTTTCACAATAACTCTTTTAGGGTATACTCTGTCAGTCTTGCCATTTTATAGTTGGAAAAACTGAGCCAAAGGAGGGTTAAGCTGTTTTCCTAATTGAACTATAAAGTGGCAGATTGGGACTTGGATATAGGTAGTCTGCTTCCAAAGTCCATGCTTTTATCTAGTAATAATGTCATAGTTAACTTTTTTTATGACCAATATTAACATAAATTAAGCAATCTGTTTCAAAATACTTGTACCTATTGTGATGTAGCAGTGCAAACAGGCTGCATTTTCCTCTTCATTTTGCAGATCTCTCCAGTCACAAATTAGATGGAAGGGCTGCCAGAAGCAGCAGTAATCAAACAAAACAATGGCCGGCGCCGTGGCTCAACAGGCTAATCCTCCGCCTTGCGGCGCCGGCACACCGGGTTCTAGTCCCGGTTGGGGCACCGATCCTGTCCCGGTTGCCCCTCTTCCAGGCCAGCTCTCTGCTGTGGCCAGGGAGTGCAGTGGAGGATGGCCCAAGTGTTTGGGCTCTGCACCCCATGGGAGACCAGGAGAAGCACCTGGCTCCTGCCATTGGAACAGCGCGGTGCGCCGGCCGCAGCGCGCTACCGCGGCGGCCATTAGAGGGTGAACCAACGGCAAAGGAAGACCTTTCTCTCTGTCTCTCTCTCTCTCACTGTCCACTCTGCCTGTCAAAAATTAAAAAAAAAAACAAAACAAAACAAAACAAAACTTGCAGGAATTAGTGAAGACACTACATTTGTACTTCTCAAAAATGAGTGGTAGGCTTCTGATTGTGCTGTGAGGAGACTGATGACCTTCCCCCAAAGTTTAAAAATGGGTATAGTTGTTAAAAACAACCATTTCAGAGCTTTTTAAATAATCAGAAAAAGATGGTACCAAAAGTTGTTGACTTAAACTAAGGAATATCAGAACAAATGGAAGAGTACATATTAATGGATTGGGAAACTTGGTATTAGCATAACAGTTCTTCCCAGATTGATCTCTAGGTTTAAAGACATTGGAGTTGATGAAGTTACTATTAAATTTGTGTAGAAATACAAAAAATCTAAAATAGTGAAATCATTTTTTGGGAAGAACACATTGGAGAATTTATAGTATGTAATTTTAATCCTTATTGTCAGTATATAATAATCAAAAAAGTATAGTATGGACATAATGAAACACAATACAGAGTATAAAAATAAGCTTCCACAATTAAGCTCATTTGCGTTTCAACAAAATCAGTTCAATGACAGTTCAATTGGAAATGGTTCTTCACCTGGTGCTGGAACAGTTGTATATCTCTATACAAGAAAAAATGAACTTAGATCCTTAACTCATAACTTACACAAAAACTAATTTAAAGTGGATCAAAAAGTAAAATACAGGAGGTAACCAAAGAAGAAAATTTTTTGTGACTTGAGGTTAAAGACTTCATAGATATGACATTAAAAGCTTAATTCATGGGGCTGGCACCATGGCACAGGAGGTTAATCCTCCGCCTGTGGCGCTGGCATCCCATATGGGTGACGTTCAAGTCTCAGGTGCTCCTCATCCAATCCAGCTCTCTACTGTGGCCTGAGAAAGCAATAGAAGATGACCCAAGTGCTTGGGTCCTTGCACCCGCATGGGAGACCAGGAAGGAGCACCTGGCTCCTGGCTTGGGATCGGCACAGCTGCAGCCGTTGCAACCATTTGGGGAGTGAACAAATGGAAGGGAGACCTTTCTCTCTGTTTCTCCCTCTCATTGTCTGTGACTCTACCTCTCAAATAAATAAATAAAAATCTTTAAAAATAAATAAAAAAGCTTAATTCATGAGGGAGAAAATAATAGTAAATGTAACTTCATCAAAATTTGAAAATAAAATTAAGAAAATGAATAGATGTGTGGATGGAAAGGAAATATTTTCAGATAAATTATCTGATAAAAATAATTTGTATTCATAATATATAAAGAACCTAAATTTTTAAAATATATTTTAGTCATTTGTGAGACAGAGAGCTCCCATGCACTGGTTCACTCCCCTAAATGCCCACAACAGCCAGTGCTGGGATGAGACTGGAGACGGGAGTTGGAAACTCAATCCTGGTCTCTCATAAGGTGACAAGAACCCAATCACTTCAGCCATCAACACTGTCTCTCATGGTCTGCATTGACAGAAAGCTAGAATCAGGAACTGTAACCAGGATTCAAAGCCAGGCCTCTTGGGATGCAGTCATCTTACCCACTAACTTAAATGTCCATTATCTATTATGAATTTTTAAAAATGTAAAGCAAGAAATTTAAAAAAAAAAAAATTGTCAGGGCCAGCACTGTGGCATAGCAGGTAGAGCCACCATCTGCAGTGCTGGCATCCCAATGGGTGCCAGTTTGTATCCCGGCTATTCCATTTCTGATCCAGCTCTCTGCCTGGGAAAGCAGTAGAAGATGGCCCAAGTGCTTGGGCCCCTGCATCCATGTGGGAAACTCGGAGTAAGCTTCTGGATCCTAGCTTTGGATTGGCCTAGCTTCAACCGTTACAGACATTTGGGGAATGAACCAGTAGATGGAAACCTTTCTTTCTGTCTCTCCCTCTGTCTGTAACTCTACCTCTCAAATAAATAATCTTTAAAAAGTGATTTGTCTGGGCCGGCGCCGTGGCTTAACAGGCTAATTCTCCGCTTTGCGGCGCTGGCACTCCGGGTTCTAGTCCCGGTTAGGGCGCCGGATTCTATCCCGGTTGCCCCTCTTCCAGGCCAGCTCTCTGCTATGGCTCGGGAAGGCAGTGGAGGATGGCCCAAGTCCTTGGGCCCTGCACCCGCGTGGAAGACCAGGAGAAGCACCTGGCTCCTGGCTTTGGATCAGCGTGATGCGCTGGCCGCAGCGGCCATTGGAGGGTGAACCAATGGCAAAAAGGAAGACCTTCCTCTCTGTCTCTCTCTATATATATCCACTCTGCCTTTCAAAAAAAAAAAAAAGTGATTTGTCTATTTATTTGAAAGAGAGACAGAAAAGAAGAGAGATCTTCCATCTGCTGGTTTACTCCCCAGATGGCCATAATGCCCCGCTGGGCCGGGTCAGAGCCAGGAGCTTCTTCAAGTCTCCCACATGGGTGAAGGGCAAGCACTTGGGATATGATTTTCCCAGGCCATTAGCATGCAGCTGGATCAGAAGTGGAGTAGCTGGCACCCATATGGGATGCTGGAATTGCAGGCAGCAACTTGACCTGTTATGCCACAATGCCCACCCGCAAGCAAGAACATTTTACTTAAATGAAAGGTTTGCATCATTTCCATTACCTCATCAAGAAAAGTTATGAAGTTGGATTCTGTGAAGTGTGTAAGAGAAAAACGAAGAAGGAGAATTTAGGGAGTATTGGATATTTCCGAATTCAGAGGTCAGAAGGGTATGTAATAATACAAAACAACAAGCACTTTTTAGAAGATGGTCAGTTATCTGATGTAACAAGTATCTCAGCACTTTTAATTCCTGATCATAAAAGTCACACATCTCTTAAAATTGCCTTTCAGCTTACTACTTTGTATGAGAATTTAAGTATGCGCAACCAACAGTTAGAAGAAGAGGTGAAAGATCTAGCAGACAAGAAAGAATCAGTTGCACATTGGGAGGCCCAAATCACAGAAATAATTCAGTGGTGAGTGCTCTTTTAAATGTGTGTATGAATCACTGTGGACATATGGCTAAGTTGATGTGAAGCTACTAATATTTTTTTAAATCCTGTTTTTTACTATGAGAAATGTTATTTGAAAAGCATTGTTATTTCTGACTTTTTTGTATGTTCTGCTTTATTTTCTGTTGTGTTCCTGTTTCCTAATTCCCAACAAATGGTCCAGACCAGCTTTTATACCACATTTTGAAATCTGATACTTTTTTCCAAGAAAAGAAAATGTTATTCCCATCTACGCTAAGAGTTAGTCCTTAAAGAACTGAAGAAGTACATCCACTAGCTATATATATTTTCTGAGATCGAAACTGTTAATATTTGTTACTAAGAATTAACAGCTTGAGAAAGATTTAGAAGCTGAATTTGCTACCATCTTATACTTTTTTTTTAAAAGATTCATTTACTTACTTGAGAGGCAGTGTTGCAGACAGAGATGGGGAGAGGAGGTCTTCCACCAACTGGTTCAATCTCAATGGCCACAACATCTGGAGCTGGGCTGATCAGGAGCAAGGAGCTTCTTTGAGGTCTCTCACAGGGGAGGCAGGGGTCCATACGCTTGGGCCATCTTCCACTGCCTTCTCAGGCCATTTCAGAGAGCTGGATCGAAAGAGGAGCAGCCGGGACACTTATGCCCATACAGAATGCAGGTGCCACAGGCGGAGGCTTAACTACTGCTGCACAGTGCCAACCCCTTTACTCATAATTTTGACAGACTAGTTTATATATGATTTTAAAAATAGATTTATTTATTTAATTGAAAGGCAGAGTTAGAGAAAAGAGAATCATTTTTGACCTTTTGGCTAAGATCAAGTATGGAGAGAAAGGAGAGACAGAGTGAGATCTTCCATCTACTGGTTGACTCCCCAGTGGTCGCCTATGCTGGGGATGGGCCAGCCCAAAGCCAGGAGCGAGGAGCTTCATCTGGGTTTCCCACATGGGTGGCAGGGACTGAAGTACTTGGACTATCTTCCACTACTTTCCCAGGCCATTAGCAAGGAACTGGCTACAAAGTGGAGCTGCTTGGACTTGAACTGGTACTCATGTGAGGCCAATATTGTCAGGAACTGTGCCACAAACCAGTCTGGTTTATAATATTTTAAGAGCTGTAAATGGTTACAATTAATTTACAAAAAAAATTAGTTTTTTTACCTTCTCCTTAAGCTTTTGGGATTTAATTTTGAATATTTATCTTAGTGACCTTCATATTCATTCATTGAATGATATTTATGATGCTTGATAGAATTTGCATGTTTTTATTATATGTGAAGAAAGTAGGATCCAATGAGAACTTTATTTTTTCATAAAAATAGTTGTAATTTCTATAGTTAATATAAAAATTTACATAAAATAATAGTTAATATAAACATTTTATATAAAATAGAAAAATTTAATTTTTTATATTTAGTTAATATTTTTACTCTTTATTGGCATCTGATAGATGTTTATATCAAAACAACTTTTTCTTCCCCACATATTTATAGGCTAGTCATTTGATGGGTATTTTAGAATACTTTGCTCGTATTTTGATTTATGTGTTTTTCCATGTTCTTTCCAAATTAATAGCCTTCTTTTAAATAAAATCAACAGTGAATAAATATTGACTTTTCAAGTAGTTATACACAAATGACTGTATTTTTTTTAAAGATTTATTTTTATTTGAGAGGCAGAGGGAGAGAGAGAGAGAAAAAAGGAGAGAAGTTTTGCATTGGCTGGTTGACTCTCCAAATGGCCGCAACAGAAAGTTGTGCTAGGAGTCAGGCGCTTCCTCCAGGTCTCCCGTGCAGGTGCAGGGGCCCAAAGACTTGGGCCATCTTCTACTGCTTTCCCAGGCCATAGCAGAGAGCTGAAGAGAGAGAAGCGGAGCATCTGGGACTCAGACTGGTGCCCATATGGGATGCTGGCACTGCAGGTGGCAGCTTTACCTGCTATGCCACAGCACCAGCCCCTCAAGTATTTTGATATAGTCACTTAACTGTAAATCATTTATGTTAACTAATTCTTTGGCTTATTGAATGTACCTGTTTTGTTTATATAAAGGAAAATGCCCAAATTATGGAAATTTGGTTGTGTTCCAAACAGTGCAGCTCTTAGTTAATTAATGTTTAATTTACATCCATGTCATAAAGTCTACATTTCTAAAGTAAAATCATTTTCTTCTTTAGCCAAGTTTATAATATCAAAGATTATGGCATCATTTGCAACTCTGTTATTGTATATCAAATATATAATCAGTTGGAACTGAAAATACTTCACAGAAGACAAAGCTGATAAGACCAAAGCCTGTGATCCTGAACCACTATTCTTTTCCAGTGACTGGCATGATGGGTTTAGCTGAAATGGGAAGTGATTCAGATAAAGAAAACGTTTTAGATAGAGACCTATAGAAAGGCTTAAAGGGAAGGATTCAGCTGAAAGTTTTTTTGTGCTGCTACAGAATACTGTTTATACTTCTCACAGTGAAGTGAAACTTGTAGTAGAAATCAGAAATACAAAGAAGTTACTTTGTATAAAATTCATTGTTTAGAAATGGACTAATAGATAACAAAGTAATCAATAGATAAAAAAGTAAAATATATATTCCTGTTCTCAGTTTCGTACCTACTTGAAAGTTAACTCTGAGATAAAAATATCCAAGCTTATAAAGGATGGAAGACTTGGGGCCGGCGCTGTGGCTCACTTGATTAATCCTCTGCCTGCGGCTCCGGCATCCCATATGGGCGCCGGGTTCTAGTCCTGGTTGCTCCTCTTCCAGTCCAGCTCTCTGCTGTGGCCCAAGAGTGCAGTGGAGGATGGCCCAAGTGCTTGGCCCCTGCACCCGCATGGGAGACCAGGAGGAAGCACCTGGCTCTTGGCTTCAGATCGGCATATCTCCTGCTGTGGCGGCCATTTGGGGGATGAACCAATGAAAGGAAGACCTTTCTCTCTGTCTCTCTCTCTTTCACTGTCTAACTCTATCTGTCAAATTAAAAAAAAAAAGAAAAAGAAAAAAGGATGGAAGACTCAGCTATTTTCTGCTGATGGCTGGAGAAAGCACCAGAGGATGGCCCAATTGCTTGGGCCCTTGCACCTATGTGGGAAACCCAGAAGAAGCTCCTGGCTTCAGATCAGCCCAGTTCCAGCCACTGTGGCCATCTCGGGAGTGAACCAGTGGATGGAAGATCTTTTTCTCTGCCACTCCCTCTCTTTCTCTATAACTGTGCCTCTCAAATAAATAAATAAGTGAAATCTTTTTAAAAAATTAATAGGCTAGTTCATAGGATTTATTTTTAAGTGTCTTTCCTCACGTATAAAGCACGCTTCTCTACAGGAAGAAATAGAAAATTCTATAAATATATTATTTTGCCTTCAAGTAGCTTTAACATTGAAAGTTTAAAAACTGATGTAATGGGCCGGCACCGTGACTCAGTAGGCTAATCCTCCACCTTCGGTGCTGGCACCCCACGTTCTAGTCCCGGTTCCTCCTCTTCCATTCCAGCTCTCTGCTGTGGCCTGGGAAGGCAGTGGAGGATGGCCCAAGTGCTTGGGCCCTGCACCCATATAAGAGACCAGGAGGAAGCATCTGGCTCCTGGCTTCGGATTGGTGCAGCGCACCAGCTGTAGCGGCCATTTGGGGGGTGAATCAACGGAAGGAAGACCTTTCTCTCTCACTCTCACACACACACTGTCTAACTCTGCCTGTCCAAAAAAAAAAAAAAAAAACCTGATGTAACCAGAACTAAAAATAATTTACTAATTGTTCATGTAAACAGACTTACTGTACAAAAACTGATATTTGTATACAAGTGTAGTGGAGAATTATCTAAGACTAGTTGCTCAAGAAAGGTGGGGGTAATCAGTTGAACTTTACTGCGTTTTCTGATAATACTGTGATTTTTTTTTTTAAGATTTATTTTATTTATTTGAAATAGAGAGAGGGGTAGAGGCAGAGAGAGAAAGTCAGGTGTCTTCCATTCACTGCTTCACTCCCCAAATGACTGCAGCAGCCAAAGCTGTGCAGATCTGAAGCCAGCGCCGGCCCAATACTGTGTTTAATAAAGCTTCCTGTGCCTAGTTTGACCAAATTAGAGAATTTCCATAATAGTAGGAACTAAGATTAATAAAGCTACCGCACTACTGTTGTTTCAAAACTAGATAAGAATTTGATCTAAGAAATTTGGGAGGGGCCCGCGCTGTGGCGCAGCGGGTAAATGCCCTGGCCTGCAGCGCCGGCATCCCATATGGGCGCCCGTTAGAGTCCCAGCTGCTCCACTTCCTATCCAGCTCTCTGCTATGGCCTGGAAAAGCAGTAGAAGATGGCCCAGGTCCTTGGGCCCCTGCACCCGCGTGGGAGACCCGGAAGACGCTCCTGGCTCCTGGCTTTGGATTGCCGCAGCTCCGGCCGTTGGCGGCCATCTGGGTAGAAAACCAACAGATGGAAGACCTCTCTCTCTCTGCTTCTCCTCTCTCTGTGTAACTCTTTCAAATAAATTAATTAATTAAAAAAAAAGAAATTGGGGAATTATATTGCTAGTTAATGAAGCCATTGAAGCTGTTGAGATCTTTGTGGGAAAAAAAGAGAGGATGGTGAGAGCTCCATATTAGAAAGTATAGGAAACAGCTGTGTAGGAGACCAGGGGATAATGTTTTCGTAATCATGAAAAGGTTTCAGTAATGAAACCTTCATTAAAATCCATTCATGTAATTTGAAACAATTCTCATTTGTATATTCTAATAGGTTATAATTGATCCAATCATAGTGTCTTCTAGACATTAGGCTGGAAGTTCACACATATTCTCAATTATTGGAACAGTCCGTTGATTTAGGTATTATCCCCATTTTATAGGTGAAGTAATAGAGTTATCCAAAGTCACAAAGCAGCAGAGTTGAGATCAGGTCTATGTGATTCAAGAATTTAAGTTCCTAGTTACTGTATATACACACACACACACACACACATATTCATTCGATCTTCCCAGCTTCTCAAGAAATGTATCTTACATATATATCCTTCTGTTTTCCAAGTTTGCCTTATGAAATAGTATTTAGTAAATTGATGAGTTTTCTGAGCAGACTTCAGAGGAGAGGATAAGATATGCCAAGAGAATGAGATTAATCTGTATTGGTCCTTTGAAATTGAGGAGGAGCTTAGACTTCAGGGAATGTATAGGAGTGAAAGAAGAGTTCAGTATTATAGCAATTACATATTATAACAATAAAAAAGAAAAATGGTTTTGGAGAATGTAAAGTAGGACAGACAACTTTTGTGGGTTAGAAATGGTCTGCACATGTTTAAAAGAAATTAAAAATATTAGGGGTAGAGGAGAGCATTTGGTGCAGTGGTTTAATTGCCTCTTTTGGATGCCCATATCTTACATTAGAGTGCCTGATTTGAGTCTTGACTCCTCCACTTCTGATCTGACTTCTTGCTATTACATACCCTGGGAGGCAACAGATGATGGCTCAACTGCAAGAGTTACTGCCATCCATGTGGGAGACCCAGATTGAGTTCTGGGCTGCTGGCTTTGGCCTGACCCAGCCCCAGCTGTTGTGTGGGCATTTCGAGAGTAAACCAGCAGATGGAAAGTATTTCCCCATCTGTGTGTAAGGTATAGTGGAGAAGACAGTTGTCTCTGCATAGTAATGAATTGTTACGGAATTAATAATATATTTGAGGTGCTAGACTGTTGGCATAGCAGGTAAAGCCACTGCCTTCAGTACCAGCATCCCATATGGGCACCGATTAAAGTCCTGGCTGCTCCACCTCCAATCCAGCTCTCTGCTATGGACTGAGAAAGCAGTAAAAGATGGCCCAAGTCCTTGGACCCTTCAACCTGTGTGGGAGACCCAGAGGAAGCTCCTGGCTTTGGATCAGCGTAGCTCTGACCATTGCAGCCAATTGGGGAGTGAACCAGTGAATGGAAGACCTCTCTCTCTCTCTCTCTCCCTCTCCCTCTCTCTTTCTCTCTCTCTCTTTCTTCCTCTTCTTCTCTCTCTGTAACTCTGACTTTTAAGTAGATAAATAAATATTTCTTAAAAAAATAATACACTTGAGGCTAGCGTTTTACCTAAAGGTTAAGATATGCATATCCCATATTGGAATGGCTAAGATCAAGTTCCAACTCTGGCTTTCAGTTCCAGGTTTTTGCCAAGGCACATCCTGGAAGGCTGCATGGGATGGCTCAGTAGTTGATTCTCTGCTTTCCATGTGGGAGCCTCTTCCCATGTGGGAGACTTGGGTTGGGTTCCTGGCTCCTGGTTTCCACCTGGCCTAGTGTTGGTCATTGCAGGAATGTGGGAAATAAAACAGTAGAGATGGGAGCTCTCTCTACCTTTGTTTTGTGTATATGTATGTGTGTGTGTTTATGCCTGTTGAGTACATTTTTTAAAATATTTATTATTTGGAAGAGTTACAGAGGGAGAAAGATCCTCCATCTGCTGGTTCATTCCCCCATGAGAACAATGGCCAGGGTTGGGCCAGGTCAAAGTCAGGATCCAGGGGCCCCTTCCCATGTGGGTGGAAGGATCCCAAGTTCTCGGGACATTTGCTGCTGCTTTTCCCATTAGTAGGGAGCAGGATCAGAAGTGGAGCAGCCAAACCGGCACCCATATGGAATGCTAGTGTTGCAGGCAATGGCTTTTACCCACTAAGCCACAAAGCTGGCCCCTACTAAATCCTTTTTAAAGAAGCTGTTTAAGATATAAATGGGGGGCCCAGCGCTGTGGCTCACTTGGTTAATCCTCCGCCTGTGGCATCAGCATCCCATATGGATGCCGGGTTCTAGTCCTGGTTGCTCCTCTTCCAGTCCATCTCTCTACTGTGGCCCGGGAGGGCAGTGGAGGATGGCCCAGGTATTTGGACCCCTGTACCCGCATGGGAGACCTGGCTCCTGGCTTCGGATCGGCACAGTTCCAACCGTAGCAGCTGTTTGGGGGGTGAACCAACGAAAGGAAGACCTTTCTCTCTGTCTGTCTCTTTCATTGTCTATAGCTGTCAAATAAATTTAAAAAATAAAAAATAAAATAACAAATGCAGACTTTTTCTTGAGAAATTATAAAATGTAGAATTTGTCTTATTGAATATAATTGAAAATGTTTTCTACCTAAAATCATAATAGTTTTATTTTCTATGGATAACCTAAAGACAGTAAGTAGAGAGGCCAGCACAGTGGTGTAGTGGGTAAAGCCACTGACTGCAGTGGCAGCATCCTATATAGGCACTGGTTTGAGTCCCAGCTGCTCCACTTCGAATCCAGCTCTCTGCTATGGCTTGGGAAAGCAATAGAAAATGGCCCAAGAGCTTAGGCTCTTGCAACCCATGTGAGAGACCCAGAAAGAAGCTCCTGGCTCCTGGCTTTGGATTCGCCCAGCTCTGATCGTTGTAGCCATCTTGGGGAGTGAACCAGTGGATGAAAGATCTCTCTTTCTCTGCCTCTCTGTAACTCTGCCTTTCAAATAAGTAAATAAATGTTTAAAAAGAAAAAAAAAACTGTAAATAGAAACTGAATTTCAGTAGACTTCAATTTTTTTCTCTTTGATTGTTATTTTATTTTCCACTTTAGAAAACAGAAGGGCTTAATATTATAATGGCCGGCACCATGGCTCAACAGGCTAATCCTCCGCCTTGCAGCGCCGGCACACCAGGTTCTAGTCCCGGACCAGGCACCGGATTCTGTCCCGGTTGCCTCTCTTCCAGGTCAGCTCTCTGTTATGGCCTGGGAGTCCAGTGGAAGATGGCCCAAGTGCTTGGGCCCTGCACCCGAATGGGAGACCAGGAGAAGCACCTGGCTCCTGGCTTCGATCAGCGCGATGCGCCGTCCGCAGCAGCCATTGGAGGGTGAACCAACGACAAAAAGGAAGACCTTTCTCTCTGTCTCTCTCTCTCTCTCTCTCACTATCCACTCTGCCTGTCCAAAAAAAAAAAAAAAAATACTATACAATCCTGTTTTTCATGGAATATACTACTTCAAATAAACTTTGTAAATGTAGTTTGTTTTGGTTTTGAGAAGGGTGTGTTGTGTTTTCATGAGGTAAAGTGTCAGAATCCAGTTAATTAGAAGTCTTAGTATTTTTTTTTTAAAGATCATTCATATTTTTGAAAGGCAACATGACAAAGATAGATAGAGAGGTGGGGAGATATCTTCTGTCTACTGGCTTGCTCCCCAAAATGGCCATGACCACCATGTCTGGATCAGACTGAAGCTAAGAGCCAAAAACTCCAGTCCTGGTCTCCTCCATGAATCACAGGGACCCAAGCACCTGTACCATTTTCCTCTGCCTTCTCAATCAAATCAATGGAAAGCTGAATCAAAAGTGGAGCAGCTGGGATTCGAACTGGCACTTTGATATGGGATGCCAGCATCACAAGCAGTGGATTAACCTGCTGTGCCAAAGTGTCATTCAGCCCCTTAGTATTTTGAAATGCCTCACACAACTGCATATGTGTTTAAAGAGTTCATTTAAAGAGTTAATTCTGAGTTCAACTGTGAAGTTTTTCTAATTTAAGAGAGATGGGTAACTCAGACTGCACTAAACATCACCAACTTTAATTTGGACTTATTACCTGGAAGACATTTAAAGGAAGTTATTTAAGAACAACTCTAAATTTCTCTCACATATTTCTTTATGGAGCTTTAAAATAATATGTACCTCACTGAATGTTTTCTGTTCGTTTTACTTTTGTAGTTTATCTCTGTTTTTTGTATGTATTCTAGGGTCAGTGATGAAAAAGATGCACGAGGATACCTTCAAGCCTTAGCTTCTAAAATGACTGAAGAATTGGAAGCATTAAGAAATTCTAGCTTGGGTACACGAGCAACGGTAAGCTCCTGACATTTTTCATGGTCACTTAAATGTTAGAAAAAATAAGTCTCAGTGGTGCACTACGGGTGCCGAGAAGGGGAGACATGTGAACGCAGGCAATATGGCTGGGCCTTCAGGCTCCCCTCGGTGGGTTCTGGGCCTTCACCGCCAAGGCGGATCCTCAGAGAAGTGGCCGGGTGACGGCCGAGGTGATCGAGCACCTGGAGCATCTAGCGCTCGTGGACTTAGGCAGTCAGGAGTCTGTAGCGCAGCTGGAGAAAGCCATCGCCTTCGCTACGCGAGGTGCACACAGATGGGGTGGAGCCTATAGAGTCGGTCCTGGAGGACAGATGTCTATACTTGAGATCCAACAATGTAGTAGAAGACAACTGTGCTGAAGAACTACAAAATTCCCATCACGTCGTGGAGTATTTTGTGGCCCCCCAGGTAATATCCCTTTGCCAAAGCTGGATGAACAAGAGTCCTTCCCACACAGCTGATTAGCTATTTTGGGAAGGGAGCACCCTGTGAACATGTAGAAGCATAATCGAATTTTATTGTAAACACTGATGTTCCCATTTCCTTCGATCATCTGAAAAAAGTGGATGCATCGTCTTAATCAACTCTTCTGAAGATGGAATTGGAAAAGACCTAGCCAAAATGAGGCAATGAGTTCCTGGTGCTAACGGAAATAAAAGAGCAAAAATCAGCTTCCAAAGAAATGGATCAAGTATTTCACTTAGAGGCCTTTTCAGCGTGGAAAACATTATTCTCCCTTATCTCTCTCTAAAAAGACTGTCTACCAAACTGCATAAGTAGCTTTTCTGTTTAAGTAACTGGAAGGCAGAGTACTTGATCACTGTGTGACAGTCTCAACTGTCATTTTCACTGCTGTTTCTGTGGACTCAAGCAGCTGTATCTCTATTAAACATAACTTGAATTTGCTTGTGGGTACCTGCTTTGTTCCAAGCACAGAGCTAACTTTCTGCTAAGGTCTGAAGAGAATTCAAAATAGACTACAGCTTGGGAACTCCTACCCTAGATCCATCTGCCATCCCACAAAGTGATTCTACAGAAAAAGCTCTGGGCCTGAAATAAAGTCTCTTATTCTTACCTTTTAAAAAAAAATAAGTCTCGGCCGGCGCCGTGGCTCAACAGGCTAATCCTCCGCCTTGCGGCGCCGGCACACCGGGTTCTAGTCCCGGTCGGGGCACCGATCCTGTCCCGGTTGCCCCTCTTCCAGGCCAGCTCTCTGCTGTGGCCAAGGAGTGCAGTGGAGGATGGCCCAAGTGTTTGGGCTCTGCACCCCATGGGAGACCAGGATAAGCACCTGGCTCCTGCCATCGGAACAGCGCGGTGCGCCGGCCGCAGCGCGCTACCGCGGCGGCCATTGGAGGGTGAACCAACAGCAAAAGGAAGACCTTTCTCTCTGTCTCTCTCTCACTGTCCACTCTGCCTGTCAAAAATAAAATTAAAAAAAAAAAAAAGTCTCACAAAACACTGTTATAAATCTGATTACTTATATCAGTTTGTCTAAGCCTTAACTCACTGTAAAGTTTTTCATGAGAAGTCATTTCAGGTCTTTTCCAGTTTAGGAAACTATTATACCTAGCTCTTTAACTGCAGTTCATATGGTTAACTACTAAGGAAATAACTATGAAAAAGAGCTCACTTTTTATGTAAGAGTTTATAATTTCTGAATTGAATGAAAAACAATATATTCCCACAGGTAATATTTCTGTTCTGTTGTTAGAGAATGACATTACGCATAAATAGCTTCCAAATTTATTTGGATTACCAAATTAAAATGCCAAAAATAAAATCAGATGGAACTAAAGACCAAGTCATATCATTTCATAGGATATGCCCTGGAAAATGCGTCGTTTTGCAAAACTGGATATGTCTGCTAGATTGGAGTTGCAGTCGGCCCTGGATGCAGAAATAAGAGCCAAACAAGCCATCCAAGAAGAACTGAATAAAGTTAAAGCATCTAACATCATAACAGAATGGTAAGATTGAATAATATCATCCTAGTAGAATCATTTCTAAGTTTATAAAAAATGATTTGGAAATTTGCTTAATTTCCTACCTGTTGCTTTTTTGAAATAAAGTGATGACCAGAAAAAGATGTGAATATTAGAAAATAAATAAATGCTTTCAAGTCCTGTAGGTAGTGATGAGATTTTAGTATAGCCTTGTTTTTTATGACTTGTCCATAAAGTAAACTTATTAGTATTAGATATTAATAATATTATTTACTTTTCCACTTATTTATAAAATTAGTTGACTCTCAAATTCTATTCCGTTAAATCTTAAGTCCCTGTGTTCAAGGATAAAATGTTTTTATAGAAATACAAGCTATGATCAGAACATATATAGTCTTCTGAAAATTGTGATTTCTACCATTGGTCTTTTTTTTTTTTTTTTAAAGGCAGAGTGGACAGTGAGAGAGAGAGACAGAAAGGTCTTCTTTTGCCGTTGGTTCACCCTCCAATGGCCGCCACGGCTGTCGCGCTGCAGCCGGCGCACCGCGCTGATCCGAAGGCAGGAGCCAGGTACTTATCCTGGTCTCCCATAGGGTGCAGGGCCCAAGCACTTGGGCCATCCTCCACTGCACTCCCAGGCCACAGCAGAGAGCTGGCCTGGAAGAGGGGCAACTGGGACAGAATCCGGCGCCCCGACCGAGACTAGAACCCGGTGTGCTGGCGCCGCAAGGTGGAGGATTAGCCTAGTGAGCCACAGTGCCGGCCTTTACCCTTGGTCTTTTATAAAGATTCCATTCATAGTGAATTTCATAATAGGATATTATCTGTTCATTTTAATTATTTTCATTTTCCTTTATTTTACAAAAATATGTTTGTGGCCGGCGCCGTGGCTTAACAGGCTAATCCTCTGCCTTGCGGCACTGGCACACCGGGTTCTAGTCCCAGTTAGGGCTCCAGATTCTATCCCGGTTGCCCCTCTTCCAGGCCAGCTCTCTGCTATGGCCTAGGAAGGCAGTGGAGGATGGCCCAAGTCCTTGGGCCCTGCACCCGCATGGGAGACCAGGAGAAGCACCTGGCTCCTGGCTTCTCGCTGGCCGCAGCAGCCATTGGAGGGTGAACCAACAGCAAAAAGGAAGACCTTTCTTTCTGTCTCTCTCTCTCACTATCCACTCTGCCTGTCAAAAAAAATATATATATATATATTTTAAAAAGTATGTTTATTACAGTTTCTGATGCAGTTAGCTAATGAATATGTTCTCTCAGTTTTTGTCATAATACTAGGGAAAAGTATACTCTTAAGACATAGATGATACAATGAAAAATAATAATTGATTTAATATTAACAATGATTTGAAACCAGCTCATTCTAGATAAGAGGAAAAATTCAAAGTTCATTCACAAATGAAACTATAAACATGAAAATCTTTTGGGCTTTCAATACACCAAAAGTTCCAAGAGTAAGAATGCCTATAAATTCAGTTTTTACTGATGGGAAATCAGAGTCCTTAAACTAAAGTCATTAATAATTTGAATCAGATTAAAGGCCAGATACATGGTGTCCTTCTTGGTTTATAAACTTTTTATTTATATACTTTATTATAAATAATACAACCATAAATTAAGTGTGTTTTACTTAAATGTGCTAGTGGGGTGGTGAAAGGGAGGAAAAACTTTTGCTAGAGAATCTGAACTGACCCAACTTAAAGAATTACTGAATATCATGTTTTGGTGTTGCAACGTGGAATAAGAGCGAACCTTTCTTCTTATGCTCAGGACATCTGAGTTTATGCATTTCATAAATCAGGTATATAAATCGAAATGAGAATTGTAAACTTACATGTATACAGTATGCTCTGTTGGTTGTCTGTGAATGATGTCTAACATAATGCTAAAAAGTAACCGTCAATTTTGTAACATTTTTAAAAATTTAATTTACCTCAGGTTCAATAAACTTTTTCTAAATATTTTAGGCCTTGAAGGGCCTTTGTAGCCTCCTTTTCAACTACTGGACTCTGCTGTTATAGTTCACAAACAATTATATTCAGTCCTGAAATGAATGGGCCTACCTGTTTTCTAGTAAAACTTAATTTATATGGAAGTAAGTTGCAAGCTGTATTTGTCCTGCCTGTGGTCCCCTAATTTAGGATGACAGACATTTAAACCAAATAAGTCCAGCAGCATACAAGATTACTCACTTGGGGCCAGCATTTTGGTGCAGTGGTTAAGCTGCCACCTGTGATGCCAGCATCTCATATGAGCACCTGTTCTGGTCCTGGTTGCTCCACTTCTGATCTAGCTCTCTGCTACTGCACCTGGGGAAGCAGTGGAAGATAGTCGAGTTGATTGTTCTCCTACTCACATTGGAGAACCAAATGAAGCTCTTGGTTCCTTGATTTGGCCTGGCTCTGCCCTCTCCATTGTGGTCATTTGGGGAGTGAACCAGCAGATGGAAGATATCGCTCTGTCTCTATCTGACTCACCTTTATCTCTGTGTATCTCTACCTTTCATTTAAATAAATAAACCTTTTTTTTTTTAAAGATGACTCTCCAGCAGTAAAAATAAATGACATTTTCCCTTTTTTCCTCTTATTTAAGTAAACTAAAAGATGCAGAGAAGAAGAACTTGGAGCTGCTATCAGAAATGGAACAACTGATTAAGGACACCGAAGAACTTAGATCTGAAAAGGGTATGGGAGTATCTGTTTGCATCTTATACAACTTACTATTCCATTTTGAATACATCTTACTACATAAGAGTCAGTTTATCATGTAGGTGGGAGAATTGTTCACATAAACAGTTCTGGTACTCATTTATGAATACATACATGGATGCATGATGCATACATACATATTTGGCAAGACTGGTGTCTGGGTCATTTTTTTAACTTGTTATGTTAAAGGTATCATAGTAACAGAAAAGATATTTTGCCATAAATTTGACTTTTTTCAGTGCCATGGACTGTTTCATAAGTAACATTTTTGTGATTGGGTAAAGTTTTTTTGTAATATACTTTATTAGATTCTCAGATGTCCTTGTATGAGGTAGTCCCTCTAACAATGACAGTGTGTGTTAATGTAGAAAACTTGGTGAGGATACTCTAACAAATATTCATTTGCACTTTTTGTGTACCTAGAATGTGCACAGCTTATGGGGTGATTCATTCCCAGATTTGTTGAAGAAACAACATATGAAATAACTAAGGATGAATCTAATTAGTATTAATAAGATCTTTCAGTAATGATGAATTATTTTGGCATTTCAGTGTCATCTTCCCGTTTGTTATTTAAGTTGCTTGCTCTTTGAAACTTCCTAGGATTTATTACTATTTTCTTGAAATCTTGAATATTTTTGTGATAATGTGGTAGCTAACTCATAGAGCTTGATAACTTTATTACATGAAGCTTCATTTCCATAATGTGGACATTAAAAACGTGAAGGGGCAGATGTTAGGCACAGCAATTAAGGTGCCATTTGGGATGCTTGCATCCCATATTGTAGAGCCTGGTTTCAGGTCTAGGCTCCACTTCTGATTCCAGCTTCCTGCCCTTGTCCACGTACTTGGATCCCTGTCTACTCACATGAGAGAACTCCATGAGTTCCAGGCTCCTGGCTTCAGCCAGGTCCAACTCTGGCAGTTGCAGTCACTTGAGGAATGAACCAGTTGAAGAGAGATACTGCTCTCTGCCTTTCAATTTAAAAAAAAAAAAAGAATATGACAACTTATTATAAAATTCAAACTTTTTTTTTAAGATTGATTTATTTATTTGAAAGGCAGAGTTACAGAGAGAGGGAGAGACAGACAAAGAGATATTCCATCCTCTTGTTCAGCTCCCTAAGTGGCTTCAATAGCCAGAGCAGGGCCTGGCTGAAACCAGGAGCAAAGAGCTTCTTCCTGGTCTTCCATGTGGTGTAGTGGCTCAAGGATTTGGACCATCCTCTGCTGCTTTCCGAAGTGCATTAGCAGGGAGCTGGATCAGAAGTGGAGCAGCTGGTACTCAACCCAGCACTCATATGGAATGGAATACCCATGTTGCAGGTCCCAGTGTAGGCCCGGGAGGCAGCAGTAATGGCTCAAGTATAATTGGGTTCCCACCACCCACCTGGGAGACCTAGATTGAGTTCCCAGGTCCTGGCTTTAGCACCTGCCACTTGCAGACATTTAGGAAGTGAACCAAAGGACAGGAGCATGTGCTTACTTTGTCTTCTAATTTTATATGTATATGTGTATATGTCTGTATACATATGTATATATGTATATGGTTTTATGTGTCTGTAAATATGTAAAATTATTAAAATATTTGATAGTCAAATAAATTTTCATTGATTACATTTCTTAATGAACAAGAAAAGAAAGAGCCCAGAAACAGTGAGTAGGAGTTTAGATCAGGAGCACAGTCATGCTAAAATTAGAACCAACCTAGGTTTTTATTTCATGAAGAATGAAGGGAGACAAATTATTTACTGAAAAGAAGACAAATATATACAAGACATGGGCAACTTGTGGTCCTAAGGGCAGTGTAATAGGAAAGAGAAAGCAGTGGACATGGGCAACTTGTGGTCCTAAGGGCAGTGTAAGAGGAAAGAGAAAGCAGTGTAGAGTAGGACTTAGATACTAGATGACATTGACTGCATCATTTTTAGACTAGACCTAAGTGTAATTTATTAATTCAGTTCATCACACTGTTTTATTGAAGTTTATCACATTATTTTATTAAAGTATGTTTACCAAAGGTTTTTTATTTGAATGTTGAATATTGCATAATAGCATTTTATTGTGTGCTGTAACTTCATATACTACTTAAGTACTACAATGTAATATTTACATAATGAGGCCAAGAATTTTTTTTTATTTGTTTTTTTACTCTTATATCCCAAATATCTTAAACAGTGTTTGGCACATAATAGGCTCTCAATAAATATTTGTTGACTGAATGAATTTCTGAGCATATTGCCTTATCTAGTAATTCTGGTGTATTATCAAAGAGTAATATGAAACACACACAACTTACTTCATGTCAGTTCCTAAGGCTATGGGAGTCAAAATACACAATTGGTTTTTTTTTCTGTTTTTTCCTCCTTTGTATTTATCATTACTTAGATGTTTTAGGAATTATTTTAGAAAGTATGCATTTAAAGTTAATACCATAGCCAAGAGATAGATATGATTTTTTAAAAAACTTTTTATTTTTTTTATTTTTATTTTTATTTTATTTTATTTATTTATTTATTTATTTTGACAGGCAGAGTGGATAGTGAGAGAGAGATAGAGAGAAAGGTCTTCCTTTTTGCCGTTGGTTCACCCTCCAATGGCCGCTGCGGCCGGCGCACTGCGATGATCCGAAGCCAGGAGCCAGGTGCTTCTGGTCTCCCATGCGGGTGCAGGGCCCAAGCACTTGGGCCATCCTCCACTGCCTTCCCCAGGCCATAGCAGAGAGCTGGCCTGGAAGAGGGGCAACCGGGATAGAATCCGGTGCCCCAACCGGGACTAGAACCCGGTGTGCCGGCGCCGCAAGACGGAGGATTAGCCTGTTGAGCCGGTCTAAAAAACTTTTTAAATTCATCTGAGAAAAATGAGGTTTTTGGAGTCTTCATTCTGTCAGTTAAACAGTAACAAATCAGGTTAATAAAAGTGTCTTCATAATTAGGTATGTTTGTTTTTAATCTTTGCATTATTTTCTTTTAAATGATTTTGTTTATTTTAATACATACCCTGCTTCATTGGACTTTCAAAACAGAAACCTTGTTTGGTGATAAATTAGGTAAGAGAAGTCAGACATAAATAGACCACTATTCTTTATATGTTTTCAAATCTACCAAAAAGTAAGCAAAAGTATAGCAAAAGTACAAATTCGATAAGTCAGAGTATTCAAGAAACAAATATTTTATGGAAATCAGTATAATTTAACCTTTAAATGATATTCTAGGAAACAATGATTATTTTAGTTTTAAAATATTTAGAGTTAATAATTCGGATCAGTTTTGAAATACTATAGTTTGTTAATAGCTCTTAATAGTTTAAGACAAAAAAAGGTTACCCATGAAAATTAGTTGTTATTGTTTCAGTTTTTTAAAAAGTTGCTGCTGTCTTCTAGGTATAGAGCACCAAGACTCACAGCATTCTTTCTTGGCATTTTTGAATACGCCTACCGATGCTCTGGATCAATTTGAAGTAAGTATTAAACTTTTCAGGTATCTTTTGTGGTGAATTTAAATTTACTTTGTTATTTAAAGTTCTCTGGTAACGAAACTGTTTTATTGGTTCCAACAAAAAAGAAACTAGAATCTATGTAAACAAAAACATACTAGGGAAGTAATATGTTCTCCATTCTTATAGAGACTATAATCACATTTATATTTAACAAAACATGTAAGAATGAGATCTTTGTAAGACTTAAAAGTAGTTTCATCTCTGAGAAACAGTAAAGCAGAACAAATCCCAATTTTTGAAGTAATTTTATTACTTTTCTTTCTCATCTTAAACATAAAGCCATAAATAAGAAATAAGTGAAAGTGTTGATGATCACAATTGGTTCTTATTCCAAATCAATTCATTTGTTGGAAAGTATACAATTAGGAATGTTTTTTGTTACAAGTATTACAAAGATTCTGTTAGGCAGATTCCACAATAATGAAATAGTGGTTATGTAACTCTTTGTTAACCCTTTGTATTTAAAAATTTTTGTTGGAGAAAAATCAGATTCATATTATATATTATGATTTTATCTAAGAAAATTTAAGATGATGATTCTATATTCAACCAGTAATCATGTGTGTATGTCTAAGGCACTGTTCTAAGTGCTGGAGATACCATAATGACCAAGTCTCTCTCAAATAGTTTATATTCTGATGAGAAGAATTAGAAGCAAAGATTCTGTATCTTACTTTTAGTTGTTTACCTTCTAAAATGCTTACACTTAATTTGATTACTAACAAGTTTCATATTATTACATTTTGGACACAGTATATGAATAATATACATCTCTTTGTCAAAGGGAAAAAGAATTATTCTTTAATAATAAATGAATCTCTGATTTTTTGGGAACAATGAGAGTGACTACTTTTCTCATTTATTTATTTGAATTAATGTCATTTGCCTTTCAATTGTTTTACAAATTTTTGATTTATTATTTGTTCTTATTAAATTGCTTCATCCATATTTTCTATTTTTTTATTGCTGTATTCGTTAAATAGGATTCCTTTTCTTCTTCCTCATCTTCACTGATTGATTTTTTGGATGACGTAAGTCTTTGATTTTCAAACCAATGCATCCTTCAGTAAAAGACATCAGTGAATTGATTTGAAGAATTTATTATATTATTATTATTTGTTTCGTAATGCAGTCAGTTTTAGAAATATCACAATTAAAAATTTACCTGGGCCAAACTATGCTTCTTATCTTAAAATAATAAAGAATTTATCATTATTAAACATAAGAAAGTAACGATATACTTTGAAAAATGCTTTGGCCTTTGGAGAATCTCTGTATTTTCATTTTTTGCAAGAATTCTTAAGACTGAAATGCTTAATTATTGTCACTATATATATAAATACTTGCACATTTTTATTTTTCATGATTTCTATTTTACTTTTACTTTTCTTTTCAGCACTATACTGTTTAATTTCTGTTTTGGTTAAAAATAAACCCCTTGTACTGTAATCAGAAGAAATATCACTTTTATTTCCTAATAGATGTTATTATAAAATAATAATAGAGAAAAATTCATTTTAATGCTGATAGTATTTCTCTTCTAATGTAGAAAGTGATTGTAGTTAACAGATGCTATATATGCACTATAAATTGACTGCATTATTATTTTCTCTACTGAATTCTATAAATTGAATAATTTAGAAGATCTTATTAAACATATATCATTTATTCTCTTTACAGTACTGCCTGGGATATACATTCTCTTTATTCCACATTAGATTGCACAGTATTATTTGTTGTAAAACATTTTGTTATTCTATTAAACATTCAGTCTTTCCAGAAATGAGGCAATGAAATGGGGCAAGAAAATTGATTCAAATGCAAATAGCGTACATGGAACTGTTTTTAAAACCAGGAAAATCTTTCAGTGTTTTATTCCTTATCTTTTGTTAAGTAGAATATTTATCATATTCAGAAGAGAATTTAGTATAATTTTCCATTAAAGGAATCTCTTGATTTAAGTTTTTTAAATCATGGGACAAAATAGTGATTTGTGTATGTTTGGAAACATAGCCAAGTGTGTACAGTTCTATTTTAAATGGAAACTTTTATTCTTGAGACAGGAAATTATTCTGGTTAATTCTGTGGCATAATGAAAAGAGAACTTGCTTAATATTGAGTATTATTGCATTTACATTCTTCTATTCAGTATTTTTAAATACAATATGGTATTTCCATATAGGTATCACTTACGTAAGAAAGAATGGGAAGGAAGTTTGAGTAAATTATTTTAGTTTTTCCCGTTAGAATACCATTTTCAGTTTTCTTTCTGACAAACTCTTATCTCCATCCCCTTCTTCCCAAAGAAAGGTCTTTAATTGTAACACATAGAAATAATATATGTTTTAGCAAATAAAGGAGCTCTTCTCAGAAGATTCTGTAGGAATGTGCCCCTCAGCCCAACCCCATAGCATATTTCCAAGCTCACATTCCCCTTACATAGCCACCACTCAGCTCCCACTGAGCCGTCAAGTCACAGCAGTTTCCCTGTTCCTTGTCTTCCAGGTATAACCTTTCTTATCCTTCACCCTCTGTTATACATCATGAGCTCAGTTCTAACATACATCTAAGGTTTTTGAGAGTACAAAGAAACTGTTGGCAAATGTAAAAAGGAGTTGAGTTTACAAAAGCTTCCAAATCTTTGTGATTTATTCTGTAGCTCTTAAAAGGCATGATTTTTAACCTTTGTTCTCCCAATTTATTAATTAAGCAAATAAGCTGGCTCAAATCCTGTCGGTAATACTCTCTACATATGTAGTTTGGAAGATGCTGTCTTACCCTTCTTCATCTCTTCTTACAAGTAGGAATTATAATGTACCAATCTCCCAGGGTTGTTTGAAGATTCAGATAAGCAGTGTTTGTAATAGCCTCAATAATATTGGTTACTGTTTCTTTACTCTTCATAGGCTGATGCCTCCCTTCTTACATTCTCCTTAGCTTCCCTTCTTATCAATCGGTTCAGTTTCAATTAAATGCTTTCTCAGTTCTTCACCACTTCAGCCTTCCTCTCCAACAGTATGAATCACAGTGCTCTCCTTCAGAAGTATTGAATCATATTACCATTGGAAAATGATTTTTATCTGCCAGAGGGAAGACTGCAGTAAACTTCCATTTTAACAATATGTCCTTAACTACTGTTTTATGGTGCAACCTTCTGTTTCTGTTGTTTCTTGTTCATAACTATGACCATCCTTCAAAGAATTACTGTTCATTCATTTTATGTTCGAAGTCATAGTAAAATGATTTTGAATAGGTATTCAATTTTTGACATGCTTGGGTTCTGCAACCTAAATACTTAATGTAAAACTTTTCTTTCCTTTTTTTTCTCCTATGAGCTTTCCATTTGTTTGAGAGGCATAGTTACAGACAGAGATCTTTTATCTACTGGTTCACTCCCCAAATTGCTGCAACAGCCAGAGCTGGGACAATCCAAAGCCAGGAGTCTTCTCCAGGTCTCCCGTGTGGGTGCAGGAACCCAAGCACTTGGGCCATCTTCTAATGCATTCCCAAGCCATTTGCAGAGCTAAAGATTTCTATTAGGCATTTAGATTCTTAAGGATATAAAACACATGCTTTAAAGTGGTAATATGATTGCACATTAAGATAAGGTTCTGGTTTACAGTGAATCCGATTTCAGCATTTATGGAAAACCATAGTGGGGGCCAGTGCTGTGGCATATCAGGTAAAGCTGCCACCTGCAGTGCTGGCATCCCATATGGGTGCTGGTTCGAGTCTTAGCTGCTCCATTTCTGATCCAGTACTCTGCTATTGCCTGGGAAAGCAGTAGAAGATGGCCCAAGTCCTTGGGCCCCTGCATCTGCATGGGAGACCCGGAAGAAGCTCCTGGATCCTGGCTTTAGATCAGTGCAGCTCTGGCCATTATGGCCAATTGGGGAGTGAACCAGCGGATGGAAGGCACCCCCACCCCTCTGCCTCTCCTTCTCTCTCTGTGTAACTCTGACTTTCAAATACATAAATAAATAAATCCAGAAAAAAAAAAAGAGGCACTGTGGGGGAGGGTAAGCAGGGAGGGGGAGAGTGAGTTAGAGTTTTCCTCTAATTGCATGTAAAGAAAAAGTTTACCCTTCTCTACTGAAAACATAAAAATTGTCTGACTTCTAGATTCGAGGTGCCTAAGGGATAGCCATGTGGAAAAGTTTAGCTTACCTTGAGATATATGAATCAGAAACTTGAGGAAGTGGATAAACTGGCTATAGAGTTGGAATTGACAGCACAGTTGAAACTGGGTAAGATACCGCACGGAGAAGATGGCAGCATGGGAAGAGCAGTAAGGCTTGAACAGAACCTTGGGATCTCCTGTATTGGAGAGGGGTTAGAGGATGAACACTCCCCAAAAGAGCAGGAAGAGCAATGGTAAGAACAGGATGAGGTTACTTGGGAACTTTCTGTCACAAAAACTAAGATACTGTAGAGTTTTATGGAGATGAATGAACAGAAGCCTCAGAAGAGGTGACTGATCAGAGAGGGCAAACAACTTACCAGTGTTAGAATTATCAAAACAGAAGCCAGATGGTATTGTGTTATGAAGTAAATTGAGGGGTTAAGGTGTAAAGACAGTGATTGCATATCATTTTTGAGAAGTCTGGAGAGATTTAAATCCTAGCTTCACCATTTAACATGTTTTATGATTTTAGGTAAGTGATTCTGTTTTCATCTTTAAAATGAGGAGCTTAGTACCTACTGTATAGGGTTCTATGACAATTAAGAGTTCATATACATATAGCACTTTGGAGAGTATCTGCATATATTTTGCACACAATAAATGTTGGCTATTGTGATTATTAAGGAAGAGAGGAGACAGATTAAATAATGGAGGAAGGATTGGGGATTGTTATTTGGTTGTTTTTAGAGGCACAGAGGATAAGAGAAATGATACTGTTAATTTTGAGAGAAAGTAAGTGCTTTGAATCTGACTTTCATCACCATAATAAAGACTAACAGCCTGAAAAATAAAAACTTAGAACTCTGTAGTTCTTTTTTTTTTTAATGTGTCATCCAATTGATGTTTTTTAAAAAGATTTATTTATTTATTTATTTGAAGGGCAGAGTTAGAGAGAGAGACAAGACTGAGATCTTCCATCCGCTGGTTTGATCCCCAAGTAGCCGTAAGGACCAGAGCTGGGCCAACCAGAAGCCAGGAGCCAGGAGCTTCCTCTGGGTCTTGCACGTGGGTGCAAGGCCCAAACACTTGGGCCATCTGCTTCCTTCTCAGGCCATTAGCAGGAATCTAGATGGCAAGTAGAGCAACTGAGACTTGAAAGGGCTCCCATGACAACACCACAGGAAGTGGCTTTACTTGCTATGCCAGCTCCTCTGTAGTTATTCTAATCCTGGTTTGCTCTTAATTAACTGTTTGGGACAGTGTTCAAGTCACCTTTATTTCTAGTTTCCTGTAGAAAGAATTCCTATCTTACCAGTCTGCCAGAGTTATTTTAACAGTAACACTGATAATGTTGAATGATATTTCTTATTCTCAAACTTTTCTTTGAGATCTAGAATCCTTTTAGATCCATTCTATAAACTGCCCTCCAGGTCCCCATAAAAAATCTTGTGTATCCCTCTAAGTTCCCATACAAACCTTGTGTCTCAGTGATTGTACTTGTTACATTGTTGCTGGCGCAATGACTTCCTTGCCAGTTTGTGAACTGCTATGCCTTATTTATTTTTCAATCCTTTAAAAAGTCTGCATAATGCCTGATACATTACAGATTCACAGCAAATATTTGGTTGAACTGATAGAGAGATTGCCTAAATATATGCGTGTCATATTAGAGAAACTCTGTGAGAATCACAAAGTTTCAGAAACTTGAAAAATATTTTGAAGTGCTTGTTACCTTTTCTTAATATGGCAAAAAGATGAAAGTCCTTCTTTTAACAAAGGCCTGAAGTCTAGTCAGAATGAACAATATTGTTTTTGTTTTAGTTCTTTATCAGTTGTTCTGAATTCCTGATAGTGCTCATCATTTAAAAGAATAATTTTTAAACAATGATATTGGTAGGTAAATGTTTAAAACAGGCTTAGTAGTTACATATTTAATCCTTGTGATACTAAATCAGATTTACTTAAATCCTTTTGCAGTCGTATATTTCAGCTTACCACAACCAACCTTTCCATTAAGAGAAATTGTGCACCACTTTGGTGGAGCATTATTTTGCTCATGGACCAATGAAGACATTTTCAAATTTAAACGTAGTCTCAGCAACTGTTTCTTTACTGTCTTATTCTTTAGGTTTCCCTGAAAATATGTGTACTTTCAAACTATGCAAAAACATGGCTTTATGTGTATGTTTCTATACTTTGTCTGTTAATGCATTAGTAGTCACTGAAAGTCTTTGGTGCGTAACTATTTGTAACATGTAGTATTCTCCTTTCTCTGTTGAAGCGCTCTCCGTCCTGTACTCCAGCTAGCAAAGGCAGACGTGTAAGATACTATTGCACTCTGTGTACCCACCCTGAGGCTTTCTACCCTTATCTCTACCCTTTGCCTGTGGTTGCAGAACTTGAAGTTTTTGTGATGTACTATGACACTTACTGCATGCTTTGTGCTGCTGCTCCTGCTGTTGCTACTCTGCTATTTTGTGTATGTGTTGGGTTTTTTGTTTGTTTTTCTTCTTTGGCTTTGGCCGCAAAGCTTTAGGAATGTTGATTAAAAACTTCTGTAGCCAAACTCCTAAAATGACCTTTTAATTTTTTGTGGGAGAAAATGATTCTAAGATATGCTAAATTGATCAAAGAAAAGTAAATTAATTTCTAAATAAGAACCTGATACAAGCAAATGCATAGAGGTTTCTTAATGACTTTAATTATGTAGAAAGAAAATTTGATCATATCTGGAAAATTCCTTATATATATATCTTTAACTAACTATAAACATCTTCCTATGCTAACGCTAACTCCCTGTTTCTCATATGAAATGGGTTAGTCACTACCTCTATCTGTGTAAGAGTATGATAAATTCACAATGAGGACTCTATGCATGGAAAGGTCTCAACTTTTTCTGCAGCAATCCCCATCCCACCAGCAGCTATTTATACACATACATACATACTTTCCAGATGAAAAGCAGTCCATCTGGCTTATAAGTATGTGTTCCAATTTTTATATACTGAATAAAATCATAACATTAAAAAGGAAACAGTGATAGATCTGTTTTTGACTTTGATCTGTCAGTTTCATGATCATTGGGATTTTCAACAAGTTAAATCCAGGATTGTTGGACTTTGAGGGATCTAGATCAGGAAATTCTCTGGTTTACCGTTGGTACTGGAAGAAATAGGGTGGCCCCCTGCTCGCTGTGCTCTTACCTTTCTGGTATGGTGGAAGGTTTGTTGTAAAAGAAATGTGAATAACACTATATAGCATATATTTTCAGACTACTGTTTACTAATAAGTAAACAGTTCATATATCAGTGCTATGTGGCTAGTAGAACCATGAGTTCAACTGGTATCTCATTAATTATTGAACTAGTTTCTTGATTACATTGAGATTTGTAGAGTGTTAAAACCATTGGGTATTTGGTTTTAAAAAAGTACTCTGAATATATGTTAATTATTTAATAAAACTTCTAGAAGGGATGACTGTAATGTTGTATGTCCAGTAGGTTCAAATCATCAGTCTGTGAATTCACTAAAATTTTGAGTACTTGTTTTTGAATAAATCTATAATTCAGAGAGTTTTTGTTTTTCTGATTAATTTTTTTATGGATTTGTTACATATCATTTGCTTTGCATACTTCTGGGATCTTCATTACCCAGGAAGTTTATATAAATCTTGAAATAAGTGTATTCTTTTTAGAGAAATATTTGTATTAAGGCCCCTATTCTTAATTGTATGTCTTTATTCTATAGAACATGAATTAGCCAGTTAACAAAAACCTGTTGACTTGTAATTACATAAAAATTTTTAGTGCAGTTTTTCTTTGGTTAAGAATATCAGAAATAGGGCCGGTGCTGCAGCTCAATAGGCTAATCCTCCGCCTGCGGCGCTGGCACCCCGGGTCCTAGTCCCAGTCGGGGCACCGGATTCTGTCCTGGTTGCCCCTCTTCCAGGCTAGCTCTCTGCTATGGCCCAGGAGTGCAGTGGAGGATGGCCCAAGTCCTTGGGCCCTGCACCCACATGGGAGACCAGGAGAAGCTCCTGGCTTCGCATCAGCGCAATGCGCTGGCCATTGGAGGGTGAACCAACGGCAAAAGGAAGACCTTTCTGTCTGTTTCTCTGTCTCTCACTGTCTACTCTGCCTGTCAAAAAAAAAAAAAAAAAAAAAGAATATCACAAATAAAAAGTCAATCAATGAAAAGTGGTAGTGACTGGCCGCTGCCATGGCTTAACAGGCTAATCCTCTGCCTGTGGCGCCGGCACACCGGGTTCTAGTCCTGGTCGGGGCGCCGGATTCTATCCCGGTTGCCCCTCTTCCAGGCCAGCTCTCTGCTGTGGCCAGGGAGTACAGTGGAGGATGGCCCAAGTGCTTGGGCCCTGAACCCGCATGGGAGACCAGGAGAAGCACCTGGCTTCTGGCTTCAGATCAGCGAGATGCGCCGGCCGCGGTGGCCATTGGAGGGTGAACCAACAGCAAAAAGGAAGACCTTTCTCTCTGTCTCTGTCTCTCTCTCTCACTATCCACTCTGCCTGTCAAAAAAAAAAAGTGGTAGTGACTATGATGCAGATGATGTAAAATAATGAATTATTCAATACAAAATAGAAATATCTCAGTGGCATAGTGTGAGGAACTTTCATATTCCCTGAAGCATCAGACTATTCCTGTAGGATACAAATGATTATATTCCTTACAGAAAACCTAATATGGTTGTCTGTTTCATGTGATATTTTCAGAAAAGCAAATTTTAATACTTTAATAAGTTTAAAATCCTTTGTAAAATATCATATAAATGAGGTGTTCCTAAATAGAATTTGCTGTATTCTTATTTCTAGTGTAAGGCATCATTTATATCTGAATACTTGACTTATAATTGGAATTTACTTAACCATCGTTGAAGTAAAATTTATCAATAGTTTTATTGTCTGAATATAAATGGTGAGTGTTAGTTCTGTAGTACTTTAATTAATAGAAACAGTGTTTCATTTCAAACTGTCCCTTTAAAGTTTGGAGCAAAGATTAAAGTCAGCCAGCATGAGGACTTTGTTTTTATGTTTTCTTAGAACATTTAGAAATTTTCTCGAGTAGATATTTAAACAAATATATTTTTTCAAGAAAGTAGTTTATTTTGATATAAAAATCTATTGTTATTCTGCCACAACAGTTTGAAGAAATACATATAATGTCTTTTTATTACTTTACATCTTTTGGTCTACCTTACATTAATATATTTTTAAATTAATTATAACTAGATAGATAACACTAATTATAACCTTCAGTCATTTATTAGGATTTATTTTAGAATAATAAAATATTTACTAAAATGTTTATTTCCAAATGATACAGCACTTTTCTATTACTTTTTTTTTTTTTAACCATAAGCTCAGGTGACAGTTATATCACTAAAAGTTTAGGGTTATAAGTGTTCTGAATAAAAAAATGTGTTATTCCTTACTCCTTTATTTGCAAAACATTTCTAGATGAACAAAAAAGAAAACTGATAAAACACTGGATTTTTTTCTATTAATTTCTATATCCATACAAACAACATGTTAGATGCAGGCTATCTTTAATAGACTGAGCATTTGTCATCTGAATCAAATCTTGGTTTCTTTCCCTTTTCAAAGAAGTTTTCTCATGAGAATGTTGCTACTTGTACAAATCTGTAATTATTTGGGTGTTAAAAAAGTTCATTGGGCTGGCGCTGCGGCTCACTAGGCTAATCCTCCGCCTTGCGGCATCGGCACACCGGGTTCTAGTCCCGGTCGGGGTGCCGGATTCTGTCCTGGTTGCCCCTCTTCCAGGCCAGCTCTCTGCTGTGGCCAGGGAGTACAGTGGAGGATGGCCCAAGTGCTTGGGCCCTGCACCCCATGGGAGACCAGGAGAAGCACCTGGCTCCTGCCATCAGATCAGCGCGGTGCGCTGGCCGCAGTGTGCCAGCAGCGGCGGCCATTGGAGGGTGAACCAATGGCAAAGGAAGACCTTTCTCTCTCTCTCTCTCTCTCACTGTCCACTCTGCCTGTCAAAAAAAAAATAAAAAATAATAATAAAAAAAAGTTCATTGATATATATTATTTTGGAGATTTATTTATTTAAGAGGCAGAGTTACAGAGAGAGGGAGAGACAGAGAGAGTCTTCTATCTGCTGGTTCACTCCCCTAATGGCTGCGACAGCTGGAGTGAGGTCAATCCAAAGCCATGATACAGGAACTTCTTCCGGGTCTCCCAAGCACTTGGACCGTCCTCTGCTGCTTTCTCAGGTGCATTAGCAGGGAGCTAGATTGGCACTGGAGCAGCTGGGACTCAAACCCATGCCCATATTGGCTGCTGGCGCTGCTGGCGGAGGCTTCACCAGCTAAGCTACAGCGCTGGCCCCCATTGATATATATTTAAGGTAATTAGTTCTAGTTATTTTTATTCTATGTAGGTTATACAGCATAATTTGAGGACTTCTTGATAAAGAGATGATCTAAAAATCAGTTCCCTGATCCTGGAAAGAAAAAAGAAGCTTTATTTTACTGTGCTATTCTAAAAATACATTTTGATGATCATTTATTAGAAAAATCCTAATGGACTGGGGGAAATTGATGGTATTTCTTGCATGACAGGATTATACAATGTGTATGATACTACTAAAACTCAGATTTTCTACTTTTTGCTTTCTTTTTTAAAGTAGGATATTATGTTAAAAATGACATAGGAATATTAGAGATTTTGTAATGACTGTTCAGAATGAATCCTTAAAGTATATTTATTTAGGAGAATACATAATCAAAAAATATATTTATATGAATATTCTACATTTTCCCAGTAGATTACAGCTCAAAAATATATAGTGAATTGTTTATATTGTTCAGTTAATGTTTGTTTCTGAGGCTGGCGCTGTAGCACAGAGGGCTAAAACCCCAGCCTACAGCACCAGCATCCCATATGGGCACCCGTTCGAGTCCCGGCTGCTCCTCTTCCAATCCAGCTCTCTGCTATGACCTGGGAAAGGAGTAGAGGATGGCCCAAGTCCTTGGGCTCCTACAGCCATGTAGGAGACCTGGAAGAATCTCCTGGCTCCTGGCTTCGGATCAGCTCAGCTCTGGACATTGTGGTCATTTGGGGTGTGAACCAGCAGAATGGAAGATCTCACTCATTCTCTCTCTCTCTCTCTCTATTTCTCTCTCACTCTCTCTCTCTCTCTCTCTCTCTCTCTTTCTCTCTCTGACTCTCCACCTCTCCTTCTCTCTTTATGTAACTCTGACTTTCAAATAAATAATTATTAAAAAAATAGATTTGTTCCCAGTGTATTTACTTGGACAATTTTAAAATATTCTATACAATAAATATTAGCTATTTATTAGCTACTTTTGTATTTTTTATTTATTTATTTGAAAGAGTTACACAGAGAGGGGAGAGACAGATCTGAGCTGCGCTGATCTGAAGCCAGGAGCCTGGGTTTCCCACACTGATGCAGGGGCCCAAGGACTTGGGCCATCTTCTACTGTTTTCCCAGGCCATAGCAGAGTAGCTACTCATTTTTCACTATTTTCCCTTTTTATCATTCTTTGTATATAATCACATCTGATTATTGAATTATGAGATCTTTGCTCTTTATGTGTATCACCTTTTTTAGCTTTTCTTGCATTCTTAATGCAAAATTTTTACAACAAAATTTTTTAGTTTCCATAGTTTAAATATTAATAATGATTACATTTGTTTTTAAAGTTCTTTGTATAAAAATTAATGTTACTAACTGCTACTAACAGTTACTAACTGTTGTACCATACTATATCTGAATCATTGCCAATTATTAAAGTTAATTTTAGGCTATCTTTAAGTCCTATCATGTAGTCACTGAATATTCTAAAAGCTTAATAGAACTGATTTCTTTTTAGTGGTTAGAATAGTCACTTATCATAAATGCATGGTAAGCATTTAGTTATATTTAAAATTAACAACTTCTTGAACTTTTTGGTGAAAATTAAAACTGAAAATATGTGAAATTATATTATTATTTATATTGTTAAGTCACCTTCAAAATATTGTTTACACTGAAAGTAACCCTGAAAGAAAATTAAATATTAAAATCTATTAATATTATGAACTATTTGCTCCTAAGTGTTTTTAAAAGGATCCCAAAATATTTTTTAAAGTTTAAGGTTAAAAACTTCTTTTGTTGCAATTTTACTTATCTTTACCATGCTTTTGGCTGGTCTGTTGAAAAATACACTTTTGGAAATTAAAGTGATATTTTTGTGTCTGTGTGGTTTTAGGCTCCTGCATTTTTAAAAAAATATATTTATTTTATTTATTTGAAAGGCAGAATTAGAGTGTGGAAGCCAAAAAGAGAGACAGAGAGCTCTTCCATCTGCTGGTGTAGTGGCTACAACGACCAGTGCTGTGCCAGGGTGAAACTAGGAACCCAGAAGTCCATCCTAGTCTCCCACATGGGTGCAGAGACCCAAGCATTTGAACCATCATCTATTGCTTTCTCAGGTGAATTAGCAAGGAACAGGATCAGAAATGAAGCAGCTGAACTTGAACCAGCACGCATATGGAATGCTGGCATCACAAGCAGAGTAAAACCCAGTATGCCAATGTGCCAGCTCCTACAATGATAATTTTTTTAAACTTCAGTTACATAGTCACGGTGGCTTTTTGTAATCAAGAATATTGTAACTGGCACAGTTGAATTTTTTTACTATATCCAATTAATGCTATCTCAAATATTCTAATATTTTTACTTATTTTTATAATTTTACGAAGGAAACTAAATTTTGTTTAATCTAAAGTTGATTTTTTTACTTGAAGAACTTACAACTCTGGAAAAGCTAGTATGGTAATTTTCTTTATGTAATATTAATATTGGCTTGTTATTTTTTAAAAAAAGATTATTTATTTGAAAGGCAGAGTAACAAAATGGAGGGGGAACACACAAGAGGTAGAGACAGAGAAAGAGATCTTCCATCCCTTGGTTCATTTCCCAAATGGCCACAGTAGACCTCGGCTGGCCCAGTCTAAAACCAGGAGCCAGAAACTCCATCAATGTCTCCTGGATGAGTTGACAAGAATTCAGGTACTTGAGCTATCATCCCCTGCTTCCCAGGTGCAATAGCAGGGAGCTGGACTGGAAATCAGGAGTAGCTAGGACTCCAGCTAGTGCTCCCATATGGGATGCCAGCTTCCTGTGCAGCAGTTTTAACCTTTTGTACCACAATGCTCACCCCTGGTTTATCTTTTTTACTTTAAATATTTTCCTCTTTGGAATAACCAACTTGTATCTAATTCAGCTAAGAAAATCATGTTTGAATATATTTTTGTTCCTATTGTTTTATTTGTTTTTATTGATAAGTAAAAACTAGTTAGCAGGAAAAGACTTTAATAAATGTCAGGAATTCTTCAGCACATGTTGCATAGCTCAAAGATCAGCCTGCTATAAAATTTCAACCTATATTATTAGATTTAGCAAATGCCTGCCTTTCTTATTTTTAAAGAGTTTTTAAAGTAATTAGACCCTTCAGTCCTATTGACAGCATTACCTTTTACACAGTAATTTGATTTTATGTTTCAGATTTTCTTACAGTGGCCCAGTTTTTGCACACAACACATCCTCTACTTGGTCACTTCTTTTAAATTTTATTAAGTAATTATTTGAATCCATGTTAAGGTCACACTTTCTAAAAATCTCCCTCTAGTTTCCATAAAGTTATATAAATTGCAAGGTGAATAGGAGTCCATGGTGGATGGAGTTCTGATAAAATGGATTTGATAAGCAAAAGCAGTATTGATAAATTGGTCAGAGATCTCTGTCAGGAGAGGAGATAATATTCCTGAGCCTTCATGATCATTAAATTACATTTGAGTGCCTCTTTTGTGGAGGTAACCTTTAGAAGAACAAAAATAGTGCTGAATTTGCTGTCAGCAGATTAGATACAGCACAGCACTGCCACTCCAACTTCCCTAGATATCCTCCCTGAGACCCTTCTTGTTCCCACTTCTCCAAAATCCTGTAACTAAAGATTTAAGGCCCAGTGATGGTCATGTGTGTCAGTCCTGTCTTGTGGATTGCGAGGATTGCCTGTTCATGCCCATCACAATGGGAGGAGGTCGGTGGGCAACAGTAGACAGCTGCCTTACTGTTTTGCAGCCTACCTGCCTGTCAGATTTTAAAAGTTCTCCTCACTGAACAGAAGTTCACTTTTATTTTCATGTGCAATATATTCTATATTAATAGTAGGTACGGGGGGCGGGGCAGGGCAGCCTGTGGCATGGTGGGCCCTGGTTGAATCCCAGCTGTTCCACTTCTGATTCAGGTCTGTTATGACTTGGGAAAGCCGTGGAAGATGGCCCAAGTCCATGTGCCCCTTCACCCACATGGGAGAACTGGAAGAAGTGCCAGGCTCCTGGCTTCAGATTGGCCCAGCTCAGGCAGTTGCAGACATTTGGGGAGTGAGCCTGTGGATTAAAGACCTCTCTGTCTCTCTCTATACACCTCTGTAACTCCACCTTTCAAATAAATAAATAAGATCTTAAGTAAAATAGTAGGCAGGAAAATATCCACAACTTGAGAAAATAATTCATACACTTAGAGACTGAACTCATGTACTCTTAGTTCTGTTGTACTGAAAACAGAGCTAAAAGTTACCTTACAGAGAAACCTTTTTTTCCAGGTATCTCTATTCCTGATCATTTATTATTTAATCTAGCATTTTGTTTTATTTTTAAAAAAGATTTATTTATTTATTTGAAAGGCAGAGTCACAGAGAGGCAGAGACAGAGAGAGAGAGAAGTCTTACATCCGTTGGTTCACTCCCCAAATGTCTACAACGACTGGAGCTGGGCCAGTCCAAAGCCAAGAGCTTGGAGCTTCTTCCAGGTCTCCCACATGGGTGCAGGGGCCCAAGGACTTGGGCCATCTTCTTCTTCTGCTTTCCCAGGTGCATTGGCAGGGAGCTGATTGTAAGTCAAGCAGCTGGGACTCCAACCAGCACCCAAATGGGATGCTGGCACTTCAGGTGGCAGCTTTACCCACTATGCCAGTGTCATCCCCTACCCCAGCATTTTAAAATGTGTTTACTTATTTAAATGAGCTATTCTAATAACTCCATCTAAATATATTCCAATAACTGCACCCTATGTCTTTCATTGGTGGCTATTCTAAGGGGTGTTTTACTTGTAACGTCTTCTTAATAACCTTAATGACACAAAAAAATTTAAATATGTTATTTACAATTATTAGTACTATTTATTTATTTTTTATTTTTTGCCAGGCAGAGTTAGACAGTGTGAGAGAGAGACAGAGAGAGAGTTATAGACAGTGATAGAGAGATAGAGAGAAAGGTCTTCCTTCCGTTGGTTCACTCCCCTAATGGCTGCCATGACCCAAGTACTTGGGCCATCCTCCACTGCCCTCCCAGGCCACAGCAGAGCGCTGGACTGGAAGAGGAGCAACCAGGACTAGTACCTGGCGCCCCAACCAGGACTAGAACCCGTGGTGCCGGCACAGCAGGCGGGGGATTAGCCAAGTGAGCCACGGCACTGGCCAGTACTATTTATTGATTTGTCACTTCTGATCTAAATATTACTCTTCCTTCACAGCATTCAACAAAGTTCCCTGACATCCTTTCCAAATTACCTTTTGTTCTGAAAGCTCAATCTTTGTAAATTTGAAAATTTCTACACTGAATAGATAATCAGTCATCGTGCTTCCTAAGATCTTTGCCAAATTTTAGCTCAAAACACTTTCAACTTTTTTTTTTTTTTTTTTTTTTTGACAGGCAGAGTGGACAGTGAGAGAGAGACAGAGAGAAAGGTCTTCCTTTTCTGTTGGTTCACCCGCCAATGGCCACTGTGGCTGGCACTCTGCACCGCGCTGATCCGAAGGCAGGAGCCAGGTGCTTCTCCTGGTCTCCCATGCGGGTGCAGGGGCCAAGCACTTGGGCCATCCTCCACTGCCTTCCCGGGCCACAGCAGAGAGCTGGACTGGAAGAGGAGCAACCAGGACAGAATCCAGCACCCTGACCGGGACTAGAACCAGTGTGCCGGTGCCGCAGGTGGAGGATTAGCCTATTGAGCTGCAGCACCAGCCCACTTTCAACTTTTAAAAATACTTAGTTTGAGGGGCTGGCATCACAGTGCAATGGGTTTAAGCTCTGACCTACAGTGCCGGCATCCCATATAGGTGCCAGTTTGAGTCCCAGCTGCTCCCCTTCCTGTCCAGCTCCCTGCTAATGCACCTGGAAAGCAGTGGAAGATGGCTGAAGTCCTTGGGTCCCTTGCACCCTCATGGGAGACCCAGAAGACTCCTGGCTCCTGGCTTTGCATCAGCACAGCTCTGACCATTGCAGCCATTGCGGGAGTGAACCAGTGGATGGAAGACCTTTCTTTCTGTCTCTCCCTCTCACTGTAACTCTACCTCTCAAATAAGTAAATAAAATCTTTAAAAAAAAAAAATACTTGGTTTGAAAGAGTGCAACTGAATATAAGTGTTGGTATTTCTACTGCTATAAAATTAAAAGGAGCTTGCTTTAGTGACAAGCAGAAAGCTGATAGGTTAGTTTCTTTTACTTTCATTAAAGCCTAGTAGAACAAATTTCATTCTTACTGTAGTATATATTGTATATGTTGCATTTAGTTCATATTTACATAGGATTTATTTTGTGAAATACAAAATTTCCAATGGAATACAAATACAAAACACACAGTAGAGACCAGTACTCAAAGTAAGAAATCAGCATTAAAAATAGGGTAAGAGCCTTGTTTAACTATGGTTATGTTAATGCTTGTTTACATTAAAGCTTCTGGTTATGATTTTGCTTAATGACACATTCCTAACATGCATATTCAAACTGAAGTTTTTGCTGTCCTTCCTCAAGAAATGTTGCTCATGATCATGCCTTTCTGAAATTTGCTAAGAGCTTCGCATTGTTTAAAAGTGACTTCTTGGGTTTTGTTTTTTCTGACTTACTTTCCTAGACTGATCCGGTTGAGAACATATACGTACGGAATCCCAGTGTAAAGGTTTACCTCCAGTCAAGGTCCACAGTGTCTTCTTCCACATCTAGTGAAGCTGAGCCAGTTAAGGTGCCTCACTCCCCAACTTTTCACTTGTGTCATTAAAGAGGGAATTGAAAAAAACGAGTGAAATCAGTCTCTCGTCTTAATCAAATATATTATTTTTATATTCTATTGAAGATCTTACACTTATGTAATAATATAGACAGAAGTAGAAAAGTTGTAAATTGTTCACAAAAGTGTAATATGAAATAGATAAATTATTTAACATTAAATATACTCTTAGAGAAATATATAGAACAGAGGATAATTTTATGTAAATTTTTTAATTGTGAGACTGCCATTCTCAAATTTTAGTTGTTTGAATAAATCTGATAAGCCAACATGTAATTATATATCTAAGCAGAGCTTAAAAATTGCCGCAACTAGCAACAGAGTAGCTTATTCTAACAGCTAAGTGAACAACAGACATTGAACAGTACAAAAAATAAAACTGCTGTGTTGTGAATAGCAACTGGCCAATTTTCTCAATAGAAGCCATTTCTTCCACCAGGCAGAAGAATGTGTTGTATTTCAGTTTGTACCATCCTGCCTCAAGAAGCAGTTCAGGTTCTCTTTCACCATCACAGTTTAGACAGAGTTTCCTTACATCCCATTTTATATTACTTTATAACCTCCAGAATTGTGTTTAGCATTTCAGTAAAAGCAGAAAATCTGGTCTGAAAATTATCTACAGGGAAGTGTGAGTTTTAGTAAGTTGTCATGACTGTTTTCCAATCTTAGGATGGACTCTGTCAGACTGGTTTAATAAGATCTGTGTTTTTTAGTTACATTTGTTTTAATATTCAGGGATTATATATTTTATTTTAATGATAAAGTATATAAAACATCCAGCAAATAATATAAATACTATGTAACCATCATCTACAGGTTTAACATACATGAACATTTTGCCCTGGTTTTTTCAGTTATTTATTCAGAGAAAAAGATATTTCAGAAATAGTTAAAACATCTCTCCTTTTACCATTACTCTCTGCTTTTCCAGATGTACCTAAATATCCTGAAGCTGGGTTGCATCTTCTGTCCTTTGGTTTCAATGTACTTATTATTTTGTTTGTGTTCATAAATACTATACAGTAGTACTTGTCATGTATTTAAAAATTTTTACAAATACAACATGTGCTTCCACAGTTTTTTTCATTCAGAAGTATTATTCTTTTAAGATTTAATCATACATGTCTGGTTCATTCGTGCTATATAAAGTCATTTTACGTATATACCACAACCATCCATTTTTGTTGGATATTTAGGTTGTTTGCAGTCATCTAGTATATAATCAGTGCTGAAGTGAACATTCTAATATATTTGTCTGCTTTTGCATATATATGGATTTTGTTTAGCATGTATACTTAGAACTGAAATTACGAGGTTGTCTGATACATGCTTTTGCAACTTCAGATCTTGCCAAATTGCTTTCTGCACTAGTTGAACTAATTTTCACTCCAACTAGCAGTATGAGAGTTTATGTCCCCACATCTTGGCTAACACCTGGTACTTTCTGTCCTTGACTTTTGCCAGTTTGATGAATATGAGTGACATTTTTGTTTTAACTTATATTTCCCTTTTTGGTGTTATTGCATTTTTTTTTAAGTGTGTGAGGTTTTTTTGTTTTTGTTTTGTTTTTTTATTTGAGAGGTAGAGTTACAGACAGTGAAAGGGAGAAAGAAAGGTCTTCTGTTTGCTGGTTCACTCCCCAGATGGCCACAACGACCGGAGCTGCGCCGATCCGAAGGCAGGAACCAGGAGCTTCTTCTGGGTCTCCCAGAGGGTGCAGGGGCCCAAGGACTTGGGCCATGTTCTGCTGCTTTCCCAGGCCATAGCTGAGAGCAGGATGTAGAGAGGAGCAGCGGGGACTAGAACCTGCGCCCATATGGGATGCCGGCACTGCAGGCAAAGGATTAACCTACTGTGCCACAGTGCTGACCCCATTGTCTTTTTAAATATGTATATTGACAACTGATTTGCCTGTTCCTATCCCTTGTCTATTGTTCAATTGACTGACTTTTCTTATTTTTGTAAGCAGTCTTTATATATTCCAGATATCAATTCATTGCTGGCTTACATGCATTGCAAATATTTTTTCTCTCAGTATACCTTATTTTAAAATTTTGTTTGTGGTATCTTTTTGTCTTGCAAGTTTTTATTTTTTATTTTTTTAAAAGATTTATTTTATTTATTTGAAAGAATTACAGAGAGGTAGAGACAGAGAGAAAGGTCTTCCATCCACTGGTTCACTCCACTGATGGACACAACGGCCAGAGCTGCGCCGATCCAAAGCCAGGAGCTTCTTCTGGGTCTCCCAAGTGGGTGCAGGGGCCATCTTCTACTGCTTTCCCAGGCCATAACAGAGCGCTGGATCGGAAGTGGAGCAGCCCGGACTAGAAGCAGCACCCATATGGGATGCCAGTGCTTCAGGCCAAGGCTTTCACCCACTGTGCCACAGCACTGGCCCTGCAAGTTTTTTTTATTTTAAAGTAGTCACATTTATCAATCTTTTCCTTTATGACTTCTGCTTTTTATGTTGTGTTAAACCCATTCTTCCAAATGCTGAAATTATCATTATTCTTCCAAGTTTTACAGTTCTGCTTTTACATGTTTAGGAATTTAATCAGACTGAAGTTTGTTGCTATGTATAATAGGAAATGGTGTTCTAATCTCTTTTTTCCTATGGGGTGTAAACAACTGACTCCTATAACCCCTGATTTGTAGTGTAGTCACTGCGTGGGTCTGTTTGAGAATTCTATATCCTCTTCTCTTGTTCTTTTGGTTACTCCCTCACTGATACCCCCCCCCCTTTTTTTTTATTACTGTAGTTCTGAAATAATTCCTGATACTTGGTATGCTGACCCATTCCTACCCACCTTAATTGTCTTCCTTTTCTTCTTGACCTAGTCTCCCATATTATTTTTAGGACAAGCTGGCCAAGTTCCATTGGGACTTCTGATTGGAATTGCATGAATTTATAGTTTTATTTGGGGAGAATTGACATCTACATGATACCAGATATTTCTGTCTGTGTACTTGATACACAATTAGTTAGGTATTCTTATACATAAAGTTTCATTATTTTCAGTATACTTCATATTGCTTATTAGATTTGTTCCTTAGTACCATAAATTTTTTGTTGTTATGATCAATGAAATGTTTAAAAATGTTTTCTTAATCAGCATTACTGTACTTTATAAACTCTCTTCGTCTTTTATCTGGCACTCTTGTTTGATTCTTTTTAATTTAATAACTTCTCTTAGACTTGCTGTATGCCTTCTTATGACAATTTTGTTTTCTGTTAATTTTTATTATACTTTATATTGATTCTTAGTGTTCTTCTCTTTCATACTTATATTTATCTTCCCAAATGTTAAATTATATATTTTCTTCAAAACTTTTTCAGATTGTTCAAAAGTAAATAAATTTTAAATTAGAACTAAACGCACAAACAAAACTGTGAGAAATTCACTTGAATTTTTTTAAGGCTGTGGTGAATATAAAATATTACATTTTTGGGGTTGTAAAGTAGCAAAGACAAAGAGACCAACCATTTTTCTCTTGATATTTTAAAATATTCTGTAACTTTAAGTATTCTTTTTCCTCTTGTCGATTGCTTAGCTTTCTAAAAGGTAGTTTTTCTTCATTTCTTTTTTTATACTTTGCTAAGCATTGTCTCTCCTTTCTCGTAATAACATTGAGTAAAATCACTGATTCCTTTTATTCAAAGAAATATCTTACTTCAAAAAAGACATGTTTTACATAGCTAACTAATTATTGTAATTTGTAACTAAGTTTGTACTAAGTTTGAAATTCCAGTAATAATCATTTAACTCCCTTTTTTGGAAATAATTTCTTCACTAATCTCAGTCTCTGTCTGTTTGTGGGGGTCAAGTAGTTAAAAGAGTCATCTAAATATCTTTAAATCTTGCTAAAAACTCAGATACTTTTTAGAATGAATATGGCAAATTGAGATGAACATAAGAATTAATGTCTTCATTTTTATATAGGCTGTATGCTATGACTGTTTTCTTCTGTAGACTTTCTTTTCCAAATGTGTTTAAATTTCAGACTAAGACAAATTTTACTAATTGAACAAATGTTACATTGGAAGATATTGTAGGCAGAAATTTAAATTAGCAACACTGAGAATTTTAGGTTTATCGAGGTATATTTTAGTAGAACTTTATGTCACATTAATGTTTTAGCTTTATTTTACTTTGATTTCTTTCTAGTTATATTTGAAATTGATGGAGTGTTTCATGACATTTATTTCCTTTTTGCCCTGGGGTTTAGACTGTAGACTCTACTCCACTTCCTGTTCACACACCAACCTTAAGAAAAAAGGGATGTACTGGTTCAGCTGGCCTCCCACCTAAGGTACTTGCTTTGTTAGAAACCTGGTTTGTTCACAACAACAAACAAACAGAATGGATTTCTTCTGTTTTGTGTATTTGCTGTGATTTTTTTTTAATATTGATTTCTTCAGAGTTATTAAAGCTTGAGACAAAAATAAATTCTGTATGAATGGAAATAATCACCATTGAAAACAGGAGGAATATACATATTTTTCTTTTTCATCATCTTAAATTCACTGTTCTGAAGTCTGTTACAATCTTGATACCTAAATAAGGTATTATTGAGGCTACTTATGACAGAATCTGCGATTGAGATTAATAAACCACTGAGAAAGAGAAATGATTAATGAAAAATGTCAGGTAGATTCTTTGTTTTCCATTCTATTCAATGTGATTGAATCAAGAATTATAGACTGTAGAACATGAAGATTTAGATGTTTATCTCAAGCTCTTACAGAGAAATTCTAAAAATTGGAAAACTGAGATGATCTACCTGCTTACAGTATAAACCTTTGATAAACCAACAGAATGTAAGGTCAGTAGATCTGAAAAACTGATAAAATTTGCACAAAGTAAAATTGGTGTAAAAGCAAGACAGCAAAACCTATTCCCAAATAATGCCAAATTTTGAGATCAGATAGAAAATTAATTTAAAATAAACATAGCAAATATGTGTAAAGAGATAAGAAAGGAAGTACATTAATAACGTGAGTCAGTGTAAGATAGGAAGAAAAATAAAGTAGAAATACTTCACATGAAAATATAGCTACTGAAGTAGCTCAGTAGATGGCTTTAATAATGGAAGAATAGATAAGAAGAAAAGTGACTAATGTGGAAGATAAGATACAATATATGAAAATTAATTCATGGCAGAAATAGTGTCAACATTTATGTAGTAGAACTTTCAAAAGAAAAGGAAAAAAATAGCAAGATGGAACTACTTAAAGAGTCAGTGACTTAAATTTTCCAAATTAAAAATGAAAAGCCTCATAATGAAAGATATCATTAGGTATTATTGAAAATAGATAACAAAAACTCATACCCAGAAACATTATAGTAAAATTTAAGGTTATCATAAATCAACAGAAAATTATAAGAACTTTTAAAAACAAAGAGCACATCATTTTTGTAAAAGAACAAATACTGAAATTTGGTCAAGTCATTCTGTATAAAAGGATTACCTGCTTTTCTCCTCTTGGCATTTTTTACTTTATTTTGTGGTACGTAAATGAGATATCACAGATGAAGAGAACAGAATTTGTTGTAAGCTTTAAATTTCAAGTTTCAGATATTCCCTTAAGTTTTTTGTTAGTTTCATGTTAGTCTCAACTGAAATAAATACTGCTTCATTAAGTGTTTTTCACCAATGTTGACATTTGATGGTATATAGAAGAATTCTTACTAATTTAAGTCAGGGCATATATGAAAGAGAAATAACTGACTAGATTTGTATCCATTAAAGAATAAATGATCTTTGAGTGCTTACTATATACAGAGCACTTTTTGAAAGGCTTTGTTTTTATTTTTATTAACCACATCATGAAGTAGCTATTACTGATCATATTTAATAAATCGGAAATTGAGTCACAAAGGAGTTAAGTAATGTACTCCTCCTAAGTTCACAAAACAGTAGCAGTTGTTTATTAGAATTCATTTATTGTTGAAATATGCTAAGCATTAATCTAGAGGAAAAAAAGGAATATTCCAAAGAGATAAAGTCTGCATTAGCTTAACACCATATAAATCAGACAAGACAGAGATTTCTGTAATGTTTTTAATTAGAAATTTCAGACTGCCTTCTAACTCTAGAATCATATGCATGTATTTTTTTCTGCTCATTGAGATACTGCCTCTTGCCATGGGAGAAAGATTTATGAAGTATAATGTTTAGTATTGATCATAAAAAATTAAGCTCATGAGTCACAGTGGAAATAAAAATTTTAATTGTTCTTTATTATCCTTAAGAAGTATGAAGCATATTAAAATTCTATGTTTGTATAGGTACAAATGTGCAGATTTCACTTACTTCTTTGGTAATAGTGATTTGAAGAATTTAAGAGAATCCTGAAGCTAAAATCTGTGAGAAAAAAATCCCAAATGCTGCAGTTTATTTTGTTTACATACTATTCAAATGATATTCAAGAACAATTAATTATTTTAACTGGCTCAGCATTGCTTAGTAAAAATATTTAAAGATCAGAAACAATAGAAAGATATCTTGAGAAATAGAAAAATTCATCCTTCTTTAGGAAAACATTGTAGTAGGTGGTGTGGGTCGTAGGGGTTCACTGTTGGAATCATTTAGTAAGTAATCAGTGTGTATTTTTTTTTTATCAATTTACTTTGCAGCGCAAGACTCACCAGTTTTTTGTAAAATCTTTTACTACTCCTACCAAATGTCATCAGTGTACCTCTTTGATGGTGGGTTTGATAAGACAGGGCTGTTCATGTGAAGGTAAGAACAAAATGGAAAGAAAAATGTGACTTTAGAGTCCTAACATTTACTACCTAAATTGTAATCAGATAACCTTATTCCCTTTAAAATGTATAGAAAATGCTTGTTTGATTGTTTTACTTAATTGTTTGCTTTTCTTTAGCTAACATGAATGGAAGCAGTAAACTGAACACCTTACTAAATTCTGTTGAATTATCAGAGAAATTAGACTGATTTTCTTCAGAAATATTTTTTAAAGGAGATGTATTTAAATACATTTCATTCATCTTTGTTTCATTATTTGGGTGATTTTGTTGTCCCCCAGACACCATTATGTACGTGACAGAAGATAGGAAAATTATCCGTAGAGAAATTGTTATTGAAAAGTAGGCAGTGTAGTACATTTTCAGAAATATTAAATGCCTGCTGCTATGCCTTAAAAAACATTTTATTTTTAGTATTCAAAGCAATAATTTTCCCCACCCATTCATTGGTTCATCCATCCCATGTGTATGGAATACCTGTTCCACACTTATAGGCATTGAGGATGCAGTTGTGGACTAGAGGGAAAGACAAAGATCCTGCCCTCCTGCCACTTACATTGTGAAAGATGAGAGAGAAAGGATCAAGGGCATTTAAACAGAAAACAGAGTACATTTGTTTGGAAAAAACTAAATTTTTTCCCAAAGACCTCTAAAATAAAAATGATTTAAACTAAGATAAGGTATATTGTTTGTAAATATTTTAGAAGCATACTTCTTTTTAAAATCAAATGAGACTTGCCACTATAAATTTCTGGTCTTATAAAAAATTTAAAAATAATTACTAATTCAAATGCTAATAATAGATTCCCTTCTTACATAGTTCTGCTCTTAGGGTTAGAAGGGACCTTAAAGTCAATGTAGTCAATCTTCAAGAGATACATGTGTTCTTTTTATAATATACTTCAAATTAGCTAATATTTGACTGTTTTGTGTAGGGGGGAATTAATATCGTCTGAAAGTAATGCATTGTAGTTCTCTCAACTAAAGTGGAAGATCTGGATTTCATTATCTTAACTAGTCCATTAAACAGTAGTTTAGAGCCAAAGAAAATGACCAGGACTCAAAAGTAGAGGCTTAACAGTTTTGAGTTTATTAAGTCATGAATAATATGAGTGAGTGTCCAAGAAACACCTGCAGATTGAAAAGAGCAAGTATGAGGACAGAGCCTTATGGGAAGACAAAAAGGAAAAGAGTCAAGAAATCTGAAAAAAAGGAAAAAAAACCTGTATCTTTAATGAGGAAGGCTGATTGATGCTAAAGGGGAGAATTTTTATGGTTTTCTTTTTTTAAAGATTTATTTTATTTATTTGAAAGACAGAGTTACAGAGAGAGGTAGAGACAGAGAGGTCTTGCATCCACTGATTCACTCCCCAGATGGCCGCAACTGCCGGTGCTGAGCCGATTTGAAGTCAGGAGCCAGGAGCTTCTTCTAGGTCTCCCACATGGGTGCATGGGCCCAAGGACTTGGGCCATCTTCTGCTGCTTTCCCAGGCCATAACAGAGAGCTGGATCAGAAGAGGAGCAGCAGGGATTCAGGCCAGGGCTTTAACCCATTGCGCCACAGCACTGGCCTCTTTATGGTTTTCAACTTTTGTCTTGTTCTGGAATCTGGCCAGTACTTGCAAGTTGTTTTAGAAATCTACCTGACTTTATGTTTCTTGTAAATTTTTATGCATTTACCATTCCATAGTAGGAATTTTTGAAATCTTCCCAGGCTCTCTTCCTTTATAGAATGTTACACCATGATTGTGCCTTTGAAATTGATCATTCAAAGCTGTGGGAACAGTAGAACATCCCCAGTCCTTGACAAGCTTTCATAAATGTTATGATAATATTGTTAGAGCCTGTAAAAATACCTGTCTTTATTTTTTCTGGGTTGATTGGAATTAGACACAGTATGGGTATCTTACTTTGTTCTACTGCCCTTGGGAGGTAAGATTTTGCTTTTGAATAAAACAAATCAGAACTTCTTAGTTCACTTGAAAGTGAATTGAGAAGTTTGGATAGTTTTTGGCAGTTAGCAGTAATCCATCTTGCTGTATTGGTTTCATAATATCCATTAGTGATGCATTATCCATTTCCACCATTTGTGTGCATTCTCAAAATGATTTTCCTTTAGTCTTTTCCTAATATTCTCTAGGATCCACTCTTAAGTAGAAATTGTCTAAGAGGATAATCTTTGATGATAACCCTTCACAACAAGATTGTTTGCTTTAAATATTTAACTTTTAATTTCTCACTGAAGCCTATGAATTTATTTTTATTTATTGTCTTAGAATCTCAAGTTTGTCATGTGAGTATCAAATAGAATTATCATAGCTTTGTTGTTAGTGGTTACAGGCCCTGAGCTAGACTGCCTGGCTTTATATTTCAACACTGCCTCTTTAGGTGGTCTATGTAACATGGGAATAATAAATGTACCTCTTTTTTGATTTTATAAGAGGAAAATAAAGCCACTCAATAAACTGTTGTTATCATCCTAGAATATTTTAAGTGTATATAATAACATTAATAATTCTTAAAATTCACCCTTAAATACCTTTATACACATTGAAAAATTCCATTTCAAGAAGGATTTGTAAACCTTGCTGAAGTTTAATATCCATTAATGATCCTTGAAAGGGAAATTTCAGGACAAATAACAAAGTGCATCAAGAGAAAGAGCTACTTCAAAATTCACTCTTTTAGAAATTATAATTTTAAATCAACCACGTTAGTTTACAAGATTAGATGTTTTTTCTGTTTGCTTCTTGTTTTGATCACTAATGCTAACACAAAGCCCTAGTATTACAAATAATAAAGTATTATTTTTTATAGAAATTCTTAAGCAAATATTGAGCTCCCCAGATGACAGAATTGTTCACAGTAAAATCAGAGTTAAGCATTCCTCTAAACACGATACATTGCATGCAAGCAGTGCTCAGTGAATTATTTTGTTATTGTTAAAATAGATTTCTTTCTTTGTTCCTTCCAAAAGTATGTGGATTCTCATGTCATATAACTTGTGTAAACAAAGCTCCAACAACTTGTCCAGTTCCTCCTGAACAGACGAAAGGTCCTCTGGGAATAGATCCACAGAAGGGAATAGGAACAGCATATGAAGGTCATGTCAGGGTATGTATGATTAGATTGAGTTTAAGTTAATCCTTTAAGGTTTATTAATGCATTAAAATGGAATCCAATCACTTTACAGATACGGTACTTGACAGGAAATTATAGGAATAAAAAATTTACCTGATAATTTATTTCATCCATAGTAATGACTTGAAAACAAAGCCTCTTCTTTACTTAGAAATGATTTGTTGAAATATTTATTTGAAAGGTAGAGAGACTGGGAGGCATAGAGTGAACTTTCATCCACTAGTTAACTCTACGGATGGTTTCAACAGCCAGGGCTGGGACTTGCTGAACCCAAGAATCTGGAACTCCATCCAGGAGGTCTCCCATGTGGAAGGCAGAGTCCCAGGTAGTTTGGCCATCATCTACTGCTCTCCCACATGCATTAGCAGGGAACTGGATTAGAAGGGGAATAGCCAGTAATAGAACTGGCTCCACACGTGATGCTTTAACCTACAGCACCAGAATGCCAGCCCCAGAGAGAAATTTTTAAATGTCTAAAATGTTTCTCTGTTGTCCCTGTTTTTGAGATGAACAGATATTGAAGTCTACATAAAGGAATCTTTGTCATCTATTTTTGCCAGAGAGGTGACATGATTATGAATTATGAGATATTATCAATACATAATCTCATTTGTTATCTTGGGTAATATTGATAGTATGAGCTGAATTTCACTTTACTACAAAGTCTGAGTTTATGCTATATAGAAGAATAATCCATGAGTTAGTTTAATGAATTACAAGTGAAAGGAAAAATAGTACCATTTAAAGAGTCTTCAGGGGCCGGCGCAATGGCTCATGAGGTTAATCCTCCGCCTGCGGCACCGGCATCCCATATGGGCACTGGGCTCTAGTCCCGGTTGCTCCTCTTCCAGTCCAGCTCTCTGCTGTGGCCCTGGAGGGCAGTGGAGTATGGCCCAAGTGCTTGGGCCCCTGCACCCGCACAGGAGACCAGGAAAGAAGCTCCTGGCTCCTGGCTTTGGATCGGCGTAGCTCCAGCCATGGTGGCCATTTAGGGAGTGAACCAATGGAAGGAAGACCTTTCTCCCTGTCTCTCTCACTGTCTATAACTCTACCTGTCAAATTAAAAAAAAAAAAAAAGTCTTCAGAATAAAAGTCATATTTGAATAGTGTATTCCCGGCTGGCATCGCGGCTCACTTGGCTAATCCTCCGCCTGTGGCGCTGACACCCCAGGTTCTAGTCCCGGTTGGGGCGCCGGCTTCTGTCTGGGTTGCTCCTCTTCCAGTCCAGCTCTCTGCTGTGGCCCGGGAAGGCAGTGGAGGATGGCCCAAGTGCTTGGGCCCTACACCCACATGGGAGACCAAGAGGAGGCACCTGGCTCCTGGCTTCGGATGGGCGCTGGCCGTGACAGCGATTTTGGGGGTGAACCAACAGAAAGGATGAGCTTTTCTTTCTCTGTCTCTGTCTCTCTGTCTCTCTCTGTCTAACTCTACCTGTCCAAAAAAAAAAAAAGTATATTCCCACACTTTCTCATGTTGATAATGATATGAGTCTTCATCTGCTACTTTACCAACCAAAGTGTCAGACTTGTAGCACTTAATTACATTATCTTTAGTGTTGTCCATGCAATTAACATATGTGATCAAAGGGACTATGGTTGACATTTTCATTTGATTTATTTTTTAAATTGTTTGCCTGCATGTCAAATACAAAACTAAAGATTCCTAAGCCAGCTGGAGTGAAGAAAGGATGGCAAAGAGCATTGGCTGTAGTTTGTGACTTCAAACTCTTTCTCTATGATATTGCTGAAGGAAAAGCATCTCAGCCTACTGTTGTCATTAGTCAAGTGATTGACATGAGGTAAGCTTGAAAATGTTCGGATCTTGCAACACAGGAATCAAGGTTTCTGACTTTTCTTTTAATTATATTGCCATGGTTTTATCTAATTTCATATTTTCTAATTTACTGTATTGCTGTGCTAAAACAATTAGTATATAAGGTTTACTTATAGGACAGGTTGATATGAGAGGGGACTGGGAGTCATGGAAAAGATGCTGGTATTTTGAGTCCAAAAGCCTAATAAAAGTTACTAGTGTAATCTGATGAGGCCTAATTTGCAGTTTTATATCATCACCTAAGGGCCTAGAATATAATTCCATTGTGGGGGGAGGAAAAAAAATCTCAAAAATCAGACAAGCTTTTGCAAAACATAATGAACCAGTGAATATTTAAGTAATGTCATCCCTTGAATGATTTTGGTTTCATTATCCAGATACTTCCTCTGCCCCTTAGAGTGCTCTCGTTTATTTATTCTTATAACTCCAGGCACCGACCCTGAGGGATCTTAGCTTCAGCCATCACCTCTGCATTTATGATTTCCATACATGTAATTCCAGTTTAGACATACCCACCCATTATTCAAAACCAGCATTTCCCACTGTGTCTAACACTGGCATTTCACATCAGCATCTCAAACACATTATCTTTCTCTACAAATAGGAAATATAAAGGGATAGATCAACAAATAAGGGCAGGCATAATCTGACAGAGCCTTCTAAGGAATGGAATTTAAAAATATAGGAAGAAGAGGTAGGCATTTGCTATAACAATTAAGTTACCACTTGAGACACCAACATCTCCTATCATAGTACCTGATTCATGTCCCAGCTACTCTGCTTCTCTTCCAGTCTCTTGCTAATGCTCACACTGGGAGACAGCAGATGATGGATCAAGTATTTGGGTTCCCGTCACCTACACAGGATAGTTGGGTTGAGTTCTGGATTCCTGACTTTGGTCTGGCCCAGCCCTGACTGGTACAGGAATTTGCAGAGAGCCAGCAGTTAGAAGATCTCTCTCCAACTTTCTTTGTCTCTACCTTTCTCATAAAATGAAAATAAATATAGTTTTTGAAAAGAAAAATCAAAGATGCTAATGGTTAAGCCTTCAAGACCAAATTGGAGTGCTATTCACAATTACAAAATTAAGGAAATCACTATGAATAAATTTGTGGAAGAAACTTATTTTAGATGTTGAACAAACATTAAAATATCAGATGAGTTGAGTTGGGGAGCACTTGAGATTTATTATGGGAAGCAAGAGTGTCTGCTAGAGGCCCTGGAGACGTACCAGGGCTCAGATCTCAGTTCCGCTTACTGGCCTTGTGAGCAGTTATTTCTAGCTGTTGTATAATATCCCACTGTTAAGTTACTCTTGATAAATTATTTTTGGGCACTGTCAGTTGCAAGGAGAAATCACATTATTATAAAAATTCTGTTTGGGTATTTGGTGTACTTAACAATTGATTATTGATTCATTTGTGTAACTTGAGTACACAAGCAAATCCATATATACATAGCCACTTTTAATGTTTCACCTTTCTTTCAGAGATGAAGAATTTTCTGTGAGTTCAGTCTTAGCTTCTGATGTTATTCATGCCAGTCGAAAAGATATACCTTGTATATTTAGAGTAAGTATATATGCTATAATTTGATTATTGAATTATTTTAATAAGTATGGTTTGCCTCTCTATATATCTCATAAACTTAGGAACCATATCTTATATTCCTTATTACCCAGTACTTGAATGTATATAAAATTGGTACTAAGTAAATATTTCATTAGTAAAAAATCTGTAGAAAGTATGAATATATTGCTTCTAAAAGATAATTTTTTTTAGTCCAAACTTGATTTAAAATGAATACCACCACATGTAAAATTGGATAAATTGTTTCTCAAGTTTTTGAAAAATAGAAGTTTCTCTCTTTAAAATCTCATTTTAGAACATTGTGTTTCAGTTACCTATTGCTTGGTAACAAGTACTCCAAAACTTAATAGCTTAAAAAATAATGATTTATTACTTTGCACCATTCTGTGGGCCAGCTGTACAGTTTGTATGGTGTTAGTTGGGGTTGGTCATGTGACTGCATTCGGTTCATTGAAGGCTAGAGCATCCAGAACAAGGTCACTCTCACATCTGGGGCCTTGGTGCTGTTAGCCGGATGATCTCAGTTTTCCTCTTAGTTGACTTTCTCCATGTAATGTCTGATCATTTCAATTATGCTGAGCCCCTAGTGTCTGGCTTCCATAAGTATGAAAGAAAGTGCCAGACCTCTTAAGGACTAAACCCAAAGTATTCCTGATAATCTTTCTTCATTCTCTGTTGATTGGAGCAACTCATAACGTCAGCCCAGATTTAAGAAGGGAAAGAAACTTCACCTTTTAATAAGACAGAATTTTTATGGGAAGAATTATTGATAGCCATCTTTGGAAACTGCTTTTACAACAGTATGATCTTGAATTGGTGAATTAAGACAATTGATGTAATAAAAAAAAAGAGAGAGAGAGAGAGACTACTGACCTGTTGTTACGCCTGTCTATCTGCTTAGTGTTTGTCTATGAATTTTGTGTCTGAGTAAGGTTAGGAAAGAATCTCTCAGTTCCCATACCAGTAACTGTTTATTCTCCCCCTAGTTACTAAGAGAGACCAGGAGACCCACTATCTCTAACTGGTTTGCACAGTATGATTTTATTGTCACTGGTGCTTAAATTACTTTTAATAAGGAATTCATCTTATATAATTTAAAACTGTTCTATTGTAAATGTTGTATAGAAAATGAGAAACCTTCATTTAAGTGCTAAATCAAACTTCTTGGCCTTTTGGCTAAGAGCAAGTGTAATGCTATATCTAAACGATCTGATGTTTTCTAATGATAACGTAAGTTGTTATTATGAAGTAACAGAGGATATAAATATTTCTGAGCATTTCTGACTTTTTAAAAGAAATTGTAAGTCACTAGTGCATAGTGCTTAAGAGCATGGACATGGGATACCAGACTTTAGTTTTGTACCCTTGAAGAAATTATTTTATTTCTCTGTATCACATTTTTTTCATATATAAAATCAGGAAGAAGGTTAAATGAAATAATACTGATAAAGTACTTAGATCTTCCCAGTATCCAATAATTACTCAATAATTTCAGTTGTTGTGCTATAAGTATATGTAGTGCTTGTTTTAGTGATTGTCTATATAGCTGGGAAAATGAATGCAATACTAACATTTTGAATGATTTCTGTTACCTTTGCTTTGTTGTGAATTCCATTGCTAAAGCTAGTTAATCTGATTAAGAATCACTTTAATTCAGTAAGGTATTATTTTATGAATGTTCATTTATTGATGAGTGCCAAACAAATTAGTATAATCATCAGACAAGCATGTAGAATGTCTGTTTTCTAATTTCTTGATTATTGGTTAAATTTTTCTAGGTCACAGCTTCCCAGCTTTCATCATCTAATAACAAATGCTCAATCCTGATGCTAGCAGATAGCGAAAATGAGAAGAATAAGTGGGTGGGAGTGCTGAGTGAATTGCATAAAATTTTGAAGAAGAACAAATTCCGAGATCGGTCAGTCTATGTTCCAAAAGAGGCTTATGACAGCACTCTACCCCTCATTAAAACAACCCAGGCAGCTGCAATTATAGGTATGAATTTATAACATAACATTTATCCTATTAGAAAAATCTACCTTGTGAGCCAGGATCTGGCTTTCATCTAGAAATACCCAGCATCCAGTGTAATAGTGTTGTATGACAAACACTGAGTAAATTTTCATTAGTTGAGACCTTTATCAGATCTTTTTCAGTAAACAGGAATAAATGCCCATTCTGAGTACATTATTTTTTGTGAATTATTTTGGCTTTTAAACTTTTTGATTAATATGAAATATTTGTAGATTTTTATGTGCTACAGTACAGTATTCAGACACATATACACGATGTAAACCAATCAAATCGGACAACTAGTTTTTTTTTTGTCTAGAGCAAAGTATGCTTTCTTCGGAAAAAAGCAGCAGTATTGTAGTTTAAACTACAGATCTGTTTCCTGCTTGTGTGACTTTAAACAGGATTAATTTCTTAGAGCATAAGGTTTATTTAATACGAATTACCTTGGAAAGGTAATTTATGTAGATATGAATTACCTTAGAAAGGTCGTTGGGAAGTTTTTTAAATAAGATGTAATACATAACACAGGTTACCATAGGTATAAATGCACTCTATCAATGGTAGCTTCTCTCAAACGTTTTAATTTCTTTCCTTACTCTTACATGTACCTTTCTCACTCTTTTGTTACTTTCTAGTAAATACTGAAAAGTTGAACAAGCAGACTCACCTGCCATTCATAATTTTTCTCTCTCAAAACAAGAAATGGATCCCTAGGGCACTAACAAACTAGATCTTAAGTATTTCTATTTATTCGTTAAGCTTTATTTCTTTTGTACTTGTTTTAGTATACATGTAGATTATTCTTCAGTGTTTGTTTTATGTTTTTTTGAAGATTTATTTTATTTATTTCAAAGGCAGAGTTAGAGAGGGAGATACAGAGAGAAACATCTTTCATCTGGTGGTTCACTCCTCAGATGGCCACAACGGCTGTGACTGGGGTTGGGCCAGGCTAAAGCCAGGAGCCGGGAGATTCATCCAAGTCTCCCACATGGGTGCAGGGGCCCAAAGACTTGAGCCATCTTCCACTCCTTTCCCAGGTACATTAGTAGAGAGCTGGATCAGAAGTGGAGTAACCAGAACTCAAACTGGTGCCCATATAGGATGCCAGTGTTGCAGGCTGCAGCTTAACCTGTTATGCCACAGAGTTGGCCCTTAATGCTTGTTATATTAAAAAAAATACATGAAATGTTTACCACTCGTAATTTGAAAGGAAATTTCATAATATAAATTGCTACAATTTTCTTATTGTTTTATTGCCATTTTTATACCAAATTTCCCTGTTATTCTGTTAAGTTTACGTGTTTTTTTACCTGATAAAAATGTCACATTTTTTTCTTACAGATCATGAACGGATAGCTTTGGGAAATGAAGAAGGGTTATTTGTTGTGCATGTCACCAAAGATGGCAAGTTAAAATTTAATTATTTGAGAATAAATTTCAATCATATGTTGTTAGAAAATTCTTTTTAAAAAATTTTATTAATATAAAGAGAACAGAATTTATGTATTTCATACATATAATTCTAAGATAACAATACTTCCCTCCCTCCCTTACTCCACACCTCATTCCCCCTCTTCCTTCCTTCCTTTTTTCCCTTCTTTTTGTAAAAACATAATTCCAATCCATTCTATAATCACAGGCTTAATGCAGCATTATCTGTAATATTCAAGTAAAAAATAGACCACAGTTCCACAGGAGTATAACAGTGGCTAAACAGAACAATCAAATCACAAGATGTCCATTTCATTGCTATGCATTTTTTATATTATGTGTTAGCTACCATATGTGGGGAAAACATATGACATTTGTCTTTTGGAACTGGGTTATCTCACTAAGTATAATGGTTTCCAGCTGCATCCTTTTTATTGCAAGACAGGATTTCATTCTTATGGCTGAGTAGTATAGTGTATATATACCATATTTTCTTTATCTAGTCATCAGTTGATGGGTATCCGGGTTGATACCATATCTTAGCTAATGTGAGTTGGGAGGAGAAGGGTTTACAAAGAGTTCTTTCTTATGATGATTTCATTTTGTTTGGGTAAATACCTAGGAGTGGAATCGCTGGATCACATGGTAGATCTATTTTCAGATTTCTGAGTAATCTCTATACTATCTTCTATAATGACTGAACAAGTTTATATTCCCATCAGCAGTGTATTAGGGTATCTTTTCCCCCACATCCTTGCCATCATTTATTGTTTTTGTGTTTTAAATGATAGCCATTCTGACTATGGTGAGGTGAAACCTCATTAGGGATTTTATTTGCATTTCTCTGGTGGCGAGTGATCCTGAGCATTGTTTTCATGTGTCTGTTGGCCATTCGTATTTCATCCTTTGAGAAATGCCTGTTAATGTCCTTTCCAATTTCTTTGTTTTATTTGAATTTTTAGTTAGTTTTTAACAGAGTCAGTATGGTTTATAGATACAATTCTAACTGCATGATGATATTCTCTTCCTCCCTCCTTCTTCCTCCCCTCCACCCTCCTTCAGGTTTAATGCTTCACTGAATAAGAAGTTTAACAAGTAAAAAGCAAAAAGACCCCAATTTAGTGGTAATATAGGCAGCAGCTATAAACAATAATTAAACAGAAAAATGACCATTTCACCCATATACAATAAATTTTAAAGTAATTACAGATCATTAAAACTATAGTAGTATAACATTCTTTTTTTTTTATTATTAAACTTTTATTTAATGAATATAAATTTCCAAAGTACAGCTTATGGGTTACAATGGCTTCCCCCTCCCATAACTTCCCTCCCACCCACAACCCTCCCCTTTCCCGCTCCCTCTCCCCTTCCAATCACATCATGATTCATTTTCAATTCTCTTTATATACAAAAGATCAGTTTAGTATATATTAGGTAACGATTTCAACAGTTTGCCCCCATATAGCAACACAAAGTGAAAAAAAAAAATACTGTTGGAATACTAGTTATAGCATTAAATTAGAGTGTACAGCACATTAAAGGCAGAGATCCTACATAATATTTTTTAAAAATTAATTAATTTTCTATATTGTTTCCAATTTAGCACCAGGTTTTTTTTTTTTCATTTCCAATTAACTTTATATACAGAAGATCGATTCAGTATATAATTAGTAAAGATCTCATCAGTTTGTACCCACGCAGAAACACAAAGTGTAAAAATACTGTTTCAGTACTAGTTATAGCATCACTGCACATTAGACAACACATTAAGGACAGATCCCACATGGGATGTAAGTACACAGTGACTCCTGTTGCTGACTTAACAATTTGACACTCCTGTTCATGGCGTCAGTAATCTCCCTAGGCTCTAGTCATGAGTTGCCAGGGCTATGGAAGCCTTTAGGGTTCGCTGACTTTGATCTTATTCCGATAGGGTCACAGTCAAAGTGGAAGTTCTCTCCTCCCTTCAGAGAAAGGTACCTCCTTCTTTGATGGCCCCATTCTTTCCACTGGGATCTCACTAACAGAGATCTTTCATTTAGGTCTTCTTCTTTTTTTCTTTTCCATGGTATCTTGGCTTTCCATGCCTACAATACTCTCATGGGCTCTTCAGCCAGGTCTGAATGCCTTAAGGGCTGATTCTGAGGCCAGAGTGTTGTTTAGGACATCTGCCATTCTATGAGTCTGCTGTATATCCCACTTCCCATGCTGGATCTTTCTCTCCCTTTTTGATTCTATCAGTTAGTATTAGCAGACACTTGTCTTGTTTGTGTGATCCCTTTGTTTCTTAGACCTATCCAGGCCATCGAATGTGAACTGAAATTGATCACTTGGACTAGTGAGATGGCATTGGTATATGCCACCTTGATGGGATTGTATTGGAATCCCCTGGCACATTTCTAACTCCATCATTTGGGGCAAGACTGATTGTGCATGTCCCAAATTGTGCATCTCCTCCCTCTCTTTTTCCACTCTTAGATTTAACAGGGATCACTTTTCAGTTAAAATTTAAACACCTAAGAATAATTGTGTGTTAATTACAGAGTTCAACTGCTAGTACTAGAACAACAACAACAAATACTAAAAAGGATAAAGTATTACATTGTACATCTAGAGTCAGGACAGGAGCTGATCAGGTCATTGTTTCTTATAGTGTCCATTTCACTTCAACAGGTTTCCCCTTTGGTGTTCAGTTGTCGCCGATCAGGGAAAACAAATGATATTTGTCTCTTTGGGACTGGCTTAATTCACTCAGCATGATGCTTTCCAGATCCTTCCATCTTGTTGCAAATGACTGGGTTTCATTGTTCCTTACTGCTGTATAGTATTCTATGGAGTACATGTCCCATAATTTCTTTATCCAGTCTACTGTTGATGGGCATTTGGGTTGGTTCCAGGTGTTAGCTATTGTGAATTGAGCTGCAATAAACATTAATGTGCAGATGGCTTTTTTATTAGCCAAATTAAGTTCCTTTGGGTAAATTCCAAGGAGTGGGATGGCTGGGTTGTATGGTAGGGTTATGTTCAGGTTTCTGAGGAATCTCCAGACTGACTTCCATAGTGGCTTAACCAGTTTGCATTCCCACCAACAGTGGGTTAGTGTCCCTTTTTCCCCACATCCTCTCCAGCATCTATTGTTGGTAGATTTCTGGATGTGAGCCATTCTCACAGGGGTGAGGTGAAACCTCACTGTGGTTTTGATTTGCATTTCTCTGATTGCTAGTGATCTTGAACATTTTTTCATGTGTCTGTTGGCCATTTGGATTTCCTCTTTTGAAAAATGTCTATTGAGTTCCTTGGCCCATCTCTTAAGTGGGTTGTTTGTTTTGTTGTTGTGGATTTTCTTGATTTCTTTGTAGATTCTGGTTATCAACCCTTTATCTGTAGTATAGTTTGCAAATATTTTTTCCCATTCTGTCGGTTGCCTCTTCACTTTCCTGACTGTTTCTTTTGAAGTACAGAAACTTCTCAATTTGATGCAATCCCAAATGTTAATTTTGGTTTTGACTGCCTGTGCTCCTGGGGTCTTTTCCAAGAAGTCTTTGTCTGTACCTATATCTTGCAGGGTTTCTCCAATGCTCTCTAATAATTTAATAGTTTCGGGTCGTAGATTTAAGTCTTTAATCCACGTTGAGTGAATTTTTGTGTAAGGTGAAAGGTATGGGTCTTGCTTCAAGCTTCTGCATGTGGAAATCCAATTTTCCCAGCACCATTTATTGAATAGGCTGTCCTTATTCCAGGGATTAGTTTTGGATCTTTGATCAAATATAAGTTGGCTGTAGATGTTTGGATTGATTTCTGGTGTTTCTATTCTGTTCCATTGGTCTATCCATCTGTTTCTGTACCAGTACCATGCTGTTTTGATAACAACTGCCCTGTAGTATGCCCTGAAATCTGGTATTGTGATGCCTCCGGCTTTGTTTTTGTTGTACAAGATTGCTTTGGCTATTCGAGGTCTTCTGTGTCTCCATATGAATTTCAGCATCATTTTGTCCAGATTTGAGAAGAATGTTTCGGTATCTTGATTGGTATTGCATTGAATGTATAAATTGCTTTTGGGAGAATAGACATTTTGATGATATTGATTCTTCCAATCCATGAGCATGGAAGATTTCTCCATTTTTTGGTATCCTCTTCCATTTCTTTTTTTAAGGTTTTGTAGTTTTCATCGTAGAGATCTTTAACGTCCTTGGTTAAGTTTATTCCAAGGTATTTGATTGTTTTTGTAGCTATTGTGAATGGGATTGATCTTAGAAGTTCTTCCTCAGCCGTGGCATTGCCTGTGTATACAAAGGCTGTTGATTTTTGTGCATTGATTTTATATCCTGCTACTTTGCCAAACTCTTCGATGAGTTCCAGTAGTCTCTTAGTAGAGTTCTTTGGGTCCCCTAAATAAAGAATCATATCATCTGCAAAGAGGGATAGTTTGAGTTCTTCCTTCCCGATTTGTATCCCTTTAATTTCTTTTTCTTGCCTAATAGCTCTGGCTAAAACTCCCAGAACTATATTGAATAGCAGTGGTGAGAGTGGGCATCCCTGTCTGGTACCAGATCTCAGCGGAAATGCTTCCAACTTTTCCCCATTCAATAGGATGTTGGCCGTGGGTTTTTCATATATTGCTTTGATTGTATTGAGGAATGTTCCTTCCATACCCAGTTTGCTTAAAGTTTTCATCATGAAAGGGTGTTGTATTTTATCAAATGCTTTCTCTGCGTCTATTGAGAGAATCATATGGTTTTTATTCTGCAGCCTGTTAATGTAGTGTATTACATTGATTGTTTTGCGGACGTTGAACCATCCCTGCATACCAGGGATAAATCCCACTTGGTCTGGGTGGATGATCTTTCTGATGTGTTGTTGCATTCTATTGGCCAGAATTTTATTGAGTATTTTTGCATCTATGTTCATCAGGGATATTGGTCTGTAATTCTCTTTCAATGCTGCATCTTTTTCCGGCTTAGGAATTAAGGTGATGCTGGCTTCATAGAAAGAATTTGGGAGGATTCCCTCTTTTTCAATTGATCTGAATAGTTTGAGAAGAATTGGAGTTAGTTCTTCTCTAAATGTCTGGTAGAACTCAGCAGTGAATCCATCTGGTGCTGGGCTTTTCTTTGTTGGGAGGACCTTTATTACTGTTTCAATTTATGTGTCAGTTATGGGTCTGTTTAGGTTTTCTATGTCTTCCTGGCTCAATTTAGGTAGGTTGTATGTGTCCAAGAATCTGTCCATTTCTGATAGATTTCCCTGTTTGCTGGCATATAAATCCTTGTAGTAATTTCTGATTATTCTTTTTATTTCTGTGGTGTCTGTTGTTATGTTTCCCTTTTCATCTCTGATCCTATTGATTTGGGTCTTTTCTCTTCTTTTTTTAGTTAGTTGGGCCAATGGGGTGTCAATTTTTGTTTATTTTTTCAAAAAACCAGCTCCTCGTTTGGCTGATTTTTTGTAATGTTTTTTCGGATTCAATCCTGTTGATTTCTTCTTTGATTTTAATTATTTCCCTTCTTCTACTGGGTTTGGGTTTGGTTTGCTGCAGATTTTCTAGATCCTTGAGATGACTTGATAGCTCATCTCTTTGGTGCCTTTCCAATTTCTTGATGTAGGCACCTATTGATATAAACTTTCCTCTTAGCACTGCTTTTGTTGTATCCCATAGGTTTTGGTACGTTGTGCTTTTGTCCTCATTTACTTCCAGAAAATTTTTGATTTCTCTTTTAATTTCTTCTATGACCCATTGTTCATTCAGGAGCATGTTGTTCAATCTCCATGTGTTTCTGATTTCTTCTTCTTTTCTTTGGTTTGCCTGTTTCCTTTCATGTTCTCTGTCTTCTAATTCCGATATTCTCTCTTCTGCTTCACCCATTCTGTTTTTAAGGCTCTCTAATGTGTTTGCCATTTGATCTATTGAGTTCTTCATTTCATTGTGGTTTTTGGTCACTATCTCAGTTTCCTGTTCTACTAGTTGTTTCATTTCATTTTGATTCCTCCTTAATATTTCATTTTCACGGGAGAGATTTTCTGTCTTGTCCATTAAGGATTTCTGTAGTTCAAGAATTTGTTTTTGAGAACTTCTTAATGTTCTTATCATTTTTTTGAGATCTGCTTCTTGCATTTCCTCTATCTCTTCATCTTCATAATCTTGCATTGGCGTGTCTTGTTCATTTGGGGGCATCATAGTGTCTTCCTTGCTCTTGTTACCTTGGCTTCTATGTTTGTTGTTTGGCATGTTGGAGATAATTTATGGTGTTTTTTGTTTTTTTGTTTTTTGTTTTTTTTGTTTTTTTTTTTGCTGTGGTGTTTTTTTTTTCTCGTTATACTATGCCTCTAAGTGAGCTGTCTGCTTTGTTGAATCCTTAGGGGCTGTGATGGGTGTGGCCAGAGAGCTATGCTTGATTTTTCAGGTTTAAGGCTGTGTAAAGAGTGACTCTCCCAGATTGCTCACTCACTTGCTCCTTGCTGGCTCGCTCTCTCTCTCTTTTTTTTTTTTTTTTTTTTTTTTTTTTGACTCAGTTGGGAGTGGAGTTGAGGGTAGTTGAAATCTGGCCTCTGTGAGTATTTGTTTGACCTACCCCTGGGACCACACAAAGAGTTTATGCAGCCCTCAATGTGTTCTCGAGTTTTGCTAAAGTTACTGAGTTTGGCTGCGCTTTACATATGTAAAATCGCGGTGCTCTTTGTTTTGCTTGGTGAGTGAAGGGAGAGGCCTCTGTTCCCCCCCCCCCCACAATGTCTTGGGTTTCTGAGGTCTTTGTCTTACCCTCCTCGGTTCCCGCGCTGGCGAGATTCTGTGGCTCTGGCTCCTCTCCCGCCGCTGCCGCTCGGCTCGTCTCGGTTGGTTTTCCACGCGGTGGGCTCCCTGTAAGTCCTCTGTTTCACATCCACTAGATCCGCAAGCGTTTCCTCTGCAGTTTTTTTCTTGAGTCTTTTCCTGAGGCTACAGTAATTCCACTTTTATGAAATTTTATTTTCCCAAGCTAAGGCGCACGTCCTCACTATCCGCCATCTTGGCTCCGCCCCCCAGTAGTATAACATTCTTAACCATTGGTTTCACAAAAGTGTAAAACAGTTTCACAAAACTATTTGCAGCAATATTAATACATAGGCATTTCTTTCTTTTTGTTTGCTTTTTTTTTTTTTTAAGTAGCTTTTAGGGAGAACATGTGGTGTTTTTCTTGATTGGCTTATTTCATTCAACGTGATGTCCTTCAGTTGCATCCATTTTGCTGCAAATGGTAGAATTTTATTTTTTTATAGCTGAATAATATTTCCATTATGCATATATACATTTTGTTTATATATTCATCTGATGATGTATACCTTAGTTGGTTCCAAATTTTTGCTATTGTGAATAGTACTGCTATAAACATGGTGGTGACGGTATATCTATTTATTTATTTATTTTTTAATTTATAGAAAGGAAACAAACTTCATGTATTTCTTGTTTATAGTTTTAAAAGCATAATGGTATTTCCCATCCTGCCCTCCCTTATTCCTACCCTCTTTCCTCCATTTCTTTTTTTTCTTTTAATTTCTACAGTGACATACTTTTTTTCCCCCCAAGATTTTATTTATTTATTTGAGAGATAGAGTTACAGACAGTGAGAGGGAGAGACAGAGAGAAAGGTCTTCCTTGCAGTGGTTCATTCCCCAAATGGCCACAACGGCCGGAGCTGCACCTATCTGAAGCCAGGAGCCAGGATCTTCTTCCAGATCTCTGACATAGGCACTGGAGCCCAAGGACTCAGGCCATCTTCTGCTGCTTTCCCAGGCCATAGCAGAAAGCTGGATTGGAAGAGGGGCAGCTGGAACTAGAACCAGCGCCCATATGTGATGCCAGCGCCACAGGCAGAGGATTAACCTATTGTTCCACAGTGCAGCCCCAATGACATACTTTGAATTTTATTTATTTATTTACTTATTTATTTATTTATTGACAGGCAGAGTGGACAATGAGAGAGAGAGAGAAAGGTCTTCCTTTTGCCGTTGGTTCACCCTCCAATGGCCGCTGCGGCCAGCGCACTGTGCTGATCTGATGGCAGGAGCCAGGTGCTTATCCTCGTCTCCCATGCAGGTGCAGGGCCCAAGGACTTGGGCCATCCTCCACTGCACTCCCAGGCCATAGCACAGAGCTGGCCTGGAAGAGGAGCAACTGGGACAGAATCCGGCGCCCCGACCGGGACTAGAACCCGGTGTGCCGGCGCTGCTAGGCAGAGGATTAGCCTGTTGAGCCACGGCACCGGCCTTGAATTTTATTTATAATCACAAGTTTAACCATCCACTGAAGACAGAATTCAACAAGTAGTAAGTAGAAAAAAGCACTGTTCCTCAAGAGTACAGACAAGGGCTATAAACAATAATCAAATGTGAAAATGTCGATTTCAGTAATATACATTACATTTTTTGTACTCTATACTATTTACCATAAATCAGGAAAACATGTTTGTCTTTTTGAGCATGACTTATTTCATTAAGCGTAATAGTCTCCATTTGCATCCATTTTGTTGCAAAAGACAGGATTTCATTTTTGTACAGCTGAGTAGTACTTTGTTGTGTATGTATACCATAGTTTTTTATCTAGTCATCAGTTGATGAGCATCTGGGTTGATTCCATATCTTAGTTATTGTGGAGTTGAACTGCCATAAACATTGGGGTACATGCATCTCTTGCATATGCTAATTTCATTTCCTTTGGTTAAATTCCCAGGAATAGAATGGCTGGGTCATATGATAGATGTGTTTTCAGATTTCTGAGGAGTCTCTATACTGTCTTCCATAAGGGTTGTAGTATTTTACATTCCTACCAGTAGTGCATTAGGATAGCTTTTCTCCACATTCTCTCTCTCTAAGATTTATTTATTTATTTGAAAGTCAGAGTTCTACAGAGAGAGAAAGAGAGGCAAAGAGAGAGAGGTCTTCCATCCACTGGTTCACTCCCCAATTGGCCACAACAGCCTGAGCTGCGCTGATCCAAAGCCAGGAGCCAGGAACTTCCTCCGGGTCTTCCCATGTGGGTGCAGGGGCCCAAGGACTTGGGCCATGTTCTACTGCTTTCCCAAACAACATAGCAGAGAGCTGGATTGGAAGTGGAGCAGCTGGGTCTCAAAGCGGTGCCCATATGGGATGCCAGCACTGCAGGTAGTGGCTTTACCCACTACTCCACAGTGCCACCCCCCCAGCCCACCCCCGCCATTCTCTGTGTGCAGGGTCTGAGTCCACCCATACAAGGATGGACCGGGTCGGAGGAAAGGTAAGTGCGCCGCTCGCCTGTTTCCCAGCCTCCTGAACCTAGAGACAATCAAATGTGTCGGCGGGGAGCCAAGTCAAGCAGGGACTCATTTATTGCATGCATAACAAAGCCTTTTATAGCACAAAACTGCAGTCATTGGGGCAGGGCATAAAGGGTCACTTTTAGGAGACAATTTCTTATAGGACCAACCATATGTCTATACACTTGCTATCAGTTGTCATCAATTCCCTTGATGTTGCACAGCCAATTAGCTTTGGTGGTAAACAACTTTGAGTTCCACCCACCTTACTTCCTCTCGGCGCCATCTTTGAATTGCCTTGTATAACTAATTTCCCCACATCTGTGTTGTATCTTTTCTGGTTTTGAAGTTAAGGTGATGCTGGCCTCATAAAAGGACTTTGGGGGGAGGGGGTTCCCTCTCTTTCCATTGAATAGTTTGAGGAGAGTTGGAATTAATTGTTCTTTAAAAGTTTGCTGGATTTCAGCAGTAAAGCCATCTAGTCCAGAGATTTTCTTTGTTGGGAGGGTCTTTGTTACTAATTCAGTCTCCATCTTGGTTATGGGTCTGTTTAGGCTTTCTCTGTCTTCATGACTCAATTCTGGTAGATTGTATGTGTCCAGAAATCTTTCCATTTCTTCTCGATTTTCCAGTTTGTTGACATATAGCTATTTGTAGTAATTCTTGATGATGATTTTTATTTCTTAGTATCCTTTGTAACATACCCTTTTTCATCTCTGATTTTATTGATTTGTTTGTCTAATAGTATGTCAATTTTATTCTTTTAAAAAAATAAGCTCTTCATTTCACTGATCTTTTTTGTTTCAGTTTTGTTTATTCTCTAATTTTAATTCTTTCTTTTTCTCCTAATTTGCGTTTGGTTTGTTCTTATTTTTTTAGATCCTTGAGATGCATTGATGGATCATTTGATGCCTTTCCAATTTCTTGATGTAGGCAATAATTGCTTTAAACTGTCCTCTTAACACTGCCTGTTCCGTTGTCATCTTCATTCATTTGTAGGAATTTTTTTTATTTCCCTTTTGATTTCTACCATGACCCACTGTTCACTCAAGAGCACGTTGTTCAGTCTGCATGTGTTTGTATATTTTCTAGAGTTTCTTAAGTTGTTAATTTCCAACTTCATTCTGTTGTGGTCAGAGCAGATGCATGGTAAGATTTCAGTATTTCTGAATTTGTTGAAATTTGCTTTGTGGCCTAGCATATGTATGGTCTATCTTAGAGAAAAGTTCCATGCACTGATGAAAAGAATGTGTGTTCTGCATCTGTGTGATGAAAGGTTCCGTAGATATGTTAGGTCCACTTGATCCCTACTGTCAATTAGCTCTGTTGATTCTTTGTTGATTTTCCGTCTAGTTGATCTGTCCATTGATGAAATTGGGGTGTTGAATCACCCATTATTATCATATTGAGGCCTATGTCTCCCTTTAGATCCATTCACATTTGTTGTAAATAGCCAGGTAACCTGGCATTGGGTGCATGTACATTTACTATTGTCACATCTTCCTGTTGGATTGATCCTTCAGTCATTACATAATGCCCTTCTTTGTGTCTTTTGACAGTTGCTGTGTTAAAGTCTGTTTTGTCTGGTATTATGCTGGTTAGCCCTGCTTGACTTTGCTTTCCATTAGCATAGAATATCTTTTTCTAGTCTTTGACTTTTAGTCTGTGTGTATCCTTGTTGGCAAGGTGTGTTTCTTATAGGAAGTAAATAGATAGGTCTTGTTTTTTAATCCATTCAGCCAGTCTGTATCTTAATTGGGGGATTTAGGCCATTTACACTAGACTCTAAATTCTAAAAAAAAAATGTAGCTTGATTTTTCCATTGTTCTGTTAATACTATAAGAGGTAAAGTATTATTACTGTGATTATTATTATGATTATTCTAACCACTATTAAAATGTGTTTTGGGGATTTTTCTTCCCACAGTTCAGTTTTTCTGGGGAAAAATCAATCTGAGTGTAAGAAAGAAAATCCAATTTTATTTGGTATTCATAAATATAATATTCTAAGTTAGATCTTGGCAACACAGTGGATTTAAAATTTGCTACCCATAAAATACCTTCAGAGAAACTTAAATTACTCATTTTTTAAAATAGCATCTCCATGGTGAAGTTCTATAGAATTTAATGTCAATAAAAAGGTTTTTCTTAGAGATTAGATAGGCTTTTACACAAAAGCACTTTTGCCATGGCTGGCAGGCATCTCAATGCTAAATTTAATACCCAGTGTAGGTGATAAATATTTTATAATCTGTTTTCTCCATGATTTTTGATCTCTTATTCTTCTATATGTGTATCTTTGTCTTAAGTTGACTTTAGCCTTTGAATGTAATTGGAATTAAAACAGTTTGCATTATTATTATTTCTATGTGTAGAAATTATTAGAGTTGGTGACAATAAGAAGATTCATCAGATTGAACTCATTCCAAATGATCAGCTTGTTGCTGTGATCTCAGGACGAAATCGTCATGTACGACTTTTCCCTATGTCAGCTTTGGATGGACGAGAGACAGAGTTTTACAAACTGGCAGAAACTAAAGGGTGTCAAACTATAACTTCTGGAAAAGTACGCCATGGAGCTCTCACATGCCTGTGTGTGGCTATGAAAAGACAGGTCTTCTGTTATGAACTATTTCAGAGCAAGACCCGTCACAGAAAATTTAAGGAAATTCAAGTCCCATATAGCGTCCAGTGGATGGCCATCTTCAGTGAACAACTGTGTGTGGGATTCCAGTCAGGATTTCTACGATACCCCTTGAGTGGAGAAGGAAGTCCATGCAGCATGCTTCATTCAAATGACCATACACTCTCATTTATTGCACATCAGCCAATGGATGCCATCTGTGCAGTTGAGATCTCCAGTAAAGAATATCTGCTGTGTTTTAACAGCATTGGGGTATACACTGACTGCCAGGGCCGAAGATCTAGACAACAAGAACTGATGTGGCCAGCAAATCCTTCCTCTTGTTGTAAGATGCTATTTCTTGTGGCTGTCTTACCTTTCTTTTTCTTTCTATTTTATCTGTTACAGATAGTCATTATTAGTAACAGGTGTTTTTTTTTTTTTTAATCATCCTCAATGTTTCAATGTTTTGCCTCAGGATTAATTATGTTGTTTATATATATGTAAAGTAACTATACACAGTTAGGTCTAGACAGACAATTTTGGTGCTACATGTGCATAATTAAAACTAATCTTTCTGTGTGAGATTTTACTGAGGTGGATTTTTTTTAAAGCTCGTGTTATATTTTGAAATAACCCTCAATTGTTATCTTCATTGTCCTCAAACACAGCTAATAACCATAACTATCTCATAGGATTTACTCTGGAGAAGTAGTTACTAGTGAATTATTTCATCAGTTATATAGATGTGTAACGTAGCTTCTTTGAGAAGTCTTGCATTTTTATCTAAATATGTAGATATTGAAAAATCCCTCATCTTACTCTTTCAAGACATATTAGGATATTAATAAATTTTTGAATACTTTTTTTTTAGAAAGTTTGTTTATTCCAAAGGCAAAGAGAGAGAACTTCCATCTGCTGGTTCACTTCCCAAATAATCCACAACAGCCAGGGCTGGGCTAGGCCAAAGCTAGGAGCCAGAAACTTTACCCAAATCTCCTACATAGGTGGCAGAAGTCCAAACACCTGGACCTTCAACTGCCTCCCCAGGCATATTACCAGGAAACTGGATAAGAGGAGCAGCGCGGTAAACCACACTCTGATATGGAATGTACACATGCCAAGTAGCTGCTAAACCTGCTGCATCAGGACACTGACCCCTGGATGTTTCTTAATATTAAATAATAGTTGTTGTTATTGCATATTGGCCTTTTCACTGTATGAGAGACAGTAATGAGTTAATAGAGTTTTACCCTCATAGAGCTTAATGTGCAGTAGGAAAGATTCATGATAAAACAGATAATAACAAATTATCAGTGCTATAACAAGCAGAAGTACAGAGTTCTATAGACGCACATAGAGGAAGTATCTAATTAAAGTTTTTGTTTAAATACCAAAGGGAAAGAGCTGCTGGGAACTACTAGAGAATGGTTGATTATATAGGAAATAGAGCAAGATTCTCAAGATGGCCAGAGAGGATTTAAGGATTACATTGGGCAGGAATAAAGTTGCTTCCATTGTTAAAAGACAGAGGTAGAATAATGGATATGGATTCAGTAAAGTTTAAAGTTTCAGTGGAAGAAAGTTTAGGAGAGAAAACATGCTTTTTAAAGGAAAACTAGAAAATCTAGATAGAAAGAACAAAATAAAAATACCTCTGGTTCTATAGACTTTAGCTATTTTGAATGATTTGTTTCATCTGAAATATAAACTCTTACGTATGACATCGTAAGTAGAATGAATGCTGTTTTGTAACTGAGTCAGATAATAATTTTGCTTTCAATATGGACTAAAAGTTGAAATATCTGACTCTTATTTATAGCTTTGTCAGTAACACAGTTTGTGACTTAAGTTTAGGTAAATCATTGAGCCCCTCTTTGCTTGTATCACTATTTAATGATACTCGTTCTTTCAACACAAATGTTGACCTTCTTTCGTATTCATGTAACTGTGCCAAGGTGCTTTATTGCCCGTTGATAACTGGGACTAGAACACTTACCTTAAGATTGCTCTACTTTTTTTTTTTTTACAGCAACTTCTTTAGGAATAAAATACTTTAACATGTAGTGAAATACCTTTATAGAACCATAGCGAACTAGAGAATCACATGCTTGATGTTAGAATTATTCTGTATTATAAAGGCTGTATAATCTGAACCATGGTATGTCAATTCCTCTTTTATGCTTAATGTTATGTTTACTTCAAAAATGTCAGGATGTAGATATTATATGATTACAATAGGATTTTGGTGGTATTCCACTCTACTATGCAGCACAGGCCTTTTAAAGAGTTTTGGGCTTAATAGTTAAAAGTAATCAGCAGGCTGTTCCCTCCTTCCCTTCTCCCAGGTTACAATGCACCATATCTCTCAGTATATAGTGAAAATGCAGTCGATATCTTTGATGTGAATTCCATGGAGTGGATTCAGACCCTTCCTCTTAAAAAGGTAATTTAAATTATTTTTCATTAATTCGACAGTTTTTAGCATATGTAGTTGATAATTTAGAATTTAGCTAAGAATGATAAAAATGCAAATAAAAATTAGACTAGTTAATTTTATTATAGGTAGCTCAACAACATGCTATTTTTATTATATTTAGTTTCTCTGTGTAAAGTGTAATTGTGATCATCATGAGCAATTAGATTAGCCTACAATGTAAAATGTTAGTGTTACCTTCTACTTTTGGATTGAAGACCTCTGAGGGAGTATATGATTCTTATTAATTGTAGGTATTTTTCAGAGATATGTAATGTTTAATCCTTTGAGGACAGATTTTACAGGCTAAAAAATTGGTTAAACTTAAACCAAAACTGTTTAAGTGTCTTATGATTAAAAAATAGTTTTTATGTATTCCTAATAAAATGTAATATTTTCCCTTAATATTGATATATAATTTAATAACATGAAAAGAATTTTTAAAAATATAGAACTGGTATTTTGCAAAAATGAAGATTAATGGTTTCATATAGATGTGTGTATAGTATATGGGGGGCTTCAAAAAGTATGGAAAAGAGGAATTACAAGATAAGTTTATTTGAGTATGAAAAATTTTGAAACCCATGCACTTTTTTTTTTAATATTTTATGTATTTATTATTTGAAAGATAGAGAGGCAGAGAGAGAGAGACGCAGAGATTGATTTTCCATCTGCTGATTCACTTCCCCCAAGTGGCAACAACAGCCAGGCCTGGGCCAAGCAAAAGCTTGGAACTCCATCCAGTCTCCCACATGGGTGCCGGAACCCAAGAACTTGAGCCATCTTCTGCTGCTTTCCTTCGCACATTAGCAACCAGAACTCGGAACTGGTGCCCAAATAGGATGCTGGCGTTGCAGGTGGCAGCTTAACCTGCTGGACTACAATGCCAGCCCCAGATATTTATTTTGTGATATGTACTGTCTGTGAACTTTTTGAAAATTCCTTATATGTAGCATGTGTATCATTAGAGGATAGGGTTTAGAGGAGTAGATGAAAAAGTAGCGAGAGCCAGGTTGTATGTGGCTATAGGTTAAGCCTCTGCTTGAAATGCCAGCATCCCATATTGTAGTGCCACTTCAAGTCCCAGCTGGTTTGCTTCCAATCTAACTTCCTGCTAACATGCCTGGGAAGAAAGCAGAAGATGGCCCAAATATTTGGGCCCCTCCCACATGTATGAGACACCTATAAATACTCACTTAATGAACTTCAGCAACTATGTGGCCAAATCAGTTGGCTGAAGCCCTTCCTTCCCCTAATACCTGCAGAGTTTAGACCACTATTTGATTTACTAAGGGAAACAGCCCTTCTTCAAAAATCACATTGACACCAGCAGCAAAATCCACTATAGAAAAGATCAACATCCAGTTGTCAAATTTAAAAACCTTTAGATATGACCCTCAATTGCCTCTATTTGCCATATCCATATCTACCCTCAAGGCCCCCTTAGGAGTTATTTGGCAACAACACGGACCACTTTTTTGGGTACACATAGCCTGGAGCAAGTGTCATAAAATAGTTAACAAAGTAGATGCCATCCTTATGATGGGACTTAAATTAAGATATTATGGCAATAAGATTTTTAACACAGAGCCAGACATAGTGGTCCTACCCCTATCACAATTAGAACTGTCCACATTGATGCAGAATAGCATGCTCTTTCAAAGTTTAATGATAAATTTCCCAGGACAGGTTGACAATCACCTGCCAATGGACAGGCTACTCCAGACGTTACAAACCTTAGAAATAGACTATCCAAAACATGCTTTCCCTGCTAATCAACCTATACCCATGGTACCGTGCACGTTTACGGATGCCAACGAGTCACTGTTTGGAATAGTGATCAAATCTTCAACAGAAAAAGACAAGATCCATGTAGAACCCCATTCCTCATTCCTGCCCCTATCTGAGCAAGCAGTCCTGTGGTCTCCTGGTTTGAGCGCTGGTTAGTCAATGACGGGTAAGATCCCCTGGGGGACAACCTAAGACAGGCACAGCTGCATACCCTGGAAACAGGGTCAACAATGGTGTGGCCAAGAATCATGCCTCCCGTTGCTCAAAAATAAACGAAAAGGGGGAAATGTGGTGGAATGAGAAGGCCATGCCAAGATGGCCACTGGCAAGCGAGCATCAGTTACTCAGGAGTGGCTTGGGAAACCCCCTAGGAAATCACCTAGCAGCAGAGCCTGCTTGGCAAAAGGCTGTGATTGGATGGCTTTGGAAACCACATGGCAATGGAGCCTGCCTGGCAACAAGCTGTGATTGGATGGCTTTGGAAACTGCCTGGCAACAGGCTGTGATTGGTTATGGCATAAACCACCCCTTGACCGGATTGGCTGCCTTGGCTATTTAAGCTGCTATACCAACTGAAATAAATGAGTCTACGGGCTGCTTGCCTCTAGCCTGCTTTCACCCGACTACCAGGGTCTGTGTGGTGACTCCATGCCTCTTGCCCCCACCACGCTCTTCCTCTCAGAGTGAATCCACAGCAACACACCTGAATGGAGTTCCTGGCTGTTGACATCAGCCTGACCCCAGACTTGGCTATTGTGGCCATTTGTAGAAGAACCAGCAGATGGAAGGTCGTTCTTTCTGTCTCTCCTTGTCTCTTTTTATCTATCTAGCTACCTACCTGTTTGTTTATTTGAAAGGTAACTGCCTTTCAAATAAATAAACAGGTAGGTAGCTAGATAGATAATTTTTTTTTCTTCTTTTTTTAGTTATTTGACAGGTTCAGTTAGACAGTGAGAGAGAGAGAGAGAAAGGTCTTCTTCTGTTGGTTCACCCAATGGCTGCTATGGCTGGCGCTGCGCCGATCCGAAGCCAGGAGCCAGGTGCTTCCTCCTGGTCTCCCACGCAGATGCAGGAGCCCAAACACTTGGGCCATCTCCACTGCCTTCCCGGGCCACAGCAGAGAGCTAGAGTAGAAGAGGAGCAGCCGGAACTAGAACTCGGTGCCCATATGGGATGCCGGCACCGCAGGTGGAGGATTAGCCAAGTGAACCATGGCGCCGGCCCCTAGATAGATAAATCTTTAAAAGAGAAAGAAACATAGCCAAGATCATATTTTAAAATGTGCCCCAATTTTAAACAATATCAACCATGAAAAATCTCCTGTTAATAGTAGAGAGGATAAGCCAGATTGTCTGAGAGATGTCACTCAGGAAGAAAGCAAGCCTAATCTTCATAAGCAAATAGGAGATGAAAGAGCTTCTCTCTGCCATATGAAAACTGTAATGAATTTTACCTAAAAGATTATTTTAGAAAATAGGAAGTGCACCAAAAAAGTATATGTACTAAATTGGAGAGGGGGGAAATTCCCTCAGGCAGTGACCTCTATTACTAAGATTTGATTTGGAAGCCAACTCATAACTCAGTAAAAAAACTGCTAAACTCAGGCATTATATAATAGAACTGCTGACATGACCTTAATTCCAGAGGTGCAAAGGGTGTAATTGAATTTAAGAACAATGTATCTCATCCATTAAGTCATTAAATAGATCATAAAAATCTGATACATTTTATAAGTACTGAATGGTTAACAGTGGTATATAAATAAAATGAGCTTGCACTACTCAGAAAGTATGGCCCTTGTGAAGCTTAATAATAAACTGATCAGTGAACTTACCTTCTTATTTAATATTTAAGAGCCAGAACATAACCAATATCACTGCAACTTCTCCCTTATTCCTTATCCCATAACCCTATCTCTCCACAGAGAAAATCATTATCCTGAATGTTTTGCTTCTCACTACCTTGCTTTCCTTAAAATATAGAAGTTTTGCATATTTAAGTACCCCTAAACAGTATATTGTTTTGTTTTGCTTGGTTATGACTTTTATCAAAATGTTCTAATATGTTGCCATTTTTGCCTTTCTTTACTAATTTGCTATAACTTTTAAAATTCATCCATGTTACTACATATACTATTACATTTTTTCACAACTATAAAATATTATGTTGAGTGACTATATCATACTATTTATCCTTTCTCTGATTGACAAGGCATTTGAATTATTTTATAGCATTTTGCTATCGTGAATGTTGTCACATATGTCTGTGTTTGTGTGTGTGTGTGAGTGTGTGTGTGACAGGCAGAGTTAGACAGTGAGAGACAGAGAGAAAGGTCTTCCTTCCATTGGTTTACCCCCCAAATGGCTGCTACAGCTGGCGCACTGTGGCTGACACACAGCGCCGATCCGAAGCCAGGAGCCAGGTGCTTCTCCTGGTCTCCCATGCGGGTACAGGGCCCAAGCACTTGGGCCATCTTCCACTGCCTTCCCAGGCCACAGCAGAGAGCTGGAATGGAAGAGGGGCAACCAGGACAGAACCAGCACCCCAACCGGGACTAGAACCCAGAGTGCCGGCGCCGCAGGCGGAGGATTAGCCGAGTGAGCCGCGGCGCTAGCCGCATATGTCTTTATGTATGCATAAGTTTCAGAGTCATAAGTCCATGAGTAGAATTGATCAGATATGGGAAATGTGATTGCTCAGCTTTAAAGATAATGTCTTATTGTTTTCCAAAGTAATTATACAAATTAACACTCCCATCAACAGTGTATAACAGTTCTTACTGATCTCCATCCTCTGTAATACTTGTCAGAATTCATACTTTCTGAAAATGATTATAAAGTAATATCCCACTGAAGTATTAATTTGCTTGTCCCCAGTTAACTGTGTAGTTGAGAATCTTGTGTTTGTCATTCATATTTTTTCCTCAGTGAAATGCCTGGTCATATGTTTTACACACGTTGCTGGATTTTTTTTTTATTGGGATTCTTGTATAATGTGGATATTGGGCTAGTAATGGATGTGGTAAATTTCTTCCCTGCCTATGACATACCTATTCATCTGACAGATATTTTGCTACACAGACATTACTAGTTTTAGTGTGGTTAACTCTCTAGGTTTGTCTTTTTGCTCTTGATTAGGAATTTTTCCTACCTCAGAGTCATAAAGATATTACCTCTCTTTTCCTCCAAACATTTTAAAGTTTTTATTTAAGATTTATTTATTTATTTGAAAGGTAGAGTGTCAAAGATCTTCTATCATTCCCAAATGGCTGCAATAGCCAGATCTATACTAGGCCAAAACCAGGAGCCAGGAACTCTATTCTGGTCTCCCACATAAGTGGCAGGGACCCAAGTACTTGGGCCATCTTCTGTTGCCTTCCCGAGGTCAAAGCAGGAAGCTGGATCAGAAGTGGAGTGGCTGGGACTTGAACTAGCACTACAATATAGGCTACTAGCATTGGAAGCAGTAGCTTAACCTGCTGTGCCTCAAATGCTGGTGCCTGTGTATGTATTTTTTGTATGTGATTATTGAATCCATATAACCAGTTGTTCCATGACCATGTATTGACAGTCTTGTTTTCCCCTGTCATCTGCATGTTCATTTCCATCGTAGTTTTTGGTAATAAGAATTCATAAAGCTGCTTATGTTGGTATGTTCTTAATATAATTATTTAGTCATTAATGGCTTTAAAAAGTCAAATTTAAAGTTTAAATGATAAGAAGTACAGGGTGGGAAGTGGGGTTGGGGCCACAGTATGGCCTCAGCATTATAAAATAAAGCCCTAGATATCCTCATTTTTCACTGTCAACCTATAGGATCCTGAACTGTCATTGTTGCCACACTGAAGTTGCTTCTGTTTGTTCACGTCTTTTATCTGAATGTGAAAGGCATATCTTCCATCCTTGTAACCATAACACTGAACAGAGTCTCAGCAAATATTAATAGTGGATAAATGACAAGAGTAATGCAATTTACAATGTTTCCGTTGATATGATAGGAATGGGCATTTGGTCCCCACTGTAGGCTATTGGCCATCTGTATAAAAAAACTAATCTTTGGTGTCCTGTCCCTTTAGAGAATAAAACTGATATGAAGGATGATATGCTAAAAAATAAAGTTTAAATATGTTCCAACTACATTTTATTTATTTGATTGCTCAGAATAATTTCTTTAAAACATTATTTTAGATTTATTTGTTTAAATTACATAATGTTACACCTCTACAGTCAGAATTATTGTAAATTTTCTGATTTTTTTCTGACAGGGCTGTATATTAAAGTAACTAACTGGTCTTAATTTTATAAATAAACTCTACATGTCATGATTTAATTTCTAAGGATGTTGTTGAAATACTAATTGTATTTTTTATTATTTTAGGTTCGACCCTTAAACAGTGAAGGATCATTAAATCTTTTAGGATTGGAGACAATTAGATTAATATATTTCAAAAATAAGATGGCAGGTGAGAAAATGCATAATTAATAGGATAGCTTTGATGGAAAGATGATCTCTAAACTGACTGCTCAAGGGCACATGAATAATAAAGCAGGGGCCAGGTTTAAATTCAGGTGTGTCTTACTCCAAAGTCTGTAATCCTGGCCATTGTCATACTGTGGAGTAACAAAGTAAGTAGAGAAAGTATAACTGAATTTGTCGTTATTGTATTTGTAATATTGCACACCCTAACCAAAATTCATTACAATAAAATTATGAATCATCCAGAACTCCAGTTTGGGACTTCAAGAATCCTTTTCCTGCCATTGCAGAAGGCTCGGCACTTATGAAGTGCAGATGGCTACATGGGAAGATGAAAAACGAGGAAATTCAGAAGCGTGCAAAGAATTAGGAGAGAAAATGGGATACTGGGTTTTACAGATAGGGGAAGGGCCTTTGATCTGTAACCAAAGTAGTGAAGTGAGATTGTCACACACAGGATTATAAATCAGATTGTAAGAAGCCAGGGAGACGGTCCACATGCTATTAAATGTGTTTTACCAGGGTGTGCTCAGTTTAAATTTCACTTTTTTTTTTTTTTAAGAATTCATATATTTATTTGAGAGACAGAATTAGACAGAGATAATGAGAGACAGAGAGGTCTTTCTGTTTCTACTGGTTCACTCCCTAGATGGCCACAACGACCGGAGCTGGGCTTATCTGAAACCAAGAGCCAGGAGCTTCTTCCGGGTCTCCCATGCAGGTGCAGGGGCCCAAGCACTTGGGCCATCTTCCACTGCTTTCCCAGGCTCATTAGCAAAGAGCTGAATCAGATGAGGGGCAGCTAGGACATGAACTGTCACCCACATGTGATGTTGGTATGTCAGGTTAAGGGTTAACCTACTACGCCACAGCACTGGCTCCCTAAATTTCACTTTTAACAAATATTATTGTAGTTCTCTATTCTGTATAATAAAGTCATTCTCATGTCATTTTGACAAATTAATGCAGAACAGAGGCATTCATACTTTTCTGATCTTCTGTGGTAGATTCTTTTAATAAAAATGTAGCTTTGATACATTCTGTATCTAAAATCGTATTTAGATTGATTTTAATATAGTTTAAAAACATTGGCCTCAAGACAATATGTTAAAATTTTATCTTTTGAGGGCTAGCACTGTGGTGTAGAGGGTAATGCCACCACCTGCCTTGCTAGCATCCCATATGGGTGCCGGTTCAGGTCCCTGCTGCTCCTCTTTCAATCCAAATCTCTGCTGTGGCCTAGGAAAGCAGTAGAGATGGCCCAAATGCTTGGAAAATATTTTCAAAGCTATATTTAAGCATATATCTGTTTATGTTCTGTTGAAAATTACTGTTTATTTACTATGATTATTAGTCTAGAACTTTGAGAAATCAGAATTGTATATTGATTCATGTTAGTATAGTCTTGGAGATTAATGGATAAAAAGCATTTTAACAGCTTAAAGAACATCATTATTCTTTGTGTGTGTATTTTGCACAGAAGGGGATGAACTGGTGGTTCCTGAAACATCGGATAACAGTCGAAAGCAAATGGTTAGAAATATTAATAATAAGCGCCGTTATTCCTTCAGAGTCCCAGATGAGGAAAGGATACAACAGAGGAGGTAAATATTTCGTTTTTATTTAGCATCCATACATGCTTGTAGCATCTGAAGAACTATTTGGTGATAATACCATATATGACTTGGAAGAAAAGTTTTCCATCTGAAAATTGGTCATTCATTTGTAGTATCAAAAACTGCAATAATGACTATTAACTCCTTAGTGTTATTTTATTAACACTCTCAAAGTTATGAATATACCCTAGATTAAAATATCATATTTTGGTTGACTTAGGGAGTAATTATAATTTTAGGGATATGTGCCTTGTTACATTGTAAACATAGAACACATCTGTGAATACAATAAACTTGTAATATGTTGAAGAAATTCAGATGGAGCTAGTGTTGTGGTGCACTGGCATCCCATATTGGAGTGCCAGTTCAGCTTCAGCTGCTCTGCTTCCAATGCTGCTGCCTGCTAGGAAAGCACCAGAAGATGGCCTTAGTACATGGACCCTTGCCACACATGTGAGAGTCCCAGATGGGCTTCAGGGATCCTGGCTTCAGCCTGGCCCAGCTGCAACCAATGTGGCCACTTGGGGATTCAACCAGCAGATGGAAGAGCTCTCTGTCTCCCTCTACCTCTCTGTCCTGCCTGTCAAATAAATAAATTTTTAACAAAAAAAGAAACTCACATTGACTTTTGTCTTTATGAACTAACAGAAATAGGCTGTGTAGTATGTAGTATTTCTAGTAACATACAAGAATGTTTCTTTTAATTTTTTTTTTAATTTATTTGACAGGTAGAGTTATAGACAGAGACAGAGAGAAAAAGAGAAAGATCTTCCTTCCGTTGGTTCACTCCCCAAATGGCCGCGGCTGGTGCTATGCCTATCCGAAGCCAGGAGCCAGGTGCTTCTTCCTGGTCTCCCATGTGGGTGCAGGAGCCCAAGCACTTGGGCCATCCTCCACTGCCCTCCTGGGCCACAGTAGAAAGCTGGCCTGGAAGAGGAGCAACTGGGACTAGAACCTGGCACCCATATGGGATGCCGGCGCTGCAGGCGGAGGACTAACCAAATGAGCCACAGCGCCGGCCCCGACAAGAATGTTTCTAAAAATGTTATCACTGATTTTAAAAGCATGTAAATGTTCAGAATTATCTGTAAAATAGAGCTACTTTAGTGTCTAAGTATTTAAAAGAACTTCTGTTCTCTCACCCAAAATCTTAAGATCTTTTATTTGAAATGAAATATTCTAAGAGTGTGAACTCCTAAGTGTATTGTTATTCTATTTATATCCTTACTGATATGATTTAATAATTTCACTTTTATAAAAAATATATAAAGATGCTTAATTTGTTAAGCTATCTAGATTAATGGTAGGAAAGGTGTCTAAACAGATGTTTTGTCTTACAGGGAGATGCTACGAGATCCAGAAATGAGAAATAAATTAATTTCTAACCCAACTAATTTTAACCACATAGCACACATGGGTCCTGGAGATGGAATACAGATCCTAAAAGACCTGCCCATGGTAAGAGGAACAGAGTGAATGTGAATGGGATGAAGAATAAGTGAGAGTTAGGTAAAGGGAAATATAATATACATATAATGTATAGATAGAGGCTAGAGTAAATACAAAGAGTACAAAAGATACTTTTATTTCAGTGTATCATAGCATATATGATGACATGTTTAATGAGAAAAACATAATACATAGACATCTGTGAAAAGCAAAAAAATCAAGTTCTTTAGTCTTACTCTACAAATCTCTGCCATACCTAAATTTACTGTTGTTGGTGGAAGAAATTGCCAGTTTGTAGAGGCTCTCTACCAGGTTCAGAATGTGGTTATGAAATGACTAAAATTTCATACAGATACTTTGCCTTTTTTTCCCCAGAAAATTATACTAGCTTGTTCACTAATGGTCTCACTTCTCAGCTAATTGTAAAGCTAAATCTTTTTCCTTTGCTCTGTTACAAACGTGTTACCAGATCAGTTACACATATAAACATACAACATAGAAGAGCTGCTATGTTTTAACAATATGAAAATTGGGTTCTCAGATTTTTTATGTTTAGAATAAGAATATTATTGGAATTAGTTAATAATTCCAGACCCTGTCCTAAACATTTTTTTATAGTACTCTCCACAAACTATTAAAACTTTAATATGACAGTTGTTAATTAGTGTTGTTAACTTTTGTACCGAATTTTAAATTAAAATTTATATTTCATGGTAGTTTGAGAGATTATTGGTGAATCTTTAATCAAATGTTTTTCTGAGGAAATTTATCTTAACCACATTATCAACACTACCGCACTACTGTGATAGAAAATATACATATCACTAAGAAAATGACAGGTAATATAGTTTGATGTGCAGTCAACATTTTAGCATAAAAACTTAAAAGGGAAGTTTTACACTTAATTCCTGGAGAGAAAAAAATGATTTATATTCTTTGCAGTCTCAGTTCTTTGTTGCAGATATCCCTATTAATCAGTTGCTTATGAATAAATGTGACATTCTTAGTGTTATCTTTATTCATCATCAAAACATTATTACATAGTCATAATAATAGTCCTTCCTTTAAGGAGTACAAATTATCATTTATCCTCTTAGAACAGAGATTTTTATTAGCTATGTTGAATAAACACAAAGTATGCAAAAACTAAATAATACATTACAAATAATATTGGCATAGTAGAAGTAAGAAATTAAAGTTGAGCATACTCAATATTAAAACTATTCTACTTGACTGTTATATTTAAAAGCTTATACTATTTTTTTCAACTTTTACCTGGGAGTAAATTACAAATTTCTCTCTGTTCTTTTCCTATTATGAACATTAACTTAAAATCCTCAGTCCAATTCTCTTTAAATCTCAGAAGTAAACATCACATAATCCTACAGTCAAAAGCCTCTATCCTTTTCCATTTACAAGTTACATGTCAGGCATAAAATACCTTAATTGAATTTTTGAAGTTATGGTAAACCGTTTAAAGATTACTATATTTTAACATATTTGAAAGCTCAAGTGTTATGAAGTGTTTCAATTGAACTTTTTGAAATTTGGTTTGGAATAGTTTTTCACTACATAATATGTAGTGATACAGGGATATAAATTTCAGACATGCATGCTACAAGGCAGCACATCAACAAATACAAAATTCTTTGTAACAAGGTTTTAATAGGTATTATCCTTTTAAAATTAAAATTTATTTCACTTTTGCTTCGTTTTGTTGCACAAAGGAGGATATACTTTCCATCTCACCATAGCAAGAATTATCAAAAGTTTCTGTAAAATCCCAGTACATTCTACATATTACAGTATTTTTCTTGGAATGGGATAGTTTCAATATTCAACAGAATGTTGCTCATAGCAATTATCAATGTTTTTGTAAAAATCATAGTATATCCTATAAATTATAGTATTTTTCTTTGAATGGGATAGTTTGAGGTTTTTTTTGTTTGTTTGTTTGTTTTTTGTTTTTGTTTTTGTTTTGACAGGCAGAGTGGACAGTGAGAGAGAGAGACAGAGAGAAAGGTCTTCCTTTTGCCGTTGGTTCACCCTCCAATGGCCGCCGCGGCCAGCGCACCGCGCTGATCCGATGGCAGGAGCCAGGTGCTTCTCCTGGTCTCCCATGGGGTGCAGGGCCCAAGCACTTGGGCCATCCTCCACTACACTCCCTGGCCACAGCAGAGAGCTGGCCTGGAAGAGGGGCAACCGGGACAGAATCCGGTGCCCCAACCGGGACTAGAACCGGTGTGCCGGTGCCGCAAGGCAGAGGATTAGCCTGTTGAACCATGGCGCCGGCGGGATAGTTTGAGTTTTTAATGAAATGTTACTGTGCTTGGCATTCTCCTCCCCTGAGTTGAGAAATCAATTTGCTAGTGTTCCAGAGTTCTTTCAGACCTCACTGTACAATAAGGCCATGCCCCCAATGCTAAAATCTCACATTTCAAACATCATGAGAAATTTATATCAAAGCATCCATTTTGACTTTACTTTTTCTCCCTTCACCCTCCCACCACTCTAAAGTGAAAGAAATCTATATATCATCTTTTGTTCAGAGTAAGACCTGGCTTTATTACTAAGCAAGTTCAGATAGCATTTCCCAAAGTTCAGTCCCCCAGCTGACTAATACATGACCGTCTCTGCTGGATATCCAGTTAGACTGTTTGACTAGTTTTTGATATTTGGTTTTCTTAGCCCATGACCACCCTGTTGGTTCTTGCTGGCATTAGCACAAACGACAAGTGACATTTTGCCCTGGCAATTTAATCCAAATTGTAATGAGCATTCCATTCCTTTAATGTTTTCATATCAGGTAGGCACTTTTGTATTTCCAGGACAAGAAGTGGGCATAAATTTTTGAAACCTGTTTCTTCACCTGTACATGTAGTATGTATGCATCATATATTTTATGTGTCTGAATTCCCATTTCTCACATCCATATTTTATTTGTGCATGACTGTTCTCATTTCAGTGCCAAAGGACATATAAGCTGAGGTTTTTTATAGACATCCAGTTAATTGCCTAATAAATATTCCTTTGGTACTTTCTATATGCCCAGAACCATGCTTATTTCAGAATATACATTGGTAAACAATACAATAATATGCATGTCTGAAAATAATAACAATAATATGCACATTTTTGCCTGTGTATGTATCTGCTGATTTAAGTTAGTGATATTTTAATACAGTTTCAGATTTTCATATGTTCTTTCCACTGAAGTCAAATTATTATGAGCTATTCTCAAAAAAATATAGATGAATTAAGTTTGCCTTTTAACTTATAAAAGAGCTTTCAGTTACCAAAGACATGTGTTACCATCTGTGCAAGAGCATGTGCCCCATTTTTTTATGTTTTAATTTATCAAACCAATATTGCTCCCAATGAAATACTTATAAGCTTGGAAAGTTTATTAAATATCTTCTGAAGCCACTTTTGTTTATTTTATGCCTAGTGATTCTGAAATAGGGTTGCTTGCTTATTGAGCATTGAAGAGCCAGTAATGCTAAAAGAGTCATTTTCTTATCTCCTATATCAGATGTGAACCTTGTCTTAGAAATGTATAACGTATTTGTTTGCTTGAATCTTTTTTACCACTTACCTTTTGTTTCTGGTAATAAAGGACAGATTTTCTGCAATTGAATAAAAGAATAATATTTTACCTATAGAATTATTTTTAGCACATTACATTTTTCTAATAAACTATAACTTTCTTTTAAGCATAGATAATTTGTAAGGTCTTTTTGCAGTAAGCTTATCTCCACTGACAAGAGCATGAATTTAATCTGCTTTCTCTTCAGGAAGTCATTCAGCTTGGCCTCTAACGAAAGGATCATATTTTCTTAGAAACAACTAGTTATTCATTAAGAAAATTCCCTGGTGACTGATGGCTCCTAAATATTCAGAATTATATTATCTGAAAAATTAGAATCCTTGGCTTCAAAAGTGTTTTATCTTTGGCATTGCATTATTTCATTTTTTAAAAATGTACCTGAATATTGAAGGGAAAATTTTTTTTGCCTTATTAAATAAATGAAGATAAGTTTGAACTATGGGAGATAAGCTAACAAATAGTACATTCCATAGTTGTTTTTCTTATAGAGAAATAAGATGAGTAAAAGAAAACGTGTATAACAAGTCTACAAATACCAGAAAATGGATTTCTAAAGAAACAGTTTCAGAACACAGCTAGTTAGGTTCACTTGTCCTTTTTTTTTTTTTCTTTTTTTAATTTTTTTTTAAGATTTATTTTATTTATTTGAAAGGCTGAGCTACAGAGAGAGAATGAGAGAGAAAGAGAGAGAGGTCTTCCATCTACTGGTTTACTCCTCAGATGGCTGCAATGGCCAGGCTTGGCCAAGCCAAAGCCTGGAACCAGGAGCTTCCTCTAGGTGTCTCCCATGTGGATGCAGGGGCCCAAGCGTTTGGACTGTCCTCCACTGCTTTCCCAGGAACATTAGCAGGGAGCTGGATTGGAAGTGGAGCAGACAGGATTGGGAACAGTGCCCATATGGGATGCTGGCACTGCAGGCGGCCGTTTCACTCCCTACACCACAATGCCACCCTCTTTTTTTTTTTTTTTTTTGACAAGAAGAGTTAGATAGAGACATAGCAAAAGGTCTTCCTTTTTCCATTGGTTCACCCCCCAAAATGGCCGCCATGGCCGGCGCACTGTGTCTGGTGCACTGCACTGATCCGAAGCCAGGAGCCAGATGCATCCTCCTGGTCTCCCATGTGGGTGCAGGGCCCAAGCACTTGGGCCATTCTCCACTGCCTTCCCAGACAACAGCAGAGAGCTGGACTGGAAGAGGAGCAACCGGGACAGAATCCAGCGCCCCGACCGGGACTAGAACCCGGGGTGCTGGCACCGCAGGCAGAGGATTAGCCAAGTGAGCCATGGCGCCGGCCCACCCTCTGTTTTTAATTTTCATTTTTAAGAAAGAGAGACACGGGTAGGGGTGGGGAGGAGAGAACTACTGTCTGCTGGTTCACTCCCCAGTTGCCTGCAGTGGCTCCCACTGAGACCAAAGTCAGGAATTGAAACTCAACCCCAGTCTCGGAGCACAAGGGCAGCAGGAACCCAATTACTTGAGTCATCATTACTGCCTTCCAGGGTCTGTATTAGCAGAAACTGGAGTCAGGAGCCAGAGGTGGATACTGAATCCAGATACATCTTAACCAGCTCTTAACTGCTAGGCTAAACACCCGCCCCTACTATTGCTTTCTTAAGCTTTGCTTTTTTTTCCTGTTCAAATATATTGTGAGTTTGTGCCATGTTTAGGTCATCTCACGTAACAGAACACTGAACTAAACTCTGAGAATTTCTTCACATCTCTGTTAAGTCCAGTTTGTACGCACTTAACTATGGTAATAAAAGAGCAATTTTATAAGGAGTATGCTGTTTTGTAAATGAGCTGTTTAAGTAACTAGCAAGAGGATTACAAAATTTAACTTTCTAAAGCCTAAAAGTATTTCATTAATGATTCAATTCTGATACAAGATATTACTTCATTTTTACTATGTGTATGTTGTCTGAAATGTCACATATAACCAGTGAATACATCCTCATCACCTTACCACTTTGTTTTCTTCTTTCTGTTGTTTTTGATAGCCAGGTTTCCCTTATCCATCCCCTCATCATCAGTCCGGTCTGATCTCCTCTCCGATCAACTTTGAACACATCTATCACATGACTGTTAATTCTGCTGAAAAATTTCTCTCTCCTGATTCCATAAACCCTGAATATTCCCCGCCTCTGCGCTCTGTCCCTGGTACACCCAGCTTTATGACTCTGAGGGTATGGACAGCTGAGTCAGGTGTTAACTTGTACTAACCGTGTACGGATATCCTGTTGCCTGGCCTAATAAGTAACGCTACTGAGGTGGTACCATTTTGTGAACATTTTCCTTTGACCTTTTTCTCTTCAGCCTTTGCTCTTCCTCTGTTTATTGTCCTCTTCCAGTTCTATTTTGTTTCATCTTTTGAGGAAAAAGATGGAAGAATAGGGAAGATTTTAATTTTCATTTTTGAAACTATATTAGAGATTTATCTATGTTTCGTAGAAGGTTTTCTCATCATGGTATTTTCTATTACAGATACCATTCTAACAAAAGGCCCTTATATTTAATGAGGTTAGAGTCTATGGTAGAGCCAATCCACAGACTTTCTGCCTACAATAAACTCTTTGTGAAAAGCTTAGCAATCCTCCAAAAAATGTGTATAATACTATTACTGAGAAAGAGAAATATATTCAAAAATAAGATAGATTTTATCATGTTGGAGTTGTTGATATTCGTGTAATTTCAACCAGGATACACTCAAAGAGGAAGTAAACAATGCTTGCTGTATTCTGAAGGACCATGACATCTGTTGTTGGTCTCTTCTGTTCAGCATTTTGTCTTTGTTACCAGTGACTTAGAAGTGGGATGGAGAGCTGGTGGTCATTAAAGTTGAATATCTATATGACCACCAAATATGCTGATACTGACTTCAGGGGAACGTTTTATGAAGTTAATTTTTCAGATAATGAAATATTTAGAGCAGACTTTTCCCATAATGCCTCCTGACCTGGAAAAGTTGGTAACATTGATTTTTTTTTTAGGAATATGTCTAGTAATTTTCCAATAAGAAAATTAACCAAAAGAGTGAGAAGTTTATTTTTTGTTTGTATTGTAAAATTATTCTAAATTATTCTAAATATCACCATCATTAAATTTTAATGTCATTTAAATATCTTAATTGACAAAATAAAGGTAACCATGATAAAATAAGTCTGAGTTTGCTTAGTAACAGATTGTAGGAAGTGGAGTCCAGGTGAATGTTATGTAAACTACTTAGTCAAGAACTTTTCTTGACAGAAGTAATGAAAGTGTTGCTTAAGTTAATCATCATAGAAATGCCACTCTATCAGTGGAAGTTTTACCTTAATCTTAAACATGATCACACTTAGAACAAGAGGCTTAGCTTTCTAAGCTGTTTATGATGAAGTTTATTATTAATTGACAATGATAGACTGTTTTGTTATAAAGCATTTTTCAGTATATCATTCCTTTGTTACTTCAGCATTCACTGTTACTAAGGAACAGTGTGTTTTATAAGGTTAATTTTTGCCATTTATTCTAGGGTAAGTTTATTTTATAGAGAAGCAAATCAACAGTGTATCTTAAAGCTTATATAAAAAGTAGTAACAAAATCTACAGTTTGATATTGCCATCTCTTTTTGAAAAGCTTTTCTTTGCTATGCTGTGCACATGTTGCTTGTGTTTTCTGGGTTGCTAATATTTGTGTGAATGATAAATTTATAGTGTTGACTATTTCCATCTTAAATTTCTTTATTTTCTTAAAAACGGGTAATACATTTGCTCTAAACAAATAACACACTAGGAATTACATGGATTTTGCAAATTTGGTCTATAAACCAAAATGGCAGTGGTTGAATTTGGGGCCAGCTTACCAACCAACTTTCAGTAAGTGTGATTCTTCAAAATGTATGATTTGGAGTTTTTCAAGTCATGTTATTGCTTGTTTCCTCATTGCTAGCTTTGGCTTTCCTTTAGCTGTTTTTCCTTAACTTTTTTTTAGTTGTCTCAGATTCACATGAGGAATCTAATAGTACGAAATTATTCAGAACCATGACCTCTCCTTTGGGCTTCACAATTGCATAGCAACTGGGAACCAGTTCTAGATTTTCATTAATAACTAAAAATATTTTTAGCTATGCTAGTGCATTTCTTTATTGCTTATATCTTTTAACTTCAAAAGCCTTAAATGTTTGTGTTCATTTCATTATATTCCGTGTTGTTTTTGAACTATATTATAGACAAGAAATTATTAGCATGTAAATCAGATTATTTGAAGAATTTAACACCATTTAATTCATCAATTACCAGAAAATATTCTGCCCAAACAATACAAGTATAAATGCACTTTGTAAAATCTTCAAAACACACACACACATATATCAATATAAACTAGAATACTATGTGTTCTACAGAAAGGATCTGAAAATTCATCCATTACATTGCCAACTGAATTAATCCCAGTAGTTGAAGTAGAAAATTGGGATTGTAGATGTAACCCAGTATCTTATTTGGCAGCTGTTTTAGGTGTTAGAGTTCAGTGTTATTATTGTTAGGTTTTAGGATTTTATGGTTGGAAGGAGGAGACGAGTGGCTAGTTAAAGTGGAAAAGACTTTAATTTAGGGAGGACAGAACAGAGGGTAAAGAGAGAGTGAGTGTTGAGCCTGCCTGGGCAGAGAGCAGGGGTTTGAAGCCGGGCTTCACTCCCTTTGAACAACAGGCAATCCCTTCTTAAGGAGTTTTTTGGGGGAGGTGCAAAGCACCACAAGGACCCTGCTAAGGTGGGTGGGAGGCATGCAGAAAGGCTCCTTGGTGGAGTTCACAGTGCATTTGTTTCAGCAGTTTGGAATGTCCCAGGTTGGGGGCTTTCTGGGTCAGTAAACATTCTCCTAGACTTTAGATTGACTACCTGCACTCAGTCTCATCAGTCCTGGGGGATCAGGCCCAGGGTTTTAACAGTCATAGTAGTAGTTTATAGCGTAAATGATGACTAATGAAATGAAGTTAGAAACAGTCACATGGGGCAGTTGTTTGGCCTAGCAATTAAGACTCCCATTAAGATGCTCTCGGCCCATGTCAGTGTTACTGGGTTCAATACCTGACTCTGGCTGCTTACTTCAGCTTCCTGCTAGTGCACACCATGAGAGGTGGCAGTGAGAACTCTATTAATTTGACTGTCTGCCAACCACAGGGGAGACCTGGATTGAGTTCCAGGCTCCAAACTTCAGCCTGGCCCAGCCCCAGCCATTGCAAGCATTTGGGGGAGTGAAACAGCTGATGAAGAGCTTGCTTGGGCACTCTCTGTCTCTCCCTCCCCTCCCTCTTTCCCTTTCTTCCTCTCTCCCTCTCCATGTATGTGTGTGTGTGTGTGTGTGTAAGAGAGTCTCTCTGCCTCTAGAATAAATAAAAATTTAAAAAGAAAGAGTCACATACTATATTCTTACTAAATAACCAGGGCAAACTGGACTGAGGTCACCAATGAGTGAGCTGAGATTACCAGAGAATGAGTATAAATGAGAGGGTTCCTATCAGTAGTATTCCCCAAGTTTTATGTGTCTAAAGGGCAGGTACGAGGACATTTAGTTAAAAAAAAAAAAAAAAAGTATAATTTAGGCCTTTTCTCTTGTGAAAACTTGGAAAGTATCCAGCTAAGTTAGATCTCTAATGATATTGAAGATCATAAGTCCTGAACAAACCCAAGTCATACCACAAACACTAATTGCCAATGTGTGGCAGGTAGATGAGTAAAATTATCTGATATGTTCTTAACTTTAAGATACCAGAAAAAAGAATGCTTACAGATCCTCGGTGATTTAAAGATTGAGTTTTTTTATTATTATTATTTGACAGGTATAGTTATAGACAGTGAGAGAGAGAGACAGAGAGAAAGGTCTTCCTTCCGTTGGTTCACTCCCCAAATGGCCGGCGCTGCGCCAATCAGGAGCCAGGTGCCTCTTCCTGGTTTTGCATGCGGGTGCAGGGCCCAAGCACTTGGGCCATCCTCCACTGCCCTCCCACGCCACAGCAGAGAGCTGGACTGGAAGAGGAGCAAACGAGACTAGAACGTGGCCCCCATATGGGATACAGGTGCCACAGGCAGAGGATTAACCAAGTGAGCCATGGCGCCAGCCCTGATTGAGTGCTTTTGAAACGGTAAAACAAGGTAGAGAATTCTAAGTTTAAAATACACTAATGGGGCAAACACTGTTGTTGCACAGTGGATAAAATATCTGCCTGCATCACCAGCATTTCATAGGAGCGCCAATTGGAGACCCATGTGCTCCTTTTCAGATTCAGCTGTCTGCTAACACACCTAGGCAAGCGGGGATGGCCCATGTGTTTGGGCCTATGCACTCATGTGGGAGACCAGGAGGAAGCTCTTGGCTCCTGGCTTCAGCCTGGCACAGCCCCAGCTGTTGCAGCTGTTTTGGAGAGTGAACCACCAGATGGAAGATCTTGCTTTCTCTTGTCTCTCTCTCTTTCTCTCTCTGTCTCTACCTCTCTCTGAAACTCTGCCTTTCAAATAAATAAAATAAATCTTTTAAAAAAATACACTAGTGGGCCTGCGCCGTGGCTTAACAGGCTAATCCTCCGCCTTGCGGTGCCGGCACACTGGGTTCTAGTCCCGGTCGGGGCACCGGATTCTGTCCCGGTTGCCCCTCTTCCAGGCCAGCTCTCTGCTGTGGCCAGGGAGTGCAGTGGAGGATTGGGCCCTGCACCCCATGGGAGACCAGGAGAAGCACCTGGCTCCTGTTATCGGATCAGCACAGTGCGCTGGCCGCACCGCGCCAACCGTGGCAGCCATTGGAGGGTGAACCAACAGCAAAGGAAGACCTTTCTCTCTTTCTCTCTCTCTCTGTCCACTCTGCCTGTCAAAAAATAAAAAAATACACTAGTGGCCCTGCACCCCATGGGAGACGAGGATAAGCACCTGACTCCTGCCTTCGGATCAGTGCGGTGTGCCAGCCGTAGTGCGGCGGCCATTAGAGGGTGAACCAACGGCAAAAGGAAGACCTTTCTCTCTGTCTCTCTCTCACTGTCCACTCTGCCTGTCAAAAAAAAAAAAAAAAAAAAACACACACACACTAGTTATTTTAATACTAGCCTTGTGTTCTCTTGTGATTGAGCCTGAGATAGTATGTTCAATTCTTTTTAAAAAGATGAAGAACTTGTTAGCACTTAGAAAATACATTATCTAGTAACTGGCTTAGTGGTTGTGGCTATCTGTGTGTTTTTTGATAGTGTAGAAAAGATAAGCACCCTGTAGTGAAGTGAGTCTTAACCATGTGAGGATGCTCTGATTCAGCAAGAATAATTAGTTCTATTTATCAAATTGATCCTTTTGAAAAGTCACAAAACTTGAATTTTTGACTACTTTTTAACGTGACTTTTTTCTTAACATTCTCATTATATAGTTACATACTTGCATGAATTTTGTAATTGCCTTCTTTTCTGCAGATTTGCTGTTGTAAGTAAAGGGAAAAGGGACAGTTGTATTGCACAGTACTGTTTGAGGTCCTTTTTAGAGCAAAGGAAGAAAGGTACATACTGGGACTGGACTAATGGTCTTGTGTATAAGGCATAATTACTTCCTAAGAGAGCCCTGTGAAGCAGGTGTTATGTGCATACTAAAGCTCAGAGTTGAACAAGCCCAAAGCCTGCTGTCAGTGAGCTAGTGGCACCCATGTGAATATGATCTGTCTCATTGTGTGGCCTGTGCTCACTGGCTGCCCTCCAGCCTCTCTGCTAGGTTTGGGGAATGTAAGGGTGGTGGGCTGTGTACGGCCAGCTAAGTCATGTAGTGTGCTCTGCCAAGGCAACCACAGGAACTTGAAAAATTCATTAAGTCTGTAGCAGGCTAACTTTTGAGTTGATAATTTTGTATGGCCTGTGATGGACATCATAAATATATAATTGGCCCTTGGCAGACAAAAGGTTCCCACCCCTGTTGTGCTGCTCAGCAATAGCTGATGGAATGGAAGGAAGCTGGCTGACAGTAAACACCATGAGTTGGTAAAATTGCTATCGTTTTTGTGGCAATGAAAGAAAAATTGATAGGAACTAGGGGAATTTTCCAATTGAATGTACTGTAAGTGAAAAGAAATCCATACCGTTAGTATCAGAAAATGCTTAAATGAGACTAGGCCCATGTCCACACCTGGAGAAAGCATTGTGATTGGTAAAATAGATGTTAATAATATGGTATATGCAGTTGCAGTAAATGTGATTTGCAAAGAATATTGAAATATTTTTCCCTCCTCTCAGCGTTTTTCAGCCCCAAATCCCAACCTCTCAGTCTTAGAAGCCTGCAAGGTTCCTGTTCTCAGCTATGCTGAGACAGCTCATTCTGTCCCTACCTCTGTCGCTTGCCTTTACATGTGTAGGATTGGCACAACATTCCAAGGGCTGTTTTCATGTCTGGGACACCAAAATTATTCAACAATTAGATGGAGAAATTTCAAATTAATGTTTACAAGTTAAATAACTTCACCCAGGTTGTAGTTGTTGCAACATGGTTTTCTTTGTAAGATGAATTTTTTCAAAGAATTAACAAAGAGAGAGGGAAGGACAGAGACATCTTCTATCTGCTGGTTCACTCCCCAGATGACTGCAATGGCTCAGGGAAGGCCTGGCCAAAACCAGGAGCCAGGAACTCTTTCCAGATCTCCTGTATGGTAGCAGGGGCCCAAACAATTGAGACATCTTCTTCAGCTTTTTCCAGGCCATTAGCAGGCAGCTGGGTTGGAAGTGGAGCATCTGGGGCTGGAACCAGCACCCATATGGAATGCCAGCATTGCAGGCAGAGGCTTTACTGGGTGTGCCACAGTGCTGCCCCACAATGTGACTGAGTGTGTGAACATTTAAATGGCACACCTGGTCTCACATCAATAATTCTCTTAGAATAATGTAGTTTTAGCTGACTTTTCTTCCAAATAGACTTACTTAGCTGTTGAGTTACCTAAGCAAATAAAAGCCCCATGTATAGTGAGAATTTTGTTTGGATTATCTGCAAATGTCCATGTAATTCTACACTTGACTGTCACACCTAACCATATAACTTTTACTTACTATTTCACAACCAAAAAAAAAAAAAAAATCCACTGATGCTTGTTTCAGTAAGTGTGAGGATAGGTACTTATCCTTGATTGGGGTGAGAATTACTTCATGTTAGGGTTTTTTATGTTTTGTGTGTGTGTGTGTGTTTTGTTTTGTTTACTTTTGTAGGTGGGAGGGATTATGTAATCTGATGTTCCTTACTCTATTATTCTGGTCAATGGAATTTTATTTCTTGGTAATTACCATGAAAATTAGACTTCTCTGCAGAAAATCTCTTTCTTTATGGCTGAAGAATGTATCTTCTCTTTTGCTTTAGAACCCTCGGCCTCAGGAGAGTCGGACAGTATTCAGTGGCTCAGTCAGTATTCCATCCATCACCAAGTCCCGCCCTGAGCCGGGTCGTTCCATGAGTGCTAGTAGTGGCCTGTCAGCAAGTAAGTGGCCTGGGCTGCCTCCCTCCTGGTCCCCTGGGTGACATGTTCTTCACCTGTGCGTGCTCTGTGCCTGCAGAGCCTGCTGAGTAATGCCTGGCAGACATGAGTGCTTGGATAAGAAACAGTACTGGATTCTAGAGCACACAGTCCATTTGGGACACAGAGAAGATCACAAATCCTGTGACAATGAAGGAAATAAGAGTGCAATAATGGAGGATAGTAATAAGTAGCTATTGGGGATAAATTCCTACTGAAAAAACTTGGGAAAATCAGATCCCTTCCTTAGAGGAGGGTGGCTTTGATAGTGGTGAGGGAGTGACAAGAAATACAGTGGGAGAGGAATGTAAGGGTCAGATCATGGGACTTGGAGAGTAAGGTAAGATAGGACCTGCAGTACAGAGATTTCCTTAGAAGAACTGAAGTGAAAATCTCCCATGGCTGTTGACAATATGGAAACTACTGGAGCTATCTTCACATTCCTATCAAGGCCCTGAGTGAGGTAATCAAACTTGGCCTTCTTGAGATTCCTGGTTGTAAGGTATGAAAAAAAGACCATCCCAGGGATTCCAAGAGTGGTTTGCTCTAGAAATGCCCCTTATTGGAGCCAAGAATAGTCCCAGCTTGTTTAAGACATTTCTAGAAGAGTAGCAAGACAAGGAAAAAGGAGAATATATTGTCAGTGTTCACAGTAAAAAGCAAGGAATCTTCCACACCAAGACACACCATGGCTTTGGGATGTAAAGTCAAATTAAACAGTGGTTTTCACCACCCCCATCCCAGTCCACTGGAGGATGGGCTTGCAGGGGAACTCTTAGACCCTGTTAGCACACAAGGTTGCATGCCCTATCTCCAAAACCACCACATGAGACTGTGGACTTAGTGAGACCACCATTCTGAGACTGTCATTTTCAAAATTTCCTTGGCCCCTTGTGCTGTTTCATCAAAACAGCCTACCTTTGTTTTTTGTTTTGTAAGATTGAAGTGATTGAATGTAACCTTCCTTTGAAAGGAAAAACTCACAAAAAGTTTAAAATGTTCAAAAGTATAAAGCACTGGAATGAATATCTGCAGACGGTTACTAGGAAAGAGAAAAGGAGACAGGTAAAACAAATGTGGAAACATGTCACAGGCCCCTTCACCAACCTCTGTCTTGCATTTTATTCCTTGTGTATTGAGTGTTCAGTTCCCACAAAGTCCTCATAAAGTAAAATTGTTTTCTTCTTTTTTAAAAAAAAATATTTATTTTACTTGAAAGAGTTACAGAGAGGCAGAGAGAGAGAGGTCTTCTATCTGCTGGTTCACTCCCCAGATGGCTGCAATGGCTGGATCTGGGCAGATCGAAGCCAGGAGCTTTCTCTGGGTCTCCCACGCGGGTGCAGGGGCCTAAGGACTTGGGCCATCTTGCACTGCTTTCCCAGTCCATAGCAGAGAGCTGGATCAGAAGTGGAACAGCCAGGACATGAACTGGCACCCATATGGGATGCCAGCACTGCAGGCAGTGGCTTTACCTACTATGCCACAGTGCCGGCCCCAAAATTATTTTCTTATTTACCCATAAGTAAACTGAAACTCAGAAGGAAAAAAAAAAAAAAAAAGACTCGCTTAAGGTCACACTGTTAATAGAAGAGCAAAAGAAGTCTCTTGAAGTTTGGATTTTCTATTTAAAATGACAAAATTTTAAAATAACTTGTAATTTTTTGTTATTTGAGCACTCAACAAGACATTAACTTAGAAGGAAAATCAAAGAAAAAATGACTTAGGCCTTCAATTAGGTTATATTCCAAGGAGACTGAAGAACCACATCAAAAAAGCAAAGAATACATTTCCAAAGAAACAAATCAATGAAAACCAGTGCTTGTCTAAAGAAAGCTCTATCTAGAAACTGGTTGGTAGGAGGTAGAATGTGGAGAGAGCAGATCTAAGGAGGGAGATTAAGTTAGTGGTTCTCAGCCAACCCAGGGTACAGTCTTGCATCAACAGGAGAGCTTCTAAAAGTTAAGTCGGGAGCAAGTGTTTGGCACAGTGGTTGGGACACTCGTATCCCTTATAGGAGTACCTGGTTTGGAGCCCTGGCTCCACTCTGCATCCTAGCTCCTGCTCGGATGCACACCTTGGGGTCTCTGCCACACACAGGAGATCGAGATCCAGATTGAGTTCCTGGCTCTTGGCTTCAGCTTTGCCTAGCCCTGGTGTTTCTGGACATTTGGAGTGTACACCAGTGGATGGGGGATTTTTTTTCTGTCTCTCCCTTTCAAATACAATAAATAACTAACTTTTAAAAATAATTAAACCAGAAATTCAGCTGTAATTGATCTGGGATAGGGCCTGGGCACTTTTCAGGCTATGTACAACTCTGTATACTCCCAACACTGCTGGCCTGTATGGTCAGTTTTGGTGTCAGGAAAATGCAAGCCTGTCTCTGACTCATACCCAGGAGCTTAGTCAAGAAGCAGGAAAGAACAGGGTTAAAGGGAAATTACCAAAGATGCTCTGCCAGGCAGGCTTAGGCTCAGTTCACTTACAGTGGACACGTGTTTTAGTGGTCACTAGATCACTGTGATTTAAACAGCTGTTGATGTTTTCACTGAATTCATAATATTTTTTAAAAATTGAGATGATTAAACCAATGGAAAGTTGAAGCAATCACAGTCTGTGTTTTAGAGTTGTATGAGGGTATCTCACAAAGTTCATGGAAAAACAGAAAAGCACAAAAAAAAATTTGAAATGCATGCATACGAAAGATCTTTAAAAGGTTCATAGAAAATGCATGCCAGGAACAAATTGTGCATAGGTTTCAAGATTTGCACCCCAAAAAAATCTTTTAATTCAGTTTTCCATGAACTTTTAGAAGTATTCATGTACTGAAACTCAGCTGTCTTTTTTTTGACCAATGATTGTAATGTTGAAGTTTAGGAAGACTGAAGGATTTTTAAGGATTTTTATTAAGGAATAATAGTAGCCAGCGCCGTGGCTCAACAGGCTAATCCTCCGCCTAGCAGCACCGGCACACCAGGTTCTAGTCCTGGTCGGGGCACCGGATTCTGTCCCAGTTGCCCCTCTTCCAGGCCAGGTCTCTGCTGTGGCCAGGGAGTGCGGTGGAGGATGGCCCAAGTCCTTGGGCCCTGCACCCCATGGGAGACCAGGAGAAGCACCTGCCATCGGATCAGCACGGTGCGCCGGCCGCAGCGCGCAGGCCGCGGCGGCCATTGGAGGGTGAACCAACGGCAAGGAAAGACCTTTCTGTCTCTCTCTCTCACTGTCCACTCTGCCTGTCAAAAATAATTTAAAATAATAATAATAGTAATAATAATAGTGAATGCTAAGAGGTTTAAATAGGGGCGCCAGTTCTGTCCCAGTTGCTCCTCTTCTAGTTCAGCTCTCTGCTGTGGCCCGGGAGGGCAGTGGAGGATGGCCCAAGTGCTTGGGCCCTGCACCTGCATGGGAGGCCAGGAAGAAGCACCTGGCTCCTGGCTTCGGATCAGCGCAGCGCCGGCCATAGCGGCCATTTGGGGAGTGAACCAATGGAAGGAAGACCTTTGTCTCTGTCTCTCTCTCTTACTGCCTAACTCTGCCTGTCCAAAAAAAAAGAGAGTTTTAAATAGGTACTAATAATATCCCCAATATTTTCAAAGGTTTTTTTTTTCTTTCTGTGAATCGTGATGATCACCCTGTTATATACCCCAACTCTAAGATCCAAATAGTGTATGATTTTTTAAAAAGTCTGCTTCATTTTTGTATCTTCGCTTTTTTGCTCTGTAGAGTAAAAGTGCTTCTTTAGGTTTCCTGTGTTGTTTCTGAAAGTTCTCTAAAGGTGAAGTGCCAGCGCTCTGTCAGGTGGCATGGTGTCGGTCTGGAGAGGGCTTCCCCAGCTTCCTCTTGGAGCATATCTGCTTTGAGCTTGCCACATGCCCAGCCCTGGGCTAGGCCCTGGAGAGGCAAGGACACCACATCTCTTAGGAGAATGGCAGGCACGTGTTTCTAAGCTGATTTCACAAGTTCTGTGAAAGATGTGAGCCCCTGAGGATGGCAAAAGCTTTTGAGACAGAACTGGGTGGGGGGAGACTAAACAGCATTCAGTGGCAATTATTAGCAAGCAAGGCATTTGAGCAGACAACACCATCTGGAGGGTGTGGTCTACTCAGCAGGGTTCCTCATGGCTGGAGTACAAGGAGAACAAGTGGGGAAGACTGCTGGACTATGGGGTTGAGGTTGCTGGATCCACTCTCTTTAGGGCAGTGTGACTGTGGGCCGTGGTGAGGATGGCGTGTCGTCTCTGTAGTCAGGCACTTTCTGAAGGCCTGCCCTCTCCTACGCACAGTGAAGTTTTGCCTGATTGTTGTACTGTAGGGTCATCTGCTCAGAACGGCAGCGCATTAAAGAGGGAATTCTCTGGCGGAAGCTACAGTGCTAAGCGACAGCCCATGCCCTCTCCATCAGAGGGCTCTTTGTCTTCCGGAGGCATGGACCAAGGAAGTGACACCCCAGCGAGAGACTATGACGGAGAGGTGAGGGGAGCATGGGTGGCAAGGACACCTAGAGACAGGCTAGAGGTCAGCATGTATCAAAATGACCAGTGCTTTTACCCAAGTAATCCCACCACCTTGAGCTTATCCTCGGGTGCCAGGGTGGGGTGGGGGGTCCATATTTACTTGCCATTAGGGGTGGCAGAGCCAGTTCTGCAATTTTCCCAGAGGTGCACAAACTTCCAATGGCTTTTGTGTGAAAACTGCATTTCTGGAGGCCAGGAGAAAGAACTCTGAGCACTTGTTAGGCCTTGTTCCTCTGAGCTTTCAGAAGGACCTTTATACTAGCAGTGAGTGAGTCCCATCATTTGGTCTCAGTGGCTGGTGGGGACCCATTGTGACCCCTTTTCTGTCTCTGCTTCTTAATATTTCACTTTGGGCCTTACAGGACTCTGATTCTCCAAGGCATTCCACAGCTTCCAACAGTTCCAACCTGAGCAGCCCCCCAAGCCCGGTTTCACCCCGAAAGACCAAGAGCCTCTCTCTGGAGAGTACCGACCGTGGGAGCTGGGATCCGTGAGCTGCTGTAGCACTTGGACCAGGGTGGCTCTGGCTGTCAGCTCCTCTCCACTCGGCCCTTCTCTCACTTTTCATCTCTTCCCTCCACCTTGGCCTGAAGCCCGAAAACGACCAGGGGCTGGTGGCAACAGCAGGGTAGGGACTCAAAGAGTTCTGACAACACACCTCACAGATCCACACCCCCAGCCTAACAGCAGCAACAAAGGCAGACTTTCTTTCATCAGCTTACATCAATATTGATTTCATTCCATTCACTTAGAGTTGCTTTCAGTAATATTTTACTCCTCCCTTAAAAGGTAGCTTAGACAGATTACACAAGTGTAAGTGATAAGAATAAGATTAGACAGGTTTTGTTTCACAGTAGAGCCTCACTTTAGTCCTTAAACAACGCATGGATTCTCCGCGTCCAGAGGGGAGGACTGGCCCTGGAGCGGCACACTGAGCTCACTCAGCAACCGCAGTGAGTGCACCTGATTGTTGCCGGGAAGTCCTTATGAATGAAAACAATGCATATTTTACTACAGTAAAGAGTTTAAATAAGTACATAAATGTAGAAGTTAAATACTGAATGTATATAGCAAAAGAAGCATCTTGTATTCAATGAAAGATGGGTGCATATATGAGAAAGAGATCATTAATTTAACAAATGTGCTGTTTCCTGTGTGTTTTCCAGCTTGGTAAGGTAGAGAGTAGAAGGGCCTCAGCTGACGTAGATAGAGGGAAGAGAGGACTCAGAGTCCCTTCAGTGCCCTGGTCTCGGCCCGTAGTGTGTCACAGGTGCCTGGGGAGCCTGCAGACTTGGGTTTTGCTGGTTTGCAGGGCGGCCCAGTCACTAGAGTTTGGACATTTGAAGCCACTTCAGCAGTGGCATCGAAAGGTAAACTCACCTCCTCTACCCAAGACATTTCTGTTTCTGGTGGTACAATTTGAACCACATGTCTTGTTTTTTATCACATGATATCTTCTGCAGGTGAATGTAGAAATATGATTATGTCACCTTCTGATCCCTTCTGTCTCAAAGTGTACGAAGATTGTCACAGCTTCTGAAGGCCCATTAAAAGGTCATCAAAGTGCTTTTTTTCCTGGGCTAACCCTGTATCTCCCTAAGTTACAGTGAGGTGTCCATTTAGGGACTGGAGACAGTTTCCCACGGAGCACTCTGTTGAGAGCAGGTATGAGCTTTTCAGCTAAGCCTGGGAAAAAAGGGCTTTTGTTACCAAATAATGTAAAACCTCAAAAGCAAGGACTTGAACAGCCTTAACCAAATATTCTTTACCATAGCCAGTGGAGAATGGATGTGAGTGACTCTAGTGCACAGGCAGGGAGTTAGCTGGGCATGGCCATTGGGACTGGATTCTTCCTAGGTTGCTTTGTTATATTTCCATTTGAATTCCTGCTGTTTTAATTGCCATAAGGAAATGAGATGCAGAGCCAGAAGTACTTATTTCTACAGTCATTTCACCAGTTAAACACATGAATAGAACAAGAAAAAATAAAATTTATCTCATGGAAGAGAATCTGTCTCTTTTACTTTTCATCTAGTTTCCTTGAGAAATAGAAACCATGTTTTTGCCTCCTTTCTTAGAATGCAGCTAAAATGATAACAGTTCTGTATTTGTGTCCTGGGTTGCAGTGTTTGAGCCCTGTCATCTCACCACTGGTCCCTGGCATCCCTCACCCTTTTGTTAGCAAGCCTGCCGCAGGCTAAAGGACCTAAGCGCCCCCCCTCAAGTTCCTGCTACTTCGTGGGGGTTACAGAGATCCAGAGAGGGACAAAGGATCCTGTTGGAAGATATTGCAAGATATTCTGATAGAGAATTTTAAAGAACAGCCTTTACACTTTAGCATTCTGGATTTGGTGGTAGCTGGCTCAGATATGATTGCTTTATTTTGGATGAGCATAATACACTTCACACTTCTAATCTAAATCTTTCTCCTTTTGGAAAAGAAATGTCTTGTAAAAGTATTTATGTACATACAAATATCAAGGGTTGAGCCTCAAGTTTGGCAATTGCTATATGACTCTGGAAGCTTCTTAAACTTGGCACTTTGAGAGCAGGGACTGAACTAGGCAGCCAGCATGTGGGGCACTTGCGGCTATCTCCCCACCCTCCTTCTCCTACACCTCTGGTCCTCTGTCTTTCCTTCTCCTTTCTCCCAGGCAGTGGGGGCAGACTCAGGCCAAGAGTAACAGGACATCACATTAAGCCATCAGTTTGTGGCTTTGATGATCTAATGAATTTTTGTTGCCTGTGGTGCTTCTTGTTCAGACAATGCTTTTAGAATTGAACTATAACCCTACTTACAGGTTCGGCTCTGGTGTAGTGAGTTGTTCTCAGCCTCTCAGCAGGGCAGATGAGAGTGCCCCTGAAGGCTTGCTGTGGCTGCCAGGCTGATCAGGCAGCAAATTCCTGTTCATCCCTGGGATCATCAACCACAGTAGTCAACAGAGAGCAGTCCCAGGTGCGTTTAGATGGGGGGTGAAGCACTGCCAAGAAAATCATATGGAGGGAAGTTTTCCCAGGATAACAGTAGCCTGCTGGGCTAACGTCACCCTCAGGTAAGGGGACTGCTACTTTCAGCAGCTTCTGAGAAGCATGATTTGAAAAGATGGGGAATGGGTTGCAGGGAACCAGAAAATTAAAGGATCATTTGAAAGGGGTCACAGAAAAAGATCACAGGAGGGGTATTTTTATCAGTATCTGAAATCATGCTTTGTTTTCCTGCAGGGCATTAAAAAAAGGGGGTGGGGGGGACAGCAGGGAATCATTTCTCAGTAGAAAGAAAAAGCACTCTCGGAGGCATTTCTGGCATGGTATGTCTGTGTTGCTATTTGGTGCTATCGACGTCCAGCCACTTGGTTGTCCACTCTTGAAATTGGACTGATCTTTTCATGTGCTTTGGGTGTATAAAATTTCACACACACACAAATGCATGCATGTCTTTTTGCCAAAAACAAGCCTTCCTGTTTGTCAAGTGATGGCTAAGGCAGATTTCACTTCTTTAATTATTTTGTATACACACACACACACGTGATTTATGTTCTTCTCCAAGGGACACATCTGTAAGGTTATAAAATGTAACTTAAAAGGGCCCATCGATTTGGTCTTCCAACCAGTTCTTGTTCACAGTCTACAGGAGAGAAACTGAATTCCTATATTTTCTGGCTGGCTCTCACCCTCCCTCCTTCCCTATGGATAGAATCATGTTGTTTTGCCATTAAGTGGCCACATCCATTACTGAGAAAAACTAGTTGTATTTGTGTGGAATCTCAGGTAGCACTAAAGAGCAAGGGTGAGTGGACTCCTAAACCACCAGAGGCCACAGGATCCTTTGCCAGCCTTGGCAGTCATCACAAACACTGCCATCGCCTAGCTGCGTGGGCGTGGCTGAGGCTTCCCACCACTGTCCAGTCAGAGGCTGCTCATGCTGCAGGTCAGATTTTGCCACAGTACAGGTGCCCTGGCACAACAGGGACTTAACTGGGTGCCACACTTCCCCACCTCTCCCTGGGCCAGTCCCTGAATTAGATAAGCCATGTGGCATTTCACTGAGCCCATTTTAAAACCTCTCTCCTAGTTATGATTTTAGTTATTGCTCAAATCCCGAGTTCTCTGTGAAGTCCAGCTAGATAAGGAGGGTCTTGCCCCAGCAGGAGTGCTGCTTCCCTGGGTGGGCCAGGTGGGCACATCTTCCATCCCTGGGACTGACCAGGAGCCATCACAATTACAGAGGGGACTCACTACAACAAACCTGGAAATCTCTTGAAAATAAGATGACCTGCCTTTTTATTTGAGAGTGTACTATCATTTATTTTATAAATTTTTTAGGGTTTTTTCTCATTGTAATATTATTGTACAGTTTTGCATGGCCTAGGTGTAATCATTTTTTGTTTAGAATTTAATGCTGACAAATGTGTGTATGGAAGAGGTAAAGATACTGCTCTGGCCTCTTCATCACTCCTTATGTTGTTTTGTTTGGTTTTATGCCCTTAATGTCTTAGAGAACTTAAGAGATTCTCTGCTACCAAACAATGATGTGGATTCTTTTGCACAGAAATATTTAAAGTGGGATAGTAAGACATGTAACAAGACTTCTCACCAATATTTTGTGTTGGTATCACTTAATATTAACCAGACTTTGATGTATTGCAATAAAACAGGGAACTATTAGACTTGAGTAGTTTGTCTTTCTTTCCCAGCGAAAAAGGCGATTGACTCTTGATGTCTGACTTTTTCTGCTGGTCCCTTCCTCATGCAGGTCACTTCCCTACCACTGCAGGACGCGGGCTTAGTTTGCCCATGGTTTAATCTGCAACTGTTTCCTCATAGTGCAGGTAAGAATAAAGTTAACTTCTCTTGAAGGTTTTGATTCCCCTCTTCTGGTCAAATCTTGCCAGTTATTCAGTCACACAGGCGGTTCCCTGCTTGGTTCAGACAGTATAAATGTGGGAGCAGCTTGAAATTATTCTACTTATTGCAGAGAATCAGCAGCCACTTAGAACAAGAGTTGGTGTTAGTTTTTTTGTTGCCTTGGAATGGCATGGGCAAAGGTGAGAGAAGGGCTTAACAAGGAAATTCCTCAGCCTTGGCTGCAGATGATTCATTACTCAGGGCCCCACTCCCCTCTCCATGGCCCATGTAATGGAGGGGCTTAGAATGTATGCTTGCTCTAGAGGTAGCAGCTGTGCAGTGGTTTAGAATAGGGCTTGGAAAACGTGACAGTAACTCTCTGGCCTTAGGGGCCACACACAGTCTCTGGTGTGGCTGCGCCCATAGAATCACAGACAGAAACATAAGGATGCACAGGGCTGCATCTGGCCTGTGAAGCCTGGCTGGCCAGTACTCAGTGTAGACTAGACTTGGCCTGAGCTCCGAGACACACTGCCTTACCCGGATCCTGGTCCCAACACTTAAAACTGCCATCTAGCAAGCTGCAGACCCTCTAAGCCTCAGTCAGCCCCTCTATGAAATGCCCACTCCGAGTATCAGGAGTTAATACACAAAATGTTAATGTCTAGCCTCTACTTTGTCATTACTGACCACCAAAGCCTATAGTAACAAATACTCTGGTCTGTGCTATAATGTGTCCAGCTCTTCTAGCTGTTAGAGACACAAAAACACAGGCCCTGGACAAACATTTTTTCTGGCCATGTTTCAACTTTTGAGTGGATGACATGATAGTGTGAAAGTCAAAATTGGTACAAAAGAAAGTGTAATCAGTTAAGTTTCAGAGCAGACTGAACTCTGGGACCAGAACAGTTAATAATCCACAGTGAGCTCCTCAATAAGGAGTCCTTTCTGTTTTGTTTTTTTAAGCCGGCTCTCAGACTTAGGGCTGTGGTTTGCACACCCTTCGAGAAGTCCTCTTGTCCAAACAGTTGTGGTTTGGGGAAAGCAAATACTTGCTGTTCTTTATTTTTTCCCTTCCCTTCCTGCTGCTACATTTGTTTGGGCTGAGAGGAAGAGGCTGTGAGAGCCCAAGCGCAGCTGGCAAGGCCCTGCCACTACATGTACCCTGCAGGGCGTGGCTCTGGTCAGGGAGGCTCTGTGCTGCAGGAGCACAGGGCTGGACAGGTGGTGCTGGGTGCCAGTGCAGACTACCCAGACCTCTACAACCTGCCTGCTATTCAGCAGTCCCAAACTTGAGAAAGTCAACTTCCTATGAACCCTTATTAGCATGCACATGAGGACCTATTTTGGGCCACTGTGTGCAAGTGCACTTTCCAGGTGCTCAGTGGGAAGGGCCTCAGGACATTTCAGGAAGTGTTCCTTTAGCGGCAGCTGATCTTAAAAGTGGCTGACCCTGCTGCCCGGTGTCACTGTGTAGACTGCTTCAGCAGGGAACATGGGGAGGATGGGGCGCATTCCCTTCATCCCCTCTCCTCTCTCAGGCGGAATGTAGCTTTCTTCCAGGTTCAGGTCCCGAGGACCTCATGCTGGGAACAGGCACAAACCTTGCAGAGGCATCAGAGGTGGACCAGCTGTGATGCTGACCCTCGGGTCTGAGACCCCTTCATGGGGAAGAATGACCACCAGGTTAGAAAGCAATGGGTCATCACCATTCTTCAGAATCCTTAAGGACACAGAAAATAGTACTATCACTAAAGCACTTCTCAGAGGCACTTTTTTTTTTTTTATTGAACAGAAACATGTAAATTAGGGAATTATAAGACTTATACAAAAACTCAGAGCCTATGCTGACCCTCCTGTGCATCTCCTCCCAGAGACCCTGGAGGGGAGGCCAGGCAGGGAGGGGTCTCCTCACCACACCACCTCCCAGCAGCAGGTCAGAGCTGTGTCTCACCGCCCCTTGCCTTCCTCCCACGATGTGGCAGGTGTCCTGGACGGCTTCAGTTTTCCAAGGTTAACACCCAGCAGGCCTGGCTTTTCTGTGGTCAAGCAGTAGTACTGCTGGCACTAATCAGATTAGCTCCTCTGCCAGTTCCAGACCACACAGGCTGGAGAGGAAAAGAGCAGAAAACAGATCCATTCTGAAAACACACACACACAGACCTCAGACTGCAAGGTTTATAAAATCCAAAAAGGCTTCTTGGGGTTTCTTTTTTGGTGTGTGGTTTTGGTGGCAGGGGTGTGGGGGGAGGCAGTCCTCTGACTCCTGGTTAACATTCACTTTAGGAAAAAGAAGAAAATAAAATTGCCTTCTTACCTAGAGTTCAGAGGGGAAAAAACACACACAGGTTTTGACATAGTGGGAGTTCATTATCATTCTTGTACTTCTTTGTACTTCTTACCCTACACACATTTAGCAGTGAAAACCGTGTATATCGCTGGCACTGGGGGCTTCAGGAAGCCTCCCTTTCTCGCTGGGAGCATTGCGCCACCTGCTACTAGTGTTAAGCTTTGCGCAGGAGAGCCCCACCGCCAGAGGCTACTGCTGCTCAGCCTTCCTCCTGCAGTAGTTGCCGTAGGCCTCCTCAAACATAGCTTTGCAGGGGAAGCGGGCCTTCAGCTTGGAGCAGATGAGGAAGGAGCCACCCATCTTCCTGTGCAGGGAGTAGGTCTCCTCTGGGGGTGGGATCAGACGGTGCTTCAGCATAACAGGAATCAGGTTGTGAATCTTCTCGGTGGTGCTCTGGGTGCCAAAATCAAAGGGCTCATCCGAGGCAAAGGCCTCCCCCAGGATGAGAATGGCATCCAAGTGGGCATCTTCCATGGCCTTGAGAGGAGAGAGCAAGTGGGTGAACGGCAGCCCTGGGGTTCCTACCAGTGCCCTAAGCACTGAGTTCTCACTAAAAGCTCTGCTGAGCAGTCCACAGGGGTGTCAGGGTGAGTGTTTAGATCCAGTAGTGGTTAATAGGAACATAGAAAATAACAAATGTTAACTGGGCTTTATATAAGACCAAAGGGAGTGTTAGGGCCTATGGCAGGTAGCAGGCGAGAGCCCTGCTTAGGCTCTCAAAGTTTTCACAAAACACTCTTCTGGCCCAAAAGAAGAGAACGTGTGGACCTTGGTCTCAGCCATCCTGCCCCAGTCAGCCCAGGATGTGCCTACCCATAAAGAACGTGAGATGTAAGGAGAGACAGCAAGAGGAGCAAGTCTACTGCAGGCCACCCAGGGTCAGGGGTGCTAGGTGAGAGCCAGAAATCAAGGCAAGCTTCACAGAGGAAGTGGCCATAATGAAGCGGGAGCTTCTGTTTCCCAAGGGCTTCTGAGGTAAGTACCACTGGCTCCACTTTACAGATAACAGATTGAAGCTCAAAGATAATAACTAGCCTAAGGTCACACTCCTACTCTGGGGGTGGGCCCAGCTCACCTAGACCACCTTGACAGATCGTTCTCACGGTGCTTCCTGAACATTTCCGGGTGACAGGAAGAAAAACTATGCCCCCTTCTCCCAAGTCAGCTATGATTCCCTCACTCCTGTCCTGAGTGAGCCTTAAGACAGAGAGGACTGGGCTTTCCCTGTCCATCTGCCCTCACCAGAGCCCCGCCCTCCAGCCAGAACAAACCCACCGGCAGGGAGAAACAAGCTTCCCAATGAGGCCTAGCGTCCCCCACTCGCCTGCCCATCCTGAAAAACTCAACATTAGAGCTGGCCCAGGAGATGCCACACTCTAGGGAGCCCTCCCCAGGGCTTCATCTGTTTGGGATCTAAACTAGGAGCTCAGTGTACAAAGTGATCAGGAGGCCACTCACCTTGACCTCATAGCCAGTGAGGAACTTCATCTCTATGGATTTCTTGAGCACAGCCTCTCTGTCCCTGTCTGCAGCAGCCCTGATGATCTGGGCAGGGACACAGGAGGGGCACAGGGGGCAGAGGTTCCAGTCATGGCTCCTCCAGAGTCCCCCAGCATCCTGTCCCAGCCTCAGAAAAACATTTGCCAGGGCCAAGCCACCCTCTAGACCTCACCTGAATGTAGATGTCAGTGAAGGACCTGTCATATTCTCTGGTTGCCCCAAAGTCCAGAAGAGCCACCTGGCGGGGGAGACACCAGGAGGGGGATGGATGCACAGAGCAGGGTAACATCTCCAGGATCCAGGAGCCCCCCTACCTCCCAAGCTCAGGGGCAGTCGGGAGGCTCACGGGTCCTGTTCCAGTGCAGCTCTCAGGCCCCAGTGTCCCACCCAGAGCCTTACCTTGTGCTGCTGAGGGTCATAGAAGAAGTTGGACCAGTTGGGGTCTGTCTGCATGAAGTGGAACTCAAACAGCTCCCTCAGGCACAGAACCAGGATGTTGTAGCAGATCTGGGGACAGCGCGGCGGCTTGTGTCAGGCAGCACCAGCAGGCTGCCTGGCAACCTGGGAGTCTGGGGCTAGAGAACTCCCTGACCCCCATCTTCACCCCCAACACTCCACCTTCTTCCCAACTGGCTGATTTCCAGTGCCACACCTGTGGCTGGGAAATCAGCAGCCACCCTCCTATCCGCCCACCAGGGTGCCTCAGGGCTCCACAGCAGGGACCCCAACCCTGGCTGCTGTCACACACCTCATTCCGAATCTCCTGACTCAGTCCTTCGGCCTGGTCCAGGGGGAAGCCGGACACCAGCTCTGTGGTGAGCACGTGGGGACTGCAGAGCTCGTCCACGATCTCAGGCACGTAGAAGAAAGGGTGATCCTTCAACAGCTCCCTGGGCAGGGTCGGGGGTCACATCCTGGCCACAGACCCTCACAACCTTCCCCTCAGGGCCACCCACTGGGCAGAGGCCCCTACTGGGGAGGGTGTGGCTCTGAGTCCAGACTAGACCAGAGCTCCAGGGGCTGTCCCTTCTTCCTCTGGGGGGAACTAGGATGGAGGCCGGGCTAGGAGCCGCACCTGAACTTCCTGGCACAGGCAGCCTCCCGCTCGTAGTCACACTCCAGGGCCAGCTCCCGGCGCAGCACATCTATCAGGTGCTCAGGGAACAGGCCTGGCCGGGGCAGAAGGGGGTGTCAGAGTGGGCCAGGGGCTCTGCAGAGAGGCCCCTTCTGGTCCCCAGGGCCTATCTTAAGCCCCCACTCCTGCCCTCAACCCTCAGGCTGGCCTCAGACCTTCTGGAAGCATGTTGCTCATGTTCAGCACAGTCATGAGGTTGTTGACATCGCTGTTGATGCTCTGGGCCACACCAGGGTACTGTGGGGTGGGGGCTGGGGATTAGCTCAGGGTGTCAGTGTTCCCACGGCTGTTACCTTCTCGCTGTGTCCTAGCCAGACCCTCACCCTGGGCGATTCAGAGCTGAGACCCAGTGCCGCTGCTGTGATTTACCCAGAAAGGCCCAAGGGCAGCCACCCGTTGACAGCGACCCCCTCCACACATTGATTAACAAGGCAGCAGTCACTGCTGGCCAGGTCCCTGCTCCAGAAGAGGGGGGCCATGGGAGTGGAGGGGGCTCGAGCTCTGCTCTCTGCAGCTCCCCCCCGCCCCCAGGCACCTACTTGGATCTTCATGGCCACCTCTCGGCCACCCTTCATGCGGGCCAGGTGCACCTGCCCAATGGAGGCTGCTGCAAAGGGCCGCTCCTCAAAGTACTCCAGCTTGTCCCGCCAGTTGGGGCCCAGGTCATTGTTCAGAGTTTTCTGGAAGGAGAGACCAGAAAGGAGCTGTGAGCACAGTCTCGCCACCTGCCGATACCCCAGCAGGCACCCCCCAGTCTGCCCCCTCCAACACAGCAGGGGAAAGGGGAGCCCAAGGCCCTTAGGCCACGCACTGTCATCTGTTTCAGCGGCATGAAGTCGGCACTCTGCCGCACACGCTCAAAGATCTTGGCCAGGTGGGGATTGATGAAGGCGTCATCTGGAAGGCAGAAGTCCGCAGAGGGGGCTGGTGCTGAGGGAAGCACCCAGCAGCCACCCCGCCCCCCAGCCCCTGCACAGGGGGGAGCTGCTGCTTCACCTCACAACTAGACTGTAGTTCAGAGACAACAAGCAAATGGCTCATACCTCACGGCAGGCCCAGCCTGGGTGCTCCTCACTCCCACGCGGAACCCAGGGCCCTGAGGCTGTGGACCAGAGCTCCTACTCCGCCATGCTGACCCACGCATAGGCCAGCTCCTGGGGCAGGCACTGTGGCCAACAACTCAATCTAGACACCCTTGCACCGGTCCATGCCAGCCATCCCCAACAGGAACACTGTGTAAGGGAAGATGGGTGGCCACAGGCAGGACCCCAACACTGGGAAGCATCACAACTGCAGCATAGCCAGCAGCCCTGGATTCAACCCAGGGGCTCAGAAAGAGGGTTCACACAAGCATATATGGTATTGACAGTTGTAAAAGAAACAGTAAAATGTTAAAATTACCCATAATGCAGCCCACTCCAGAAACTTATTTTCTCGCTGACGTTTTGCTGTGCATTTTTCCCAGCTGCAGTCTGACTGTCCAGAGATTGCCTGGGCTGCTCAGGCAGTGTTCTCTCAAGAACATTTCCCCACGTACTTATTGGTTAACGAGTTTGCCTATTTTTCTTGAGACAACTCTGCCAACAGTAGCCTAACATGGCTCACGCCAAGTTCCCTGACCATCCCACCCTGCCGCTGCTCGCTTCACCCTCAGGAGGCCCCAAAGCTGAGACTCCAGGGGCATGGAGCATGCCCTGGCCATTGCAGCCATTTGGGGAGTGAACCAGCAGATGGAAGATCTCTCTCTACCTCTGTGACTCTCTAACTCTGCCTCTCAAAACAAACTGTTTAAAAAAAAATCTCCAGGCAGTCCAGTCTCCCGGGCCCAGGCTAAGCAAGAGGAGTCTGTGGCCAGAAACTGCCCTCCTGCCCCTCTCCCACATCTTCCTCACGGGGCAGAGTGCTGTGTCCTTTCCTGCCCACCTGGGCAGCCCTGCCGCCACTCACCCTGGATGCTCAGCATCTGGCCCAGCTTGAGCGCCGCTCCACGCACCTTGCACAGCGTGCTCACGATGCGCTCTGCATTCGCCTCCGACAGGAAGGGGCTCGAGTCCAGCACAGCCTTCTTTCCTGGGGGGGGGGGGGGGGGTTGGCACCACGACACTCATGGGGGGCTTTTGGGAGTGCCCTGCTGACAGACCCAGCCCTGAGCCAGTTTCTTCCTGGACGTCTCCAGGCCCAGAGATGGAATTTTAGCCCCATACCCCACATCTACCTCCCTAGTGCCTATGAAATCAACCAGAGCCATGCAGGCCTTACTCCAGCATCTTTCTAGTGAACACACAGGCTCACGTGTGCTTACGTACACACACACACACTGCGAACACACAGGGCCTTCTCCCTCAGTATCAGTCTTGGCAATGGGGAAACCAGGAAGGAGCATGGTCAGTTGGAGGTGAGGGCAGCACTGGGCAGGAGGTCAGCACCCAGCTCCGCCCTGCACCCCTCCTGCTGTACTGTGCATTCTCCACATGGGGCAGCTTTCTGCAGTGACAGCCCCATCCTCAAGGGACCTGCCTCCCTTGCTATTCAGATCTCAAGGGTGCTGTGACCTCTGTCCAGTCAGCAGGGGTGGCAGGTGCAGGGGAATGAATCCAAGGAGCCACAGGAGGCCAGCTGAGTCCGGCCACCAGCAGCAGTGTGGCCATGGAGAGTCGGGCCCCTCTGGCTTCAGGCCCCCTGCCTAAATAAATATTGAGTCTACCACTGTCTAGAGGTGTGGGGCTGGGACTCCAGGCCTCTGCTTTCCCAGAGCATTCAACACTCTTCAGTGGGTCTCCTTCCCCTAGGCCCTGTGAATCAGCTTAGCTCAGAAGGCCCCACATGTTGCTGGGGCTCCCTCCCCAAGGCCCTCAGTCAGCTTGCATCACCACAGGCCTGCTCAGCAAAGGGACAGAAGAGGTGGCCATGGCTAGCCTGGCTCCTTCCTACAGGCACAGTGGGCTGCCTGGGAATGAGAGGCCTCGGAAGAAACCAGCCATCTGCTGGCTCCTAGAGGCAGGAACACGGGAAGGGATGAGGCTCACTCCCAGTCTCAGCAGCAGGACAAGGTCTGGAGCAGAAGGAACACTGGGGTTAGATTTTAGCTCCACAGTAAAAAGCTGGGCCACCCGTAAGTCAGGCCCAGAAGAGACCCAGGTCCTTGCCATGGACTGTAGCAGAGGGCCAGGGCTGAGACAAAGGCAGCCCCTCAGTATCCCCTCTGCCCTCCCCAGCCCCTGGGGTCCTTGGCCTGAGTCCCTGGAGGCAGGAAAGGCAAAGGAGTCTAAGGGAGAAGGCCACTGCCTCAGGCCCAAGGGGGCAAATTTCCTGACAACACCCAGACCGAGTGGGGATAATCTAGCCCCTGAGACCTGGGGACAGCACTCAGCTCAGTCTGGGTTTTCCCAGGCAGCCCCCCACCCCACCCGCCACAGGCATGGCTGGTTGTCTGAGCATGGCCCAGGGGAGGCAGTGGCAGGGCCTGGCAGGCTGGTTAGCACCCTCCAGGCCAGTGGTGCCAGGAAGCTGCCGCCCAGGACCCCTGTATCTCCAGCCCAGTCACCACTGTCCTTGTCCTCGACAAAGGACACCATCTGTGACTTTGGAGCCCGTCTGGCCTCCGCCAGCTGGGGCCAGGCTATGATGGGCAGTCTGGCTCTGGCTTCCCACTCCCGAGAAACCCTGGCTCCACCTCCCTGTTTCAGCACTGCCACTAAAAATACCCTGGCTAAATCTGTCCTCCTCCCAGGACAGACACGGTGCCCCTGGGCCCAGTCCTGAGCAGCCGGTGGGGCTGTGCCCTGCCCTCCAGGAGGAAGCAGCTCATGAGCCAAGG